>NC_139004.1:27611011-28014715 GCF_964374135.1 Grampus griseus | reverse complement strand
GCAGTTCATTTGTTGCAAAAAAGAAAACAAAACAAAACAAACAAACGAAAAACAAGAAAAGCATACATTTACAGTCACTAATTCTTCACTTTTAGTTCAGTCCTGAACCCCTTGCATTTTGGGTTTACTGATGGCAACTCCTATGTCTCTTCGGTTTCTACAGCACTTCACATTTTTACCATCACCACCTTTTCAAAGTATGTCTTGGTGTATGTGACCCTGCATTCTTCTGTCTGACTTCTCCATCTCTCCTCACCTAAGTGAGGTGTTCCTTCAGTGTTGTGCTTAGGCCTCTTCTCTGTGCATTCACTCTTGGCTCACCTGTGTCCAGGAGTATCATAATTAGCTCTGGTGCATTTGCCATTGAAATCTAGTTCTTCTTTTCCCAGCTTCTGTCCTGAGTTTCCAGCTATTAGACTCCCTGGATGTTCCACTGTGAACTTAGACTTAGCATGTCCCCTGTCACACGTAGCACCTTCTTTTCAGATTCTGATTTTCTGTTTGTGTTGAAAGTTTGTTGCGCTTCTAGTCATGCAGATGTGGGACTTCCGTCTCTTCTAATTCCACTAACTTTTAGGCCTACTGGCTGTACTCCCTAACCATTTTCTCTTTATTCTCACTGTTTCTGTCCTTTTCTCATGCTCTTATCTTCTGTTTAGCTTGTTGTTTCTCTCATTCTTATCTTGTCTTCCCTTGCTCAGTACTTTCGAAAACTTTCTATTACTTGCTGAATGAAGTTCAAACTTCTTGACTTGGCAAATGGGGTCTCTTATGTCCTGGTCCTCGTTTATCTTTCTTTCCTCACTTACTAATCCTCAATTGTCCCTTACAGTTAATTTGTCTGAATTTTTACTCTTACTATATTTTCATGGATTTTCCTTTTGTCTCACTTATCATGCCCAAGTTCTGTAGATTCTCAAGGCCCTGCTCAATCACATTCACTGAGTTGGCCACCAGTCTTCTGATTAAAAGCAGTTTTTCTTATTTCAAATTCATGTTTAGTTTTGTAAGAGATGAATAAGTAATAATTTTCTGTCATATCACTATTCACATTATGTACTTATTTTGCCCATCTTCTATACTGTTGGAGGTGGGACCTTTTTCTGTTTCATCTTTGCCCATAGCTCCTAGCACAGTGCTATATACATGTTAGATTGCTAACAAATTTTTGTCAAACTAATAAATGTTAGAAGATAGATATGAAAAATATATCTTCTAAATATATGTTAAATTCCCAGTGTGCAACATGGTAGAAATTGAAAAATTAAAAACAAATGTTTTTTGACTTTCATTCCTTATATTTTATACGTAACACATATTCATATATGAAAATAAAGGAATAAGGTTAGCAAGAGGAACTAATACAATACTAAATTTGTATATATGACTTAATTTGTCATAAAAATCATGGAAAGAGTCAAATGAATTTTTTTTTTTTGAAGAATTTCATTTGATTATATTTTCCCAGCAAAATCAGCTGTTACTTAGCCTCTCACTGACCTGTATTATAAATTTTTTTTTTTTGGTGGGAAAAGTTCAATACTTAATACACTTAATAAGGCATTAGAGTCTTAGGATCATATGTTTAAAAGAGAAATTATATTTCTCCCCAAATTAAAAGTAATACTTTGAACTACTATAACATTGACATTATATAGTATTAAATTATACTGAGGAGTGGTACAGAGGACTAATGATGAACAATGAACATAAACATGCTAGAAGAGAAACTCCAGCAATGCAAGTATTTGCCAGATACCTAAATTTACGTGGCCAGCAGCAGTCTGTGAGGAGTATTACTGACTGCGTGCAGGGTTATTCTCCACCCTGACCCTCACCCCACCCTCACTCCCTCTTCTACCAATTTTTTTTTCTTTCTGTTTTCTATGCATCCTCACGCACTAAAATTCATGCAGTGGTTAATGTATCTTTGGAATAGAGATGATAATAGTGCATCAGGCTGAAGATTGAAGGTATTTTGTCTCAATCCAATGCTACTAACATGTTTGGCTAATAATCATATTAGTCAAAGAATAATATCAGGAAACATCCTGGAATTAGCAAACCATTCTTGAATGGTTAGGATCCCTTAGGAGATTGTGAGCTTATTGAAATTATACTTTTTGACTGTAGCAAAATGCTCATCATTTAGTAGTGATCTATTTGTCAGAAGTTAGCCATAACATGTATTATTTGTATGCATTGTTGGGGAGAGGGATGATGCTATCAGGAGAAGGTAAGGCCTAAATGTTTCTACATGTAATGCAAGGTCAGAGATGATCAAAATACCATGTAATTGGGAAGAGAGTACAAAAACTGCGGGCTTTAAAGCTTAGACCTTACCAGTACAAGTTTGGCATGGAACCACTGGCATGGTGTTTAATCTCTTTGATCCTCAACTTAGTTATTCGTAATATGTCAAAGTTAAATAACTCTGTAGTTATTGTGAAAATTTAATTAATTTTTCTAATTTTCTTCTAACGTTTCTTAAATTGTGAACTTCTGTTAAGCGAAGAATGTCTTCTACCTAACAGTGGAACTATTTTTAACATATTGACTGCATTTTATATATATTCCTGGGCTTTAAAGGCAATTTAATCTAGAACGTACTGTTTACAGTTGAGAAAGTTGAGACCAAGTGAGGTTAAGTGGCTTACTGATATCACCTAAGCAGTAAGTGAAAAACAGAGAACTAAACTGGTCCTTTTAAAAAAGCAACAACATTCTGTATTGCCCCCTTTGTTTAATTATAGGTACGGGTACGTTTCTTAGTTTGGTTTCAAGGATACTCTTGTTTTTTGTAGGGCTGATTTTCTTACAGATCTTTCAAATGCTCACGTTATTTAACATTGTTCTGGGTGAAACAACTGTAGCTGCTTTTTTGTTGTTGTCACCTGTCATTTAGGAACTTGCATTGTGACATTTTCATCTGTTGAACTTTTAAAATATTTATGACACCATTGGAAATTGGATTTTAGAATGGAAATCAAAATCTGGAGGCTTGAAATTATGATCAGCTCTTCATGACATAGGATAAAATAAATAAACTTTTCTAAAGTAGAGATATTTTATCTGTTGCCATTTAGGTGGAAATAGAGAAGCTGAAAAAAGCAATCATGTCTTCTTGAAGTGACGTGCACCCAGTGTTCTCAGTGTTCCAGGGATTCAGAAGCAACACTATGAACTTCAACTGACTTGTTACTTAAAAATAACAAATGCTGATGTCGTGATAAAGAAATATGCGTATATGAACTATTATATCTATAGAAAAATGTAGGGGGAGGGTGAATTTTTTTTTATATATTTTGTTTTGCCAATATGAAAAAAAAGAGGCCTTATTTCTTATGTGCTGGGATTGCAAACTCTTTTGTTTAGTTTGCTTGAAAATACTACTGAATCTGTATAAAAAGGAAAGAAAATTCACAATAGTTTTTTTTATTGAAACTTGTAGTATTATTTTTAAAGAGATCTATACTATAAATATGGTGATATCTTTACGAATAATCTGTAAAATATACCATTTGAGAGGGACAGTTTAGCTTTATAGTAACTATAGTCACTACTTTTCCCATAAAACATAAGGGATATGAACTTTGTATATATATATTTTTTATGTTTAGCTTCTTACCCAGGATTACACTGTTGTGCCTGTTTGTTTGCAGTTTGTGATACTCTGGGTGATGAAATAGGAGTTTCCTAGCTACAAACCAGATTACTCACCCGTGCATATAGTAATAACTGTAATGAACTAATCAAAATAATTTCTTCAACTTTTGGAATATTTTTTTATTGCTTGCACTATAGGATTCATAAAGGAATTTAGTTAAAATGTATTGGATTGTTAAATATATTGGGGAAAATATGAGCTATATTTTAAATTCATTAGGTCTAAGGAACTAAAAATGTCAATTTAACCCTTAACTTGTTGTGCCTAGAAACTACAGCACATATAATATGCAAACACCAGCCTATTGCTGTACTTTTCTGTTTATTTTACAGGCTCAAATGTTACTCATTTCATAATCTTGTGATTTAATTCTTCATGCCCCTCCATTTGATTTTTAATAATGGTAATGTTAGAAAAACAAAACTCCAGAGCTTTCAGAACTTCAGTATGCAGTTTCATACTTTGACAAGTTATCATTGTGTAAATACTCAGGTTTTACATTGTGTAATTTACCTACTAGACTAAACTAACTGGTGGAGATATTTGGGGCTGTCATTTAGGTAACCAGCTTTATAAAGTGTGTTTAGTAGGTCACAGAACGTAACATCACAGCTTATTTAAAACCAAATAGTTGGCCATATTCAAAATGCATTTTCACAAAGTGGGTGAATAGCAGTTTCTTCACGGTCACTTATGAACAATTGAACTTTTAAAAATGTTATCTACAGATAATATGTCTCAAAATATGTGGGTTTATATTGAAAGTAGAAAATTTGATCTTTTTTTGAAAAAAAATTAGATTTTAAGCTTTATTATAGCAAATGACTTTCAGATTTTGAGTACCATCTATCATGCTTCTATTTTGTGTTCTTTAAACCCCCAAAGCAATATTTTTCCTTTAAATTTTAGTTTTAAAATACTGAAATCTTGTGTTAATGAAATTCTGTCATATTGTTTCAAATAAAAGTGAAATAGAAAATAATAGAAACTCCAATACATAATTACTTAATGGTAAATTCACAACTTAAATTAGTGCTTTTGGGGAAATCTGTGCATTAAGTATGTACATTCTAACTTCTTAAAGTCCTTGGGCTCTCCTGATGAGGTCACTGCTGAACAAAATTGTTTATTCCTGTTCTAGTGTTTTTAAATGACTTGTCAAATGAATGATTTCTTTCTTCTTAAATAAATTAGGTCTTATTTTAACATGAAAGTCTTCAGGTAGATATAAAAACAATGTACCCTGGAAATCACCCTCCAGCTTTATGACTGGAAGATCTGATTAAGTGCTCCCTCCTCACCCTAGTAACGGGGTAGGGGAGTTACCAGCAGATTTCAGGCTGTTCTTAAAGTTTTTGTTGGTCATTTTCTCACCAGTGCATAAAATCAAGATGGTCATGAGTACTGAGAGACATTTAAAGTGTTTGCTTGTATACTCCTCAGTCAGAATTGAAAAGTAGTTCAAGTACTGTGTCTCTATTTTCTTGCCCTTGACCAAATAGTAAAGAAAAGAAAACCAAAATCAAAGGGAAAAATGATTACTTTAGCAATTTACCAGTATTTGCTCTTGATATAGGAATTTTATTAATTCCTGTTTATAAAGTTCATATCATAAAATGCTATGTAATTATATAGCTTTTACTTGGGGGTAGATCTTTTTTTTTTTTAGTGAATGAGTATAAATTACAGAGTAGAGGTGAACAGCATGGCATCTGTCATTGCCAAATTGGTAGTGAATGTTTGCTATTCTTTGAAAAACATAATATTACTAATTTTCCTAATTATATTTCAATATTAGGAGTATTGTGTGTGTGTGCGTGCGACCACCAAGCTTTGGTCATACTATAAAGCTGTTACCTCTTTACAAAATCTGAGTCCGAAGATAGGAAGAGAGAATGGGCCTGGTGTAACAGAGGATTCTCTTTTTATGCTTCTTACTGTGATCACAGAAAAAAATAAACCCAAGTGCTCTCTAGATGTGTTGGTAAACATTTTATGCTTGCATTTAAACTTGAAATGTATGAAAAGAATGAGACAATCAGTTCAAATCAGAAATGAGAAGTGTTAAAATTTAATGGCCTTGTTTTGCTGTAGCAATAAAATGACCAAGTGCAATGACTTGATTTAATAAAATCATCTTTTAAAAGTTGCTGCTATGAATATTTTTAGCCATAAAATTTTATCCTTGTTGTAGCCTGACTTGCCTTCAGTAACTGTTATGTAATGCAGTTGGTGTTGTGGTATTCTAACATTCCAAAAAAATAATAATATATATTTATGGAGAAACTCAAAACAGTATACTTCACTGACTTGTTTACAGGTGCTGTAAAGCGTGCTTCTCCCTCAAAAAGAAAATAAAGAATAGTATTGCCAGTTGTGTCAGTCTTTATTGGTTATTTTTCATTAACTTCAGCATATGCTGATTGTAGAGTATGATGAAAATTATTTTATATTACTTTGAGTTTTCCAAATAAAAGAAACAATGTAAATAGTAAAATAAAAGCATTCAAAGTTCTAGACCTATGTGACATTTACTGAACCTTTGTGAGTCTTTTCTTTCTACCTGGAACTGTGAGATGATAATTCCTACCTCACAGGATTATTGGGAGAATATGAAATGATTTATATAAAGTACCTTATCTTGCCATAGAGTAGATTTTTTTAAATGGAAGCTGCTGATTTACTCTTCTCAAAAGCACCTTGTGGTGATGGATATGATGTAAATTAGGCACATGAGATTAAGAGAAAAGGCATAGTATGTCCTCTCCCCTTGATTTTGAATACAGCATCCCTTTCTTTGGAGGAGATACTGCTTTCATTTGTATGATATTCGAAATGGAGCTGAGAGTACTTTGCCCAAATTAATTATTGACTCAGAGACTGAGATTTTAAACATTTGAAACAAAGAGCTAGTCTCAGCATGGGAGCTCTCCACAGTTACATTTTCCTGTCATCTGGAAAAAGCTGATTTGGAAGAACTAAATAGAGTATAAAGATATGGAGACAGAATTCAGAAGAATTTTAAGACTGATTACAGTCATTCGTGAAGCCCCACTACCCACCCATTGCTTGGTTCCTTAAGCATAAACTTGCACATAAACTTTTTGGTTTCTGAACTTGCGACTGGATGTCCTGGTAAATATAATACAAAAAACAAGATACAGTCATCCCCCCTTATCCACGGCAGGTACATTCCAAGACCGCCAGAGGATGCCCGGAACCGCAGACAGTACTGAACCTCACATAATACTATGTTTTCTCCTATACATACCTGTGATAAAGTTTATAAATAAGACACAGAGATTAACAACTAATAATAAAATAGAACAATTATAACAATATACTCTAGTAAAAGTTATGTGAATGTGGTTTCTCTTAAAGTATTTTACAAATATAATGCCTTTTCCATCCTAACTGAGCACTTGCCACACACCGTGGCCCTAACTTTTGCAGCTTGAGGTGCGACAGCACAACTAGCCCAAATTTGTTTCCTTCCCAATTTCGTGGATAGAAGATTCTTGCCATAGGTCTTAGCAACCTCAGCATGTGATTTTTTTTTTTCTTATTGTCGAGAGCTTTCACTTTTTCACTTAAAGGAAGCACTGTTTGTCATACCTGAATTGCCAACATCACTACTCTTGTGCTCTGGGACCATTATTAAGTAAAACAAGGGTTACTTAACACAAGCACTGTGATTCTGCTAGTCTCCTAAGTGACTAATGGGCGGGACATGCTGGACAAAGGGGTGATTCACGTCCAGAGCCGGACGGCGTGGGATCATCATGCTACTCCAAGCAGCGTGCACTTTAAAGGTTATGAGTTGTTTATTTCTGGAACATTTCATTTCATACTTATGGACTGCAATTGACTGCACGTAACTGGAACTGCAGAAAGCAAAACCGCGCATAAAGGGGCACCACTAGAGTCTGGAAGACATCAAGGCCCATGTACTCTTGCTGAGCACATACATGACTCCAGCTTTCTAGAAATCGGGAAGATTTGAATCATGGAAAGGAATAAGACAGCACTATGAAGCAATATGGAAAATAAGTGTGGCAAGTCGTTTAAGTTAAAAAAAAAATGTAGTTTGAAAATTTCTACTTGCTTTTTATTGGCTTTTACAAACACTGGGCATAAATTAAGCCTTGCAGGCAAATGATGGTAAAGTTTTGGGTTGTAGAGTTTTAGTGTTTGAGGGACTTTAGAGATTGTCTAATGCCCGTGCAGATGGTTTTGTCTGAAGGAACAATTTTCAGATTTAGCCCCATTGTAGGAAGTAAAAGCTGAACTCACGTGGGTCTATTCGACTTGCCAATCAAGGTTCAAGAGACTAGACTGTGTTGGGGTGTGAAAATGTTTTTCTGAATCCTAGCAATTATTGCTTTTATTTTTACCACTAACACCTTTATTGTGAATATGCTTGTATAAAAGGAAAATAAATTTAGAAATAGGCAACAATATTTTTTGTATAGAGCCAGTAATTTTTTTTTATCACAGAAGGTGTTGTGGTTTTCATTTTGCGACTATTGGGTGGTTATTCTTTTCTGTCAGCTTATAAGTGGTCTTTATTAGCTACATTTCAGTTCCTAGAAAATTGTGTGAATAAAGTTATGAAAAGTAAAACTATATTTTAAGTGCACTGAGTAACTCAATTCTTTAATAAGGGCAATTGTTAACATTTCATGGTATAGTGCATTTTTAGAAATATTACTAAACATTAACAGAATGCAAATACAATCTGACATGACATTTTTACTCTTATCCTCTCCCTTGAAACTGACTAAAGACAATAAATAGAATGAAAAATCGACTTGATAGATTGAAAGAGATTGAAGGAAATCTGTTTCTCAAATAAGGAAACAACAACAATTTATAATAAAAATACCTCCCAAATGCTTTGAGATTTGGAACAAAATGAGGACAGCCTGAAGTCTGACATAAGGCTCCCCAGACCTCATTCCAGATGCTGATTCTCTGAAATGTCCATCTGATGGTCTTAGACCCGAATCCTCTACAACAGAATGGAGCTGTGGAACTGAAAGGGAAGCCACACCAGCTGTAAGCCCTACTAACTTGAAGGCTGAAAACCGAGGGGCTCCCAGGAAAGATAACAGGTTTGATGACAGGGTGTTTTAGGTAACGGTCCTGAATTAAAGCTATCGTTATCTCCTGCTCCTCTGCTCTAGTCAGCAAATAACTGACAGCAGTCAAAGGTGAGCGATCAGGCACCACACACAAGCATCTTTATAGGTGTATGTGTTATAGTTAAATGTATTTTAAAAAAATTGTCCTGGGGCTTCCCTGGTGACGCAGTGGTTGCGAGTCCGCCTGCCGATGCAGGGGACACGGGTTCGTGCCCCGGTCCGGGAAGATCCCACATGCCGCGGAGCGGCTGGGCCCGTGAGCCATGGCCGCTGGGCCTGCGCGTCCGGAGCCTGTGCTCCGCAACGGGAGAGGCCACAACAGTGAGAGGCCCGCGTACCGCAAAAAAAAAAAAAAAATAAAAAAAAAATAAAAAATTGTCCTGAAACAAAGGCTTGATTTTGCAAACAAAAATCCCTATGTCCTGCGGGGGGTGGGGGGTGGGGGGGTGGGGAGGGAAGATTGACAAGATTTATAACACCAAGACACATTTTTGTTAAGTTACGAAACTTTAGGGTAAAGAATGAATATTTGCCCAAAAAGAAATAGAAATTTTAATTGACTAATTCCACCATAAATAGGAAATGTAATTAAGGCTCTACCACGAAAAAAGACAGCAAGGCCAGAGGGGATCATAGCTGTGTTTTAACTGCTTGATTTAAACTAGTCAAAACTGTAGGTGGAAACTTCCCCAATTTATTTTATGATTCTAGTGTAACTTTAATATCTAAACCTGATCACCACAGACCAATGTCACTTGTGAAGATTTGGTGTGAGGAGATTTATCAACCTTAATGCATTACATGAAATGATGAGTTAAAAATGGTCATACTGGGACTTCCCTGGTTGGGACTCCGTGCTCCCAATGCAGGGGGTCCTGGTCAGGGAAGATCCCACATGCATGCCACAGTTAGGGAGCTGACGCAACAAAATAAAATAAATTAATTAAAAAAAAAGTGGTCATACTGACAGAGCAGGGTGGGGTAGGGCCGAGCATGTCCTTTGCTGGGAGTGCGGTGCAGGGAATACAAAGATAGTTTGGTACCACTTACTCCTCCTGCCTTTTCTTTCTTCTTCAACTATTTAAGGATTCAAGTTGAAATAGCTTCCCAGGACTAACCACTATCATGTCAATTATTATAAAATAGCCATGCTTCCAGAGGCTCTGTATTATGCTCTTAAAATGCTTTTAACACATTTGTTATACTGGGCTTTAAGTAGTCAGTTTAATTACCCTAAGGTTTATAATAAACTTATCTTTAGTCTAAAAATAGGCGTGTATGTATTGTGCTTACCATGTACCAAGCGCTGTTGCATGTAATCTCCATCTAAATCTACCTGTGTATCTATATATCTAACTATCTCAACAATTTGATGTCATAGATACTATTATTATCTTTTGTTACTGAGTCCAAGCTTTTACTGCTCCCCACAAAACAGGCCAATAAATCAGGAGAGATGAGGTGTTGGGACAAGGAATAGAGACTTTATTCAGAAAAACAGCAGACAGAGAAGATGGTGGACTAGTGTCCCAAAGAACCATCTTACCTGAGTTAGAATTCAGGCTTCTTTTATACTAAAAGGGGAGGGGGTGTGGCTGGTAGCTGCAAACTTCTTGGTGCTGGAATCCTTTGTTCTAGCAGCTGTGCACATAGGTCTGGTCATAATGTTCATATAAACCTCCAACAAGACAAATATTATTCTCTGTTCTGCAAATGTTTAATGGAAAAGTGTTATAACTTTAAAGGTCAGAGCCCTGAGACTAGGCTATCCTGTATATTTCAGGCTATAGGCAACATTCTTTTACAAAAGGTGCAAAGCCAACATGAGTAAGCACAGGCTACAGAGCACAAGGGTTAGAGCTAAAGGAATAGATCCAGTATGGAGTCAGGTTTGTTCTTCTCTGTTACCCTTTCACATATGAGGAAACAGGCTCAGAGAGGTTAAGCAACTTGGCCAAGGCCACCCAGCTAATAAGGGATGGAGCTAAACCTAGGCAGGCCAATTCTGAAGCCTGTGCTTTTGATCATATGCTCTCTTTACATAGATAATATGTAGAGAACATTCTTTGTAATCCTTTATATTTCTTTTGAGTATCAAATTTTCCTATCACTAAAAGAGTTAGACTAAATAATTTACAAAGTTCATTTTCAGTGATCTCATAGTCTGTTTAGATTTCTCTGTGTGACATAAGTTAAGATTTGGGGGAACATTCTTTGTTTCTTGATGTACATCTTTGCAAATTTAAATGATTTTCATGGCTCTTCAGCAGACGTGAGAAACAAAAACTCTACTTAGATTCCCTACAGAGATCAAATGACCACTAGATGGCAGTCAAATGAAGCTCAGCTTCTGCTGAGCAGCTTGCGTAAACCTCAAATACAGGTAGAAGCGGCAAATAACAATTGCAGAAGGTTCCAACCCACTGAATTCACCCAGAACTGGGACACAGCCACTGCACTCCCCTAGCTCCCTCCCCGCTAAGTTCCACATGACAGACTGAAAAGGGTTGACGCTTTGGAATCCGACAGATCTGGCTTTGAAAACTGGCTCTTAAAGTTAGTAGCCATGTGAACTTGGCAAGTCACTCAAATCTTGTCACTTCCCTTATCTATAAGAGATCTAAAAAAAAAAAATCATTGCTACAGTTTAAAGCCTTTCCCGTGACTTCCCTGGTGGCACAGTGAATAAGACTCCATGCTCCCAACACAGGGGACCCAGGTTCGATCCCTGGTCAGGGAACTAGATCCCACATGCATGCCGCAACTAAGAGTTCGCACGCCATGACTAAGGAGTCCACCTGCTGCAACTAAGGAGCCCACGTGCTGCAACTAAGGAGCCCGCCTGCCACAACTAAGCCCCGGCACAACCAAATAAATAAATAAAGCCTTTCCCTCTGATCGTGCACTCAGAGAAGACAGAGAAAGGGGGCACCAGGTGCTTCACGTTTTTTTCCTCTAAGAGAATAACCACGTCACAACAGCAGCAACAAAACCATTCTGCTCTGTTTGTCATTCCTTGTTGGATGGTGATGCTCCTTTGACTCCAGGTTGCTGCCATATCCTTGGCTCTTCCTCAAACCTGATTGGTCATTTCCTGCCCTTGGTTCTCTGGGAACTGCTCCTGTTTCTCCATTTTTTCCTGCAATGTGTTCTGATATCTACCAGATCAAATTCCCTCCAGGGTCACTTGTGTAACAAGCTCACAAAATAGTGAGCTTGTGCTGTGGGCTTCTTAAAGACATTATGGTACAATCTCTCTCATTTTGCCACCTGTCTTTTCCCCAAGGGCCTCGTACAATTCACACCGAGTTGGGGTCCGACACGACAGCCCAGAGCAGGTGGTCAGTGGGGAGTCCATGGTGCCATGACCCTGACTGAAAAAGCAAATCCAGATTCAGCTCGAATTCTAAGCAGAAAATGACTTTTCTCTCCAAAAGGGGGTCAAAATGTCCATCTTGTGGTTGATGACATGACTACAGGGTCACAGAAGCAGGGAACAGTACTACCCCAGAAAGGGCATAGTCACCTGAAGGACTTGAAGATGTAGAACATGCGGTGTAGGAGGCCAGGGTGGGACAGCATCACACAGCTCTTCCCACCAACAAGTCACAGAACAGCCAGGCCCCTGCAGTGGGCTTTCGGGAGAAGCAAAACGTTCCACATCGGCTGGTATCAGCTGGGAAAGGCTCAGGGCTTATTCTGAGCAGGTGAGAACTAGTGATTATCTATGATTCTTAATGGCAACAAAGGTCCTGGATTATGAGAAAAAACAACCCCCTGAATGGGGGCCTGAATGGCACTAAATTGAATTAATAAGAATTGTCTTCTTTTTCTTATAAAATAAGTTTTTGTAAGAGAGGGTCTATAGACAATGCAAAGGGCAAAGGAAAGTTGCATTTCAGTATTTTTATTCACTATTGAGTAGTTTTTTCCACTCTTGAACTAGGGGAAAAGAGTTGAGATTTGGATTCTAACCTGGGCTTGCATTCCCCCTCTCAGGAAACTTGGGTAAATTTCATCACATCTTTGGGTCTGTTTTTTCAACTGAAAAATTAGGATCTTGAATTTTAATAGCAGTTCTAACGTTCTAGATACAGATTACAAAAGCAGTGTGTTTAGTGTTACACCTTCTTGTCCTTGGTGCCACGTACATGAACAGTTGGTAATTTCTCCTCTTTAGGGGGTTACTGTTGTCTCAGCTTGGAGAGGGCTTCCACAGTCAGTGATGTCTACCTACGAGGCCACCAGCTCTTGCAAAGGCAGGGAAGTAGGTGCGTCTAGAGCCCTTCACCTGAGACCAAAAACCACAGGGCTCCAGGAAAACAATAGCATCCACACTGAATAAAGGTGCTGGGACATAAGTCCGGAAGTGAAACAGAATTGGAGCAGCCAGTAAATTTTTTAAAATTAATTTTATTGGAGTATAGTTGATTTTCAATGTTGTGTTCGTTTCAGGTGTACAGCAAAGTGGATCAGTTATACACATACATATATCCACTCTTTTTTAGATTCTTTTCCCATATAGGTCATTATAGAGTATTGAGTAGAGTTCCCTGGGCTACACAGTAGGTTCTTATTAGTTACCTATTTTATATACTGTAGTGTATATATGTCAATCCCAATCTCCCAATTTATCCCTCCCCTCTTGCCCCCTTGATAACCATGTTTGTTTTCTACATCTGTGACTCTATTTCTGTTTTGTAAATAAGTTCTTTTGTACCGTTTTTTAGATTCCACATATAAACGATATCATATGATATTTGTCTTTGTCTGACTTACTTCACTCAGTATGACAATCTCCAGGTCCATCCATGTTGCTGCAAATGGCATTATTTCATTCTTTTTTATAGCCAAGTAATATTCCATTGTATATATGTACCACATCTTCCTTATCCATTCCTCTGTTGATAGGCATTTAGGTTGCTTCCATGACCTGGCTACTGTAAATAGTGCTGCAATGAACATTGGGGTGCATGTATCTTTTCAAATTATAGTTTTCTTCCAGATACATGCCCAGGAGTGGGATTGCTGAGTTATGTGGTAGTTCTTTTTTTATTATTTTAAGGAACCTCCATACTGTTCTCCATAGTGGCTGTATCAATTTACATTCCCACCAACAGTGTAGGAGGTTCCCTTTTTCTCCACAGGAGGGGCCAATAAATATTAAACCACACAGTGGTGGAAGAAATGTTCATATATTGAGATATGGAGAAGTCATTCTGGCTTACACATGATTTGACTTGAATTTTATGCAAATTAGAACAGCCTGTCTTATGGCCTGTTAAACCATATGCATTGTACATCTGCTTTAACCATTCAAGAAGACAATACATTGAAAAATCAAAATGGACTAACTATGGTTCAGGCATTCAAAATGGAGCCGGATGGCCTTTGTGGATGTGATTTCAGACACATTCCTGCGTCACTGAGAACTTGAATTTTCTGAACTGTTTCAGAGTCAAGGACACCACCAGCCATTCTGGAAACAATGTCCGCTAGCAGCTTCCAGCTACAACCTTACGGTCTCAAGGTCTCCCCTTGTAACTACACAACCATTCTGGACTCCAACCAATCCTTACTTGACAAGCACCTTGTCAGTTGCAGTCCTAACTCTTGACAAACAATTTATGTAACTTCGTGGTTTTTGCGTATATACGCCTCCGCTGTTTTTTAGTCCAGCGGAACACAATTCAAGTGCTTCTTGAATCTGTGTCTCCTGGGCTACAGTCCCCAGTTTGGCTTGAATAAAATTCTTTTCTATTCTTATTATAGATTGTTTATTGATTATTTCCCGTCAACCACAGGAACTGAGCTGAAAGGACTAGTCCTTTAAAAAAGAAAGCAGGAAGTGGCTTGAGGTAAATTGATGAATACAATGAAAAGGAAATACTTTGCTCTTGGGAGTAATTCACCATCACACTCTGTTCCAGCAATCAGACTCTTAGAGTTAGCCAGCTGGCTTATTCTGGGATGGAGAATAACACTGGAAGAGAAAGATAACAAGATCGCCTGCAGATCAAATTTGAGCCTAAAAGCCTATTTAGTGATTAAGATGGGAAATGAAGTTGTTGACTACTTAAATGACGGAATTGAGCAAAGGTGAGGGGTGGGCAAGGAAGAGGGGATGTAAGTGAAAATTGGGAGGGTGAGATTCAGAACTTTACAAGTAAGTTTTTTGTTGTTGTTTTTGGTTTTGGCCACACTGTGCGGCTTGTGGGACTTTAGTTCCCCGACCGGGGATTGAACCTGGTCCCCTGCAATGAAAACGTGGAATCCTAACCCCTGGACTGCCAGGGAATCCCCAGATGGCTGAGAATTCAAAGCAATGTACTTTCCCATGTTAAACAGTACCGGAACTGAGCATTCTTTCCTGTCCTGATGTGAAATAACCCAGAAAATACACAAAAATAGATTAAGACCTTGCTCTCCGGGAAATATTTATTCCTGGAAGATAAGCCCTGAACCTTGTAAAAGAGCTCTTTATCAAGAGTATCCTCTTGCTCTTCAAGACTTGCTGAAGACTTTGGTCTTGTCCACCTAGCCAAGCCATTGGACTACAAACTCTGCCCACTCTCAACCAGTTCCTAATTTTTTAAAAGACCTAACAACCCTATAAATATCCTCCCCTGACTTCCTTCTTTTGACACCTATGAAGGCCATCAAAGTGGTGTTCTCTTGCTATGTATAATGGGTGTAATTGCCTTAGCACTGCTTGATCAGTGGAGTTTTCTGGTGGTCTTTTGGGCAGCTGTCAAAAATGAAATGTTGCTCTAAGCTATGAAACAAAAGTTTTATTATAACTTGTCAGAAATGAGGCCGCTATGTCATACCAAATTGCCTTTACATTTTGAATCTTGTGTTAATTGTCAAGGTTTCTTTGGATCCTTCCAAAAATTTTGGATCTAGTAATACTTGAATTCTTTTCACCCTTGAAAATTCAAAAAGCTCAAAAGCTTTATTTCCCAAATCAGTCCTGTGGCAACTCTTACCCTCCTTCCTTCTTCCCTCTCCTCCCACCCCCAGAAGGCAGAAGAAGGTGACCAGGGACCGATTTGAATTTGAGGCCATGCACCTTCAAGGATGGTTGAAGTACCTATGGCTATTAAATGCATTCAAAACCAAACATTTACTGCGTATTGTTGTTGAAAACAAGCACAGCACTTGTTTTCCTGGAAGAGGAGGAACAGACAACCTCCAAATCAATGAATAGATAGATATAGATAATTATAATTGTATAAAATTATACTATTGTATAGTTATAATTGTATAATTGTAGATAATTAGAAATTGGAAAAAAATGAACTGAGAGATACAAACAAGGGGCATTAATTTAAGATGATGGGGTTGGTAGGTAGAAGGATGAAGGGACTTATTTAGAGAAGTTGGTCCAAGAAGCCCTCCCTGAAAGGTTTACTGGAGCTAAGACCTCAGAGAGGGCAAGGCTGGACAAAGGTGAAGCAGGAGAGTAGTCTAGGACACAAAATTTAAGGAGGCCCTCCCTCTCAGGTTTATGTAAGTGTAGGTTCGACACTTCCATGGCCCTGAGATCGAGAGCCTCCTTAAGATTTGCTCCCAGGTGCCTCTCTCCTCACCTTAGGGGAGGAGAAATAGCCAGTCTCACAGGGATCGGTGTGTATGTGTGTGAGTGTGTGTGAGTGTGTGTGAGTGTGTGTGTTGAAGAAGGTAGTGGGGTGAGGGGCTGGGGAGAAAGAGTCACAGAAGAGTGAGCCTAGGCAGAAGAAACAGGATACACAGTGGCCCAGAGGTGGAAAAGAGGTTGGTCTGTTTCTGGAGCTGAAAGGATACCCTCACATCTGGATCAGAGTGGACAGAGGGAGGAGAGCCCCAAGGTGAGGCTGGAGAGGCAGGAGGTCCCAGGTGAACTGGGCCTTGTAGGCCCCTTGAGGTACATAGCCCTCATTCTCAGTGCAATGAAAATAGGTTTGAATCTGGGAAATGATACTAATGAACATATGTTTGAGCAGATTTCTGCAAAACTGATTGGAAGGGAGCGAGGGTGAAATCAGGGAGACATTAAGAAAGTGTTTGTATTCCTGCAGGCAAGAGAAGATGACCTGGACCAATGGAGGTAGATAGAAATGGACAGAGTTGGGATCTCTTTTGAGGAAGAAGTCGTAGGACTTGCTGACATGTGAATGTGGAGCTTAGGAAAGAAACGTGGCTGGAGTTCTAAGCTGTGGAACTGGATGAGCTCCTCTAGGGAAAGAGAAAGAGGAAGGGAGGGAGGAGAGGAAGTGAAGCAGAGAGAAGAGGAGCTGGCTTGGGAAACTCCACACTCAGAAGTTGCTAGAGAAGAGACCAGAGAGGAAATCAGAAGGTGAGGACACACAACCCCCTGTCCGTTGACAGATGAATGGACAGACGTGTAGTAATACACACACAGTGGAATATTACTCAGCATAACGTGGATGAACCATGAGGAATTATGCTAAGTGAAAGAAGCCAGTCACAAAAAGACAAATATTGTATGATTCCACATATACGAGATATCGAAAGAAGTCAAACTCATAGAAACAGAAAGTAGAAGGTTGGTTACCAGGGGAGGGGGTGCAAATAATGGGGTGTAATTGTTCAATGGGTATAGAGTTTTGGTTTTGCAAGGTGAAAACGTTCTAGAGATCTACTGCATAAATATGTGAATATAGTTAACACTACCAATCTTTTTAAATGGTTACAATAGTGAATTTTATGTTATATATTTCTTTGGATTGCATAAAAATGTGAATATACTTAACACTAGCAATTTTTTTCAATGGTTACAAATGGTAACCCTGCTTTATTGCAATTAAAGAAAAGCAATTTTAAAAAAGAATGGTGTTTCTATAAACAGCCTCACAGACATAGAGAACAGACTTGTGGTTGCCAAGAGGAAGGGGAGTGGGAGAGGGATGGAGTGGGAGTTTGGGATTAGCAGATGCAAACTATATATAGAATGGATAAACAACAAGGTCCTCCTGTATAGCACAGGGAACTATATTCAATATCCTGTAATAAGCCATAATGGAAAAGAATACGAAAAAGAATATATATGTGTCTAACAGAATTACTTTTCTGTACAGCAGAAATTAACACAACATTGCAAATCAACTACACTTTAATTTAAAAAAATTTTTTTAAAAAGGGTCAGCTACAAAACAAAACAAAAAGAATGGTGTTTCTATAAAGGGAGAAGTGGTCAACTGAGTGGAGGGTTGCCAAGAGAGCAAGCAAGAAGAGAACACAGAGTTAATACATAGGGTCACCAAGATGGAGAACAAACGCCGGTGACCTTTGTACAGATGGCTGCAGTGGCATGAAAGAGGAAGCAAAATTGAGAGAGAACTGAAGGTTAGGAAGTGGACACAGCCCTTGTGGACAGTTCTCAGGAGAAGGTTAGCTAAGAAGGAAGTCGTGGGGCAGAGTGAGTAGGAGGGAGAGCTAGTCTTTTGGTTTTTTAGGAAAGAAGAGACTTGAGTATATGTGAAGGTTAATGGGATGATCCATTGTAGAGGGAGAGGTTGATGAGGCAGGAAATAGGAAATCTAATGGAACGTCACCCTAGAGGAGATCTGAGGAGATGGGGACAGAGGTCCTGGGAAGAGACAAGTGTTGACAGGAAGACAGATGCTTCTTCTAACATGACAGGAGGGAAGGAGGAGAAGGTGGGGCTGCGTGAAGGTGGGTTTGTGGGTTTGGAGGTGAGAAGTGGATAGAGTTCTCACCTCATTTCTATTTTCTTTGTAAAACGTGAGATGAGATTGATGGTGTGAGGACTGGGGGGGAAGTTACATCAGCGGTTTGAAGAGAGCGAATGTATCTCATCAGTCATCCAGGATCATGGCAGAATGAGCCTGCCAGAGAATCACAGCAAGACTGACCAACCCATGAAGGGGCTGTGGAATTCTGCATTCGTTATTTTAAAGTGATAAATATAAATATATTTTCTATTTTATCAATTGTAAGTCACACCTCTGAAATTGAGATACACTCTGGTATTGTTCCATGGTTTCCTAGCATTGATTCAGAGTTTAATTACCTGCATTGTTGTTTCTGAGAGGTCCACAAAGCAACGGGCATCTTTTAATCAATGGCATCTTAAAGGCAGTGAAATACGGTAATTTTATTCCCGCCAGGTTCAGCTCCTAGTGTGCAGATGTGGAGAAGGCCTTTCTTTCAGGGTTTCAAAGACAAGACAATAGCTGTCAGTCACATAGAGACCTATTTGAGTCCACTCGAGGAATAATATAATTGCAATGTGATTGTAAGCACTGACTTCTGAGGAGATCAGCTCTTCATTACTGTAAGTGTTTCATCGGAAGTTTGGTCTACGAGGCCAATCTCTAAAATCTTTTGCCAGGTTAAGACTCTCATAAAATCCTCTTGTAAGCTTAACTGCCATGAGATGACAGTTCAAAATCCCTTCACCAAGGTGTCCTATATTAGATGCTCAGGAGCTGTGTCCTACATGGAGGTATGGTTATTGAAGAAAGGGTCCAAAATCATGTCTCCATCCATCAAATATTTATTAATTACCTACTGTATGCCAAGCAGTCTGTTACTTTGGGAGGAAATAAAAATAAATAAAAGCTAGGTGTCTGACCTAAAGGAGTTTATAATCTGCTATAAGAGACAGTTAACAAACTAAGAATTGTCACCAGAGGTGTTCATTCATCCAATCACTTGTGTAACATGTATTTATTGAGCTCCTACAAAACACCAGGCACAGTTCTAGGTGTGGAAATACAGCAGTGATAAAATTCACCAGGTTCCTGCCCCCATGGTCTTTACCTTCTAGTGGAGGAAGACGATTAACCAAAATATTCCAATAAGCATGATCATTTGCACTAGTGATACGTATGAAGAAAATATTGGAATATGATAGAGAATGACTGGGGTGCTACAATCAGAGTATCAGTTTGGCTACAAGTAATAGAAAACCTAATTGTCACAGCAGTCCTAGGAGCATTAATTATTTATTTTAAAAGTCCAGAGGTTATTGATCCCAGAGTGGGTTCAGTAATTTAGTGGTGTCATTAAGGACCAAGGCTTTTCCATCCTTCTATTCCTCCATCCTCAACATATTGACATTTTCCTCAGGCTTGTTGCCTCATGGTTGCAAGATA
This sequence comes from Grampus griseus, assembly GCF_964374135.1. Classification (NCBI taxonomy): domain Eukaryota; kingdom Metazoa; phylum Chordata; class Mammalia; order Artiodactyla; family Delphinidae; genus Grampus; species Grampus griseus. The sequence continues at coordinate 27,994,781 of NC_139004.1, read as the reverse complement.
GCTGCCATAGCTGCAGACATTACATCCTCCTACAGTTTCCAAAGCCAGAAGGGAGAAAGGGGTAGGTGAAGAGGGGCAAGATAACTATTTTTTTCCTAGTGTAGCTCCCTTATTTTATCAGGAAAAATCCCTCCTAGAAGCTCTCTTTTCTCCCAATAGACTTCTCCTAAGGCTCATAGAACACAAATGGTCATCTGCCTACAGTGACCAGCAAAGAGGACCTGTATTGCCACAACTGGTTCAAAATAATGATGAGTTATCAAATCTAGATTTTTGGCAAGAAAGAAGACAGAATGACGTTGGGTAAGTAAATAATGACTACCAAATCAGGGGATGCTTCTCTGAGGAGATAACATTTGAACCGAAACCTCAGTGATGAGGTGGTGTCCGTCTTGTGTACCCTGTACCATGGTGGTGTAGAGGCAGGACCTGGGCCAGGCTAGTTGGTCATGGAAGTTTCGACAGCAGAGGAGACACCTGAGGACAAGAATGAGTCACCAGGTGAAGCTCTGGGTGGAGATGGGCAGAGGCCTTTCAGGCTGCTGGAGGGGCTAATGGGAAGGAGAAGGAATGTGACCCAATTTGTAAGCGAGAGCGAGACAAGACGGGTTAGGTGGCAGCCCTGGTGAAGATGACTTCAGATGGGAACATTCTGATCCCAGCACTACAAAAGTAGGGGTAAGGTAACGGTGTGCAGAAGGAGGATACACAGCTTCACTTCAGGCTGTGGAGGAGGCTTCCTCAAGAAAGAGACAGTTGATTTGGAGTTTCAGAGACTTGAAACAACACGATGAAAAAGCTTCAACAAGGCATTACCAGCCTGTAATGTGTGAGTCAGGGAGCGACTGATGACGAGATTGGAGCCACGCTGGGGAGCTCTGCTTTATTTAATTTGGGCCAGTACTTGTCTTTTCAAAAGTTGAGAGTCCCTGGTAAAAATAAATGAGCTGGTTTTCTCCTTTGTGCAGTGTGAAGTTGGGCTTGGATGATCTCCAAGAACACCTCCATCATTTATATTCCGGGTCTCTAGTAGATGCTCAAGAAACGTTTACCGAGCAAATGAACTATGAACAAGCCTCAGTCTTTCCTGTTGGCAAAACTTGGCCCATCAGTGTAAATTGGACTTGTCCTTCCAGGCCTGACCTGGCCCTGCAGACTCCATGAAATGGCCCTGGGCCAGCCTCCATCAACCCTTCCTTGCTTTGGACTTACTGCTTCCACTCTTAGCTGAGGAGGCCTTGTACATTCCCCACATTCATGTTTCTTTTCTTCCCAACTAGACTGTGAGCTCTGAGCAGTCAGGAGTGATATTTACGTAAATCAATATATCCACAAACATATGGGACACTGGGTATACGGCATATACACAACGAAAATATTGAATTTTTCCATCTGATGAATGGACTTGAGTGGATTTCAACCCCAAAGGGGATTCTCAAATCTCTGGTTGTTCCCTAGAAGATTCAGAGCAATCCAGGAAGCAAAATGAGGATGAGGGAGCTCAGCGATTGAAAATGAGGAGCACCTCTCACTGTGTTACAAGAACTCCTTAATGTGGGTTTTGAAAATTACCATGCCTTAGTTAAATGGGAGTGTGGTTTTTGAAACGTGGCCTTCAGTGAGCTAGAAAGTCCATGAATGCTAAAAAAATTTGGAAATGATCTGTGAGTGTTTCAAAGTTAGAAAGACACATCACTCTGCATGTTGTCTTCCAAGAGCCTTGGTCCTTGTGTCTGTCAGTAGAGGCTAGGTTATGCTGAAGTAACAAATAGCCCCCAAATTTCAACAACTAGACACAATCAAGGGTCACATTTTGCTCATGCCCATCACAGGTCAGCAGGAACCCAGAATGGAGTGGCTACCATTTTGAATTGCTGGTCACCACGGCAGAGCAACTTGCCTGACCCCTCCAACCACAAGGAGGTTAGGAATGGCAATGCCACCTGGTACCTGAACTAGGGACATCCAGAAACAATTAGAGAACCATGCTCCCATAATCCTAGTTACCAGAAAGCCAGCCAAAGACAGAGCTGCAAGCACAGACACTTGAGTTTTCTATATCCCATTTTCAGGCTTAGGCAGGTGCATGAGGACGTTAGTAGCTACGGCCAAGTACCGCAGATCTTGTGCCACCTCTATAGTCCTGGATTCCTTGCCAGAAAGGGAAGCCTTGGCTATCTGTGAGAGTCTGCGTGTGTCACCCAGTGTGTGACTCATCCATTCTCCGGTACTCTGTCCCTCCCACCTCAGGAGCTATTCCCAAGCAGGATTTGCCTGTCAGGCTGCAGGGCCCCTGCGTATGGGGCTGGCTGCCGGTGCCGGAGCAAGGCCAGCCTGAATGCCTCAGCCTGGGGAGCCACCATTCAGGGCTAAATTGACAGCTCAGAGATACAGGAGTTCAGCCTGCTAATTTGCTGCAAGATACGGCAAAGGAAAGCCACTGACACCTGCGTCTCCAGCTGCCAGGAAGTGGGGCGAATTTGCCAGTGACTTTGTTGTTGTCTAGCCACAGTGAGTAGTCCCATGTTCCTCCTCCTCCAAGGACTCCCTTGGGAGAATTTCAGAGGTGAGCAGCCAATTATGATTCTACACTTTCGAGGTTTTGTAATTTGAACATAGGGAGTAAGTATTCAAAAGGAATTTGGTAACCTGGGGGCACTTGACATAATTCAATAAGAGCACTAGTCTGTATGAAAATATTTTTGCTTTTACTGATTACTCTCTGCTTCTCTGATCCCATGCAAATATCAGAGTCCTGGAAACTGGAATCTTTAAAGGAATTATTTTCATCTTCTCATGACCTGAAAGTGATTAAGTACAACTACAGAAGTTAATTCACTTTTCTAACCATTATTTTCCCTCATCACACTTTGTAATGTTTTATCTATAATTTTGACTTATTATCAAGACATCACCAGCTTTAAAGTCTCCTTGAATACAGAGGAATATTTTTACACCTTCACATGCACAGATACACACACACACACACACACACACACAAATCCTGCACTTCTAATACTAACCTATGGCATTAAGAATTCCTGATCTTGGACATTATTTTCCTCAGATCAGACTTTCTCAGGAGGAATATAAACTTTGGAGAGATTTTTCTTGGCTCGTAAGCTTGTCTGCCTTGCGTTGTTCTTTGCACGGGGAGGGTGGGGGAGGACACATAGACGTCTCCCTGTCCATTTCCTTCCATGTCCGTCCTTAAAACATTGTTGGAATTGATGCTTATCTCTATCCCTTCCTTTTTCTGAAGGATTCTTTGTCAGTATTTGTTGAGTGTGAATTTTGAAAGTTTAGTTCTGCTTAGAAACTTTTATCCTTTGAATCTTGAGTTTTTCCCCTCTAAAGTAAACTTGCAGATTAAAGAGTGAGGCTTGCATGGACCTCACCTTATTTGGATTTATTAAATTTTCCCTACAAAGTTCATGCATATTCTTACAGTTTGGAAAAATCAACTTATTTGTAGCTCGCAGAAATGATTTCAGGTACATTTCTGGGCAAATGTTTAGTCTTAAAAATTGCAAAACTTAAAAGACAGCAAAAACTATTTTCTGTCTTTAGGGATTGTATCCTAAGATCATACAGACCCAAATCCCTTTCCAAAAGTATTTACATGATAAAGAGTTATGGCATCATTGTCTTTTTACCCAATAAGTGAAATTTTTAAACAGAAACCAAGACTCTTATTCAGATATGATGAGATCAGGGGACAGCTCTAAGCCTGGTGACTGCCTGGTGTTTCTAGAATTGGACATGGGAGCAGAGGCACAGGGGTTGGGAGTGGAAGTGTTTTGCCTGGGTCCAGGCAATAACCAATAACGGGGAGTAGTGTCTATAGACAATCATATTTCTAAATATGTCTAAAAAAATAGAACTAACTTATAGTCAGTCTACTTCTATTGTCAGCTAGTTCTGGTGATTCTAAACCACATCAGTAATAAAATACTCCTCCCCACTGGGGCAAACCACTCTCATCCCTCCCCACCCCAATCCCCTGGTAAGGCGCCTGCTTTGTGCAAGATTTGACTTAACACCAGTGGCAAAACAATCTACGTTAGAACACAGTGGCTACACGCTTCCACAAAGCCACAGTTTAACATATGGTCTACTTTCTTGAATCCCACTCTCTTGGGAATGCATGGCTTCTGTTTTTGTAAAAATATATTCCTCTTAATGTAATCTTCATCTCTCAAGTCAATAAACCCTCTGTTTTTGTTTTTAATATAGGGATGAGGTTATAGAATTTTATCACCTCTGCATATTATTCCTGAATCTTTTGACTGCAGTAAACAAACTCCTAAGTCACACTACTTTAAGCCCTGAAGGTGATTTTATGATGATGATACTGGGGTATCTCATAGAACCCAGGGCATGAAATACAGGATCTTATAAATACAGGATTATAAAGAGTACCACCAGGATGCTCTTCATAACCTTTGTTTTTCTTGGTGTATCTACTTCATTTGGTGCTATTTTTCTTTCTGTAGTTGGGTTGTTCTCAACTCCATTATAGTAATATCACTTGAGAGTTTAAAAAAAAAAAACCCACTCATCCCTAAATGTTAACAAATAGTGTAATCTAGGTGAAGGGTATGTAGGGTTCACTGTACTATTCTTTCAACTTTTCAGTAGTAATGAAATTATTCAAAATTAAAAGTTTGGGAAAATATTAGTGTCTGAGCCTTACTGCCAGAAATTCTGATTCAGTGGCTCTGGACATTGACAACCAGACCTTGGTAATTAAAAAAAAAAAAAAAACCTCCTCTGCTAATCCTAATGTGTAAAGTTGGAAATTACTGCTGTGGGCTGCTGTCTTTTTCAGCTTCTCTAGAAGAGAGTGAGTCCCATTTCTTTCCTGAAAATTCCTGGGATGACGACGACTGGTCCACCCAGCTTGGGTCAGCTGCCTTCCCCTAACCCAGTCAGCTCCGGACAGGCCCATCGTTCAGCATCGCTGCATGCATGGTAAACCCGGAAGATGTAGGCGGTTTCCAGAAAAGCATGGGCAGGGTAAGGGGTCAGCTAGGCAAAATGATTAATGATAGTAATAGTAGTAGTAGTAATAGGTGTCCAGTGTATTCCTCCAATAGAAATGCAAATTGAGTCCTTAACCGCTACATTTGAGAATATCTGACTGTCGATAAGCCAAAGCCATTATTTCCTATTTTAGCTATTTTTCAAATTATGTCATTGTTTTCAAAGAATGGAATGATGGAGACTTATTCTTCGTTAGTTTAGTTTTAGTATCACATATAAGTGATAACATACAGCATTTGTCTTTCTCTGTCTGACTTTTTTCACTAAGCATATATACTATGCTTAGCGAAATAATTCTCCATGTGCTTTGAGTAATTGAGTAATTAAAAGCTTTGAGCTTTGAGTAATCGAAAACAGACTACTAACGACAAATCCAGTTATCCTTTTGTCTTCCACAGAACATTTCTTCTGATTTTTCTCGTCACCCCACCAAAGGGCCAATCTAGCAAACCAGGCTATACTCCTAACTTGGGAGGTGAGTACAAAGCAAAGGGGACCCCATATACATGGCCTGTATGTGATATTTCTTTTAAAAAAATCACAATTTGATTAATTCTAATCAGAAATGATTTTTTCTTGGTTGAAAGGATTCTTCTCATGCAACCTACTCTCACCTAGCTCCGGTTAGAGATATATTCACACTTCTAATTCTTGGACTTCTGAAATTCTTATTGTCCCTGCAAAACAGTCAGGCCTGTCCGAGGATGTGTGTAAATCAGCCTGAGTGTATTTGAGAGGGGAGTGAGCAGATGAGCTAGCGCTACCCAGCTGCTCCCTCTTTTCCTGCCCTTAAGTTCTCCATCCCCAGGACATCCTCCATGATATCAACAACATTCCCAAATTTCCCACTGTTGCCCCCTCTCTTCCCCAGTGTTAAAAGATCAAGGAATTATGCTACACACTATCCATGTGAGACCTTGGAGATACTGTAGAAGTTAGTTTACATTTGCAGGAGGGTCTGAGACAGAGAGAAACAGAGGGAAGGGAACCACAGGGTGAAACAGACAGGGGCACTTAGCGACATGGCATGGCAACTCAGAGCTGGAAGAGAGCCACCAGATACCCAGACATGTGCGGCCAAGTCTTCCAATCCTCTATCTCCGTTTCCCTCTAGATCTAGAGAGAGAAGACCAGACAGGGAGATGGAGACACCCACGCTGGGACCTCCACCTTCACAGTGAGACAGAGAGATGCAGAGAGAGGCTGAGGGTTACAGAGAGAGACCCAGAGAAATACAGGAAGAAACAGAGAGAGCAACACACACAGAGACACATGGAGTGACAGAGGCAGAGAGCTGTAGAGAAAGCCTTCCTCCCCGACCCCAGTACATTCGGCTCCAGCAGCCTCTGTGGCTGAGACCTTCTGCAGCAACCCTTGTACAAAAAAGGACCTTGTACAAAAAAGAGGTCTTTTTCCAAGAGGAAAGGACGTGGTCCAGCTTGCAGAGAGACAAGGTTTGTAACTCAGCATTTGCAGATGAGAGAACAAAGCTGTTCCCTGGATTCCAGAGTGACTTAAAGGAAAGAGACTCACCCTTTGCCAAGGGGGCTCTACTCAGAGGGGCTTATTGTTCAAGAAAGAGTGAATCCACGATGCAGTTGTCATGAGGATTTTGGGTCTTGCTGCTTGTCCATTAAAGCTGTGATTGTCTGTTCTTGACCAGGTCATACATTTCAGGAGCGCAGGGCCCCCAGGACAAATGTGCAGATTCCTGTCTTCTTGTCTCTGGGGAGTGTGAAGGGAGCTTCCCTCTCAGTGCTGCTGATGGAGGAGGGCATGAAGTGCGGAGAGGATGGAAGCCCCCTGTCTAAGCTGTTCTGTGCTGCTAATGTTTCTCCCCTATCCACTGTCAACATCTACATATGCCATGCTGGGTTTCCACAGGGGGACAGCGGAACCTTGGTCTTGTCAGGGTCTCCGGCTCCATTGCTGTTGGAATCACGTTTATCCCCAGGAAGAGAGCTCTGGCTCAGCTTGGCAGTGGTGGCCTGGGATGTCAGCTGGCTGGATTCTGTGGGTTGCTGAGGGAAGGCCCTCATGAACAGTCACCAACAGTTGGGCCGACTCTAAGTAGGTCATTGCTGGTTCTTCTGGCAAAAGGAATCCAAGAGCCAGTATGTTAAACTCTTAGAAATTTAAGTTGATTGCATGGTCAGCCTGGCTTGGGCTTAGATGCAACTTCTTTGGCTGTGAGTCAAGCAAAAAGCACAGAGCTTTTGAGCCAGAAATGTGCTTATTTTAAGTTAGGGAGACTGAAGCCTGGAGTGATGGGTAACAGCTAATCAAGGCTTGAGCCAGAGGTAGAAACCCAAGTCTGCTGGCTTCCAGTCCTGGGCTTTCACCTCAAGACCAAGGAGCCACCAAGGGCCTCTCTGCCCCACTCTGACTATGTAAGATTAACCCCGACCAACAATATGGTGTTTTGAAACCTGTGATGAGGAAGGAGAAATATTGTATTTCCAGTAGAGAGCTACTCATTTCCTTAACATTGTATGTGAACAAATTCAACATTCAAACCAGGAGCCACCTGACAGGAAGGCAGTATTATAGGTAAAAACCCTTCCAGAAAAAAAACAGAAGAAGAAGCTCCTTTATAAAGCCAGCACACAGGCAGATGTAACAGAAGAAAATGAGTGGATAAAGGAAAAGGGGCAATGGGTAGCCCCTAATTATCCTACCAAGAACCCAGTATTAATGATCTAATATTACAAATGGGAAAGGGAGACTCACTTTGTGAATGAGTAGGGCCTCTCTCTCACTTTTTTAATGACAAAAACTTCCTCTAAGTAGAAAAGTTTGAGAAAGCAAAAGTATAATAATCAGCAGGTAGAAAAATATACAAACCGGGAGAATGAGTCATCTTAAGTGGCATTGCTCATCTTGGGACAACAATTGCACCCTTTTCAAATGAAGTCAGAAAGAAGTTTTAATTTGACATTTCCCAGTATCTCCGTAGGGTCTCTTCAAGGGAAGAGAATGGGACGGGCACAGTCCTGGTTTTCTCAATGCAGAGATTTCAGTATGAAGAAATGTCATTTATCCTGAGTCAACATATTGAAGTGAAGATGGAATCCCATGGAGCTAAATGGTTATAGGATTTTAACTCTGAAAAAACTTTAGAAAAGACTGAGTCCAATTGCCTTGTTTTACAGATGGGAACACTGAACACAAGACAGACAGACAGACAGACAGACAGAGAGGTTGGCCTTTCATCTGTATTGTGCATGGAGCAATCACATCTAGTATGAAAACACACTCTGCTCAGATGTACTCACTCCTTAAGAGAAGATGGCGGGAAAGACGCTCTATCTTGGGATTATTATTAATTAAGAAAGGCTCATGGGGGCTTTCCTGGTGGCACAGTGGTTGAGAGTCCGCCTGCCGATGCACGGGACACGAGTTCGTGCCCCGGTCTGGGAAGATCCCACATGCTGCGGAGCGGCTGGGCCCGTGAGCCATGGCCGCTGAGCCTGCGCGTCCGGAGCCTGTGCAACGGGAGAGGCCACAGCGGTGAGAGGCCCGCGTATGGCAAAAAAACAAAACACAACAAAAAAGAAAGCCTCATGGATGCTAACAGAGAAACTCTGGAATCATCTGGGAATCACTTGAAGAAGCTGAGCCTTCTCTCCTGCTACCCACAGCCCAGTCTGCCCCATCCTGAAAGGTGTCAAGGAACTGCACGGATCAGGCTGACCATGGAAGACCCAGGGTGGAGACAGACGCAATGTCCCGTTCACACCTCACCAAGGAAGTGACTTGGTCAGGCGGCTCAAGGAGAAACTGGTGGTAACAGTGTCTAAGGCAGATTCTTGGGTAGAGCACCTAGTACTTGGTAATCCTCGGGAGAGTTATTTAAATTTCTGGGACTTTGGTTTTCCCAACCAGAAACTGAGCTTACCTCATAGGGTTGTTGTAAAGATTAAATGCATAAGTGGAGGTAAAATACTTAGACTAGTACTTGGCAAATAGTAATTGGCCATTAAAATGTTAGCTGTTTTTATTAGAGTACCTGTGAATTCATGCACGCACCCACAAACACACACACACACACACACACACACACACACACACACAACCAAACACACAGCCATGACCTTTGGCCTGAGTTTGGATGAGACACTCTCATGGAGCTGTTCATTGACAGCTAAATGAAAGTGTTAAGTGTTGGATTCTCTTTCATCAGGGCTACCAGCCAGCAAAATGTGTGGAAGGATCTCTTCATTCAATGTTTCCAGAGTTGTGATATATGGTTCCCTGCCCTGGAAACAGTGTATGTCAGAGAGTGTACATATATTCAGGGCACTCCGAGCTCTGCATCACTTTTTGCCTTCTCTGTGAAGTCTTCCCTGACCTGTCCAACCAGAAGTGCTGATTCTCCCCACTGATTTCCTACAATATTTATCATCTGTGCCATTCACTGTATAGTCAGTATTTATTGTGTAATATTGTTTATTTACTTTTAGCTTTTTTGTGTGCATGTATTTTCTTTCCCAGATAAGACTGTAAACCTTTGGGGACAGAATTACTCTTGTTACTCACTATGCCACTCACTTTTGTATGTCCAAAGAGCAGAGCAAGGTGATTTGCACATAGAATATGTTTAATAAAGTCTTTTGATGACACAACCAAAGGTTTGATGATACTGGCTTTTTTAATTTCCAAATGACACAGTACTAAACTAGTGACCAAAATGGAATGTCCTATTTCCACAACATCGCCTCCTCGAGCCTCATGACTACAAAAGACGTAACAAAACTCCTTTCACTTATTTCTCCTTCATGCCAAGATCTCCTCTGGTAATATTCAAATGGAGGTTTGCCTTCGAATTTGGGGGGCCAGGAAGGTAGGTAGTAAATGGGAGACACTAGAATTGGGATGTGTGGGACTATTTGGGGGTGGGAAGGACAATCCAACTGGCTTCCCTGTCCCAAGTCAGATCAAGGGAAGTTTCCCTCAAGTGGAATTCTATATCTGAATTCCCCACGGTTGTGCACCAAGGTAGAGAGGCTCAGTAAGAACTCCTTGGGCCAGTCATTAAAAAATAAAACAAAAATACCTTTGGTGTTAAGGTAGGAATTGGATCACGATGTACTGATCAGTATCCTAGTCAGTGTTTTCCAAGTTCAACGTCAGTACAGGCAAAAATGTGGTCGCCTTTTAAAATCAACAAGTGACACAACCTGGCATTTTACCCCCTGCGTTCTAATTACCCCAGTGCAGTAGGTGCAGCAGAGTCTCACGTGGTCATCTGAGATAAAGAGGAGGAATGAAAAGACAAACAAGTGACTCATTTTAATGAATTTGCTTCAGATGAGAGAAACCTGTAATTTCTCTTAGACTTGTTTGACGGACCCACTGTGCAGTGAATCCCAGACTTACACAAGCCTTGAAACTCAGGGCAGGTTTACAGTTCTCCCATCGGCTTCTCACCATGGAGGCTGGTTTACACTGGGGCCTCCTGGACTTCCTTTCAAATATGGAGAAGACAGATCCCAGCCACTGATGGGGACCTTGGGAGGTTCCAGAGCCAGCACCAGTGATGGTGGGGCACGGTGGTGGGGAGCCCCGCGCCGACCCTCCTACAGGGCTGCTGGATCTCCTGAATGCTGTGAGTACACACGCCATGCCAACGCCTTTTCCTGCTGAAGGCAGGGTTGTTGTTAGACATATTCCAGAATGGGGAAAATGTGTGATTTATGATGCTACTTTCTGGAACGCTTGCTTCTGCAGGAACCTTCCCTACCATTATTTAGAGATTGGCTAACTCAAGTTTGGAGTATTTCCTCAGTCTCTTTTACATTTGTTTTTCTTTAAAAAGTCGTTTGTCAGGCTCTAAATTGCTCACTTCTAGGGGTGAAAATGCAAAGCACTTTGTTAGGCAGTTACATTCTCTGCTCTCCAATAGTCCCACTTACTGGATACATTGCATGAGCAAACTAGTTTTCAATCCCTTCCTTCAGGCTGAGTGTAAAGCTAGATTTTTCTTTTTTATGAAGCATGCTTTAATAGTCTCTTCTTTTAGTGGGGTTGACAAAGCTGTCCTTATATCAACTTAAAGGGAAACATTTCCTCCACTTGCTGAAACCTATCTCCTCTCATTTTGAGTAGCCAATATTATGCCATTTGATGGTCTATGTTCCTTAAACTCTGAGGACAATTGTGGGAGCTCTAAAATGTGCATTTTAAGATGCTATTCTTTTTTAGTGTCAGCCCTCCAGAGCGCTTTCTTCATGGAGCAGGGCAATTGCTTGTCCTATCAATTTCTTTAACGTCATACAAGTATCAAGATAGTTGGTGACATGCTGGAAGCTTTCCAACTCTGAGGTGATGTGGTTATTCAAACTTATCAGAATTTGAATCCAGACTGCAATTCTCAGAGAAGATATTGAGCTACAAAGACACTGGCTGGATGCCATCTAAAATAACCGAGGATGAGATGTTTCTCATTATAGAAGATCCTTCATATCTTTCTTTTCCCCCAAGGCTGTTTATGAAACAGCTCATCCATGGCAAGGGAGAACCCGTAAGAGAGATTGAATACATTCTATTAACGAGGCCAGAAACACACAAACAACTTGTTCGGCCATCTGGCTGTATAATCTGTCCTAATTACACTAGTGGGGTAGACAGGAAATTAGGCTGAGGGGAGCAAAAGACACACACACACCCCTCCAAAATGTGGGTCACCTAACTCTTAACTTCCTCACCCTCCAGTTAACCTTTCTGAATTGGTCCTTCCCATCAGTGGGATTGGCGGAGGAGTATGCCGTGAGGTGCTGTCTAAAAGATTAGCAAACGAGTGAGAATAGGTCCTCTCTCTCACCTTGTGGTGCAGTTCAGTGGAGCGGAACACTTTGGGAAAGTATCCACTTGTTTACCAGCATTCCCATCCAGCTCACCTCAGAGTGTTTTGCATGAAGAGGTTTGAGAGGTCATACTTTTCCATGCATTCCTCTCTGCCTGACTGTGGTTACAGTTCCCAGGCTGTATTTCCTATTATTTTCTTTGAGAGTCCTGCTACGAGCCCTTACTCAGCGTGTTCAGGCAGGTGGGGAGGGCCTCAGGCTGCGTGAGTCATCTGCCCCAACTCCACCTAGCATCTAGTATCAGAAATATGTTCCAGGACCCAGGAAGCCTAACTGTATTTTTGAATTCCAACTCAGAAACTCAGCTCCAGCTACAAAGATGGGACAAATAGAAGATGGTGTTTAAGAACAGCCAGCATCTTCTGGGTCTGTCCAGGGAAGCAGTGTTTTGTGATTTCTGACTTTGTGGAGACAGCGTGGAAAGACACTTGCGCTGTCATGTCATTGCTAATCTGGCAGTACGCTGTTTCCTGCTGAATCTAGATGAGACCTCACGATCCTTTTTTACATAAGGATGTAGTATAACAAAGAGGAGGTCCGTTAGGCTGGGTGCATTTCTACTTAATTTACCAGGTTCCAAAATGATCTAGCATTGCAAATATGCTCCTCTGCTCTCCTAAAATAGGAAAGTTGCCTTGTGATTTTAAAACAAAAAGTTCAGAAGCTGGCACCATTCACACCTTTATTCATGTATCCAACAAATGTTTACTGAGTGTCTATTATACATCTTATGCTCTGCTGGATGCTGGGAACAGAGAAATGTCCTTCTGTGTCCACCTCCTGGTTAATGATAACCTGATTTTTTTTTTTTTTTTTTTTGTGGTACGCGGACCACTCACTGTTGTGGCCTCTCCCGTTGCGGAGCACAGGCTCCGGACGTGCAGGCTCAGCGGCCATGGCTCACAGGCCTAGCCGCTCTGCGGCATGTGGGATCCTCCCGGACCGGGGCACGAACCCGTGTCCCCTGCATCGGCAGGCGGACTCTCAACCACTGCACCACCAGGGAAACCCTGATAACCTGATTTTTCCACTAAGTGCAGCCTACTTTCTCTGGGGCTCTGGGACTAAAAGCACTAAGCCCAGTGCTCTGCTGACCCCTTGTCATTAGGTCTCAGAGCACAGGCAGTGGTATGGAAGGTACTCACTCATTGCTGTGGATTCTCCACAGAGCTGAATCCTGAGATGCAGCCCCTCTGGGACTTTTGGGTGTAGCTATAGTTTCCTTTAAGCCTCTGAAGCCAGAAGACACTATTTTCTCTCTCTCTCTTTGACATAATCACCATGTTAGAGCAGGGAGACTGGCTTCCATTCAGCTACCTAGAACAGCTGCTTATTATTAAATGAAAAGCAGAAGTGTATGGTAGGAGGTAATTCACACGTTTGTGAGGATACACAAAGAGAGGCGGGTTGTGGAAATAAGAAGGAGTGATTGGCACTCCTTCAGTTCCTGAGAAGCTGCCATTCCAGATTGCTTGTTGCTTTTGTCTCTTAAATAAGTCTTCTTTCAGATACTTTGGGAATAAGATGCAGCGTGCCTTTATTGGATGACTAGTGTACAAGATGGAGGGAGTTTCTTTGTAAATGTCAGATAGCTATTTATTTACCTAATTACCATAGAGAGCTTCAGGTGAGAGTTCTTTTACATCTTGTTTCTTTTCCTCTTTTTTATTCTCCATTTCTGAGTCTGTCTTGCCCTCCCTTGTGATCATCCCATACTTCTGACTGCCATGCATAGGTGCCTGTCTTCCCTCCAGCTTTACTCTGAGCGTCATGTCAAGTTTCAGGATAATTCTTACATGTTGCATGGATTAAAGATTGCCTGCCCACTGCCGCCTTCTTTCAGGATGCAGTAAGGCCGGGACTATTGCTCTCCGCTGGGCTACTTTGGATCACGATGTGAGTGAATGAAAGGAGCTCCCAGGAAGGTGTTAGCACAGGACTGGCATGGGGTAGGGTCCAACAGAGGCTTGTGAAGCTTGAATCTGGAGAGACTGATATGTTCCAAAATAGCATACTGTCTTTGGGTAGCAGTCTTCAACTCTCCCAAAGCACTTTTGATGATCAAGTAAATTTGGTAAAACCTGTGTGACAGTCTTCTCACTTCAAGAACTCTCATAACTTTGCTATGCAAATGTATGTGTGTGGTGGGGGGGGAGGCGGGGTTGGTGGTACTGGTACACAACGTTTCCCAAACTGATCTGACCATGGAATCCCTTAGTCTTTTATGAGACCAGTGATCCACAGAAAACCACATCAGGACACGATGCGCTGGCCAAATCCAATAGACACCAAATTGTTCGCCCGCTAAGAGTAAAGCAGGCAGATTTCCTGAATTCATAGAACATTTATACAAATGTCTTCAGTGTTGTTTTTCTTCTACCCTTTTTTTCTTTACCTTTTGGTGCCTGGGACGAATTGTTGCCAAACCGGTGATGGATAATGTGCGTATCCCAGGATGAATATGCATTTTTGCAGCGTTATTCTGTCAGGATTACTGCTTACTCTTTTCATTTCCCCCCAGCTGGGTATTAGGATCTTGATTTAAATAGCCAGCGACAGTTCTTCCCAACAAAGCGTTCTTCTGCCACCATCTCCAGGGGGTTTGTAGAACTAGGGATTTTATAAAGACACATGATTTCATTGATAAGCTGAACACTCTGTAGAATCAGAAGTCAGTACACGGTATAAAGGTAATTTAAGCATCCTGGACAGAGAGTAACTCTGGATTCTCCATGTAGGATAGGACCTGGCACGGACTCTGGCCACTCTTCGCGAGGAACTAGTAAACCCCGCGTCCAGGTGAGTGTCCAGGTGAGCTGGCTTTGGTTACGTTCACATCTGAAAGCTTTTCCTTTCAGTACTGCCTGTGTGTTACTGATGCTCTTCTAGACAATCTAGTTTATGTTTAGATTTTGTGTCTTTGTTCTTCTCTTTTCCTCATTCGAAACCTAGGTTTCTTTTCCTCGTTCATCGGTACTGCCATCTAAACGCCAGTGCCGATGAGACGGTGAGAAGCTGAGAGCAGGGTCTGGGTGAAGGCGAGACCCTGGGGCAGGCACGAGGCAGTGCCGTGCTGGAGCTGGCTTGTACTGTCTCAAGAGAGCTGACTGTTATATTTTCAGGCATTAAATTATATAAATATACCCCTTGAAAGAATTTTCCATATCGGTTGTATTTCAACTTGACATTTGGACCATTGTGATGAAACAGTATGAACCCAGAACCATAGATTCATAAAATGCCAGGAGTGGGAAATAAGACATGCGTTAGAAATGAGATTCTAGTCCAACCTAGTAATTTTCATAAGTAAGGAGACCCGGAGTACATGTGAGATTTGCCCAAAGCCACCCAGCTAATCATGAGAATTAGCATTCTCCTTGCTTTGGACGTTTTCAGTGAACCACACTCCCTTGAATTCCAGTCTCTGTGTATTTATAGATCTTGAAGATGAATTTTGGTCTAGCTTTCTGTCTTTTCAAGCACCAGCTGAAATTACCATCATTGTTATATTAATTAGAAAGAAGTCGTTGATTCAACCAACAGTTTCTCAATAAGAGCTACTTTTAAAATAAACAAAAAGTTTTCTGGACACATTGAGAGTCAGAATTTATGGTCAGCTAGTACTGAGTGTGACTTTTAGTGCCACAGTTCATCAGCTCTGTGATAGGCATTTTTTATTCACCTCTGAACATTTTTGAAATTGGAATGTATTGTACAGTTAGTGGCATGTCATGGTTTCATTGGCAAGTTCTCTTCTTTTTCTTTCTCAGTGGACATAAAAATAATAATGTTGCTTACAATGTTGGGTTCAGTGTAATATGGTAATTTAATTCTGTGTAACGGTGTCAATTTGGCTACTTTCCTTCACGTTTTCATTTTTACACATTTATCTCTAGTCAGGCACAGACATGAATATAAATCTATGTGCATTTTGGTCGATGTCATTCCTCATTGACTTCACTGTTATTTTTTCCCCATTTAGAATGCATCGTTAAGCCCAGCCAATGGATCTAAATTGATGAATCGTTGAGGATAAGATGTGAGTACTAAAAACTCAAGGAGAATCTTACTGTATGTAGACATTGTGCTACGTCTTGAAGAGGCATTTTATTTGTACTTGCAGAAATTTTTCAGTTTGGAATTATGCAAAACTCAAAGTTCACTCTAATTATTGTCTTTATCAATGGTTAATCTAGAAAAGCGTGCTTCCTCCGTTCTGTTCTACGTAATATCAACTTCTGATTAAGGATTATGCTGGCAATGCTTCTTTTTATTTTTTAAATTCCTCACTCTCCACGCTCTTAAGCTTTCCTCATTCTCTGCTCTGCAGAGCACTCTGGCTTTTGGCCTCAGCCAACATCTGAACTCTGGTATGGGAGGGATCCCATTCAACTCTTTCTGCTGAGAAGAAAAACAACCCAACTGAGGCTAACTTGAAAACATCTATCCATGTGACTAATCCCCACCAGTCAAACTGGGCAAAAATAAGAATGCTATGACTCCTCTTGGGTTATGTCATTAAATAGTCTCTCCCCAGCATTTGTAGTAACTGAAGGAAATTTACCATATAATTATCATGCCAAGTGGTATGTGGGTGACATACACCAGACTATAATAACGGGAATGATCAACTAGCAAATTAACCCCAAACTAGCCAGTTGTGTTTAGTTCAACGTTTGTTTCTTATGCTCACGCTTATTATTTCATCTTGCATATATATATTTCTGCTAGTAAAATTTTTCTTAGTTTATATGAATACATGAAATATATCATTATTTCATAATGTTCCACAAAGAGCATAATGATCTATAGAAAATGCCATGGCTATTGGATTAAATACTCTCTGAACATTTTTAGGGACTGTGGACTTAGAGGCCCTAGCATTGGTTGCAGAACATTTTGGGACTCCATAAATCACATCACATCACATCACATCACTATGCCAAACACTTGACTTTCTTCCAGCCAGATCAGCTTTAAGCAAAGTTCCTATAATGAAAACAATGGAGAATAAGAGTGGCCCTTCTCCTGAAGCCTTAGATAGCAGACATTATTACTTATAAATGTGATGTTCTCCAGGTGGAGGAGAATTGCACTTACCCATCAGTCCTATTATTTGATCCTGATTGTAGGCATCTTTTCTCCCTGATACATGTATCTGGGGAAGGGGACTGCAATAGAATTGTGAAGAATAGCAAAGAGAAAGGATCAATATGACCAATTTAGCGGGAGAAGTGAATAATTTTCGACTTGACAATGATAATGAATCATACTCTATATTTCTGTTTTTCAAATTGCAGGTCACCATCCGTTAGAGGGTTGTGAATTTAGTTTAGTGGGTGGCAACCAATTTTTGAGAGAATGTCAGATAGAATAAAGTGGAATACAAGATAAATATCATGGATTTATCAGAGTGTCTTGCAGGTAGGAAGAATAGTATTTTAACATATAAGTTTTTCAAATATAAAAATTATGTGCTTTTTGAGTTTTATATGCGGATCACTATATACATACATATTTTTGTCTGTACACTCTGAGTCACAACGTAAGATCTGTTTCTCACTGTGTCAGGGTCAAAACTTATTGAAAGCTACATGTATATGTGAAACATAAGGATACTTTTAAGACAGCTCACACTGGTTCTTCTGTTATTTCCCTTTATAAGGATCAGTTAAAAATATATCCTAGGGAACTTCCTTGGTGCTCCAGTGGTTAAGACTCCAAGCTCCCAATGCAGGGTGCCCAGGTTCGATCCCTGGTCAGGAAACTAGATCCCGCGTGCTGCAACTTAGACCCGGCGCAGCCAAATAAATAAATAAAATATATATCCTAAACAATAGTAATATTGCAAATTTCCTAGTGTGCCCATCCACCACGTGGCTGCATATGTGAGAACTTCTTTCTACCCACACTGTCAGATCGTGAATTCCGCACGTATATCTCAACACCTATGCAAATCCATTACCACACTTTGCCTGTCATTCTGCCATGTTCCCTTTCCCCTGCTCAGATTTGGTTTACAAGATGATGGTATAAGTCAAAATACTTTCCTGTTCATTGGTTAGGAACTCAAAGACAACTTTTTTTTAACTTTTTCCTTCATGGGTGCTTTGTTTATTAATTTATTTTTTTCTTAACATTTTTATTGGAGTATAATTGCTTTACAATGGTGTGTTAGTTTCTGCTTTATAACAAAGTGAATCAGTTATACATATACATATATCCCCATATCTCTTCCCTCTTGCGTCTCCCTCCCTCCCACCCTCCCTATCCCACCCCTCTAGCTGATCACAAAGCACCGAGCTGATCTCCCTGTGCTATGTGGCTGCTTCCCACTAGCTAGCTATTTTACATCTGGTAGTGTATATATGTCCATGCCACTCTCTCACTTTGTCCCAGCTTACCCTTCCCCTTCCCCTTGTCCTCAAGTCCATTCTCTAGTAGGTCTGCATCTTTATTTCCATCTTGCCCCTAGGTTCTTCATGACCTTTCTTTTTTTTTTTTAGATTCCATATATATATGTTAGCATATGGTATTTGTTTCTCTCTTTCTGACTTACTTCACTCTGTATGACAGACTCTAGGTCCATCCACCTCACTACAAATAACTCAATTTTGTTTCTTTTTATGGCTGAGTAATATTCCATTGTATATATGTGCCACATCTTCTTTATCCATTCATCTTTCAATGGACACTCAGGTTGCTTCCATGTCCTGGCTATTGTAAATAGAGCTGCAATGAACATTGTGGTACATGACTTTTTTTGAATTATGGTTTTCTCAGGGTATATGCCCAGTAGTGGGATTGCTGGGTCATATGGTAGTTCTATTTTTAATTTTTTAAGGAACCTCCATACTTAGGAACTCAAAGACAATTTTAAACTCAAAGACAATTTGGAAGCCTTCCTGTAGGTGCCCGTGGGTTGTCATCTCAGCAGAAGACTCAGTGGAGCTGTGAAAGTCCCTCTTAATCTTGACTCCAACCAGGAAGGCTTTGAGCCAAGATCAGTGAGTTTTGTCTGCTTCCCGGTCACAGTTTGCCCCATGAGCCTAAGTGGATCAGAGTGAGTTCATCTCCATTAGAGCATAAGGAAATTCATGTTTGCTGAGGACTAAGTGGTTGTTTAGTTGGCTAAGTATTGTAGTAGCTATGTGCTGTCGTCACCTTCAGCTGGAGCCAACTTTGTTGTATATTGCAGGTGAAGAGCCTCGTGTGTGAAAATGAAGTCCCAGGCAATCACGATTTACTGTTTAATGTTATTTCTGGCCACAGAATGTTCTCATCCTAGATCCAAGACCCACATAAAAGTAAGTTTGATCCATTCTTAGGTGGTCCCATTAGAAATCAGTCAGTTCTTTGAGATGACTAGAGTTATGATAAATAACATGTCATTTAAAAGAAATTTTCAGATGACTACGATTTTACCCTTACTAATGGCAGATTTCTAAAGAAAGGAATAAAGAAAAGACAGTACAGTATTGTTGTGACAGGGTGCAACAGTATTACAGAAAAAGCCACGGGGTATGTAGACAGGCAGCTGATGAGAGGAGGAACCACTAGCCTGGCAGCTGAGCAATTTAGGTTCAAAGCTTAACTTTGCTTGTTAGTTGCACAAGTTGCTTCATTTCTCTGAGTCCTTAATTTCCTTACCTATAACATGAAGAGTGGTTTTTTTTTCTTTTAGATCTTTACCGTCTTTCATAGCTATAGAGAGTTTGTGATTCTATTATTGCAACCTAGCACTCATTCCTAGTACCTGCTCACTTCTTCCTCTCTGAGGATACACAGTATCGGGTGGACCACATTAGTTTCATTCCACAGTTTCAGTTAATCCAGGCAGAGAACAGCTTAGTGCTATAATTGTCATCACTGTGTTCTCCAAGGATACTTCAACTTCCCAAAAGTTGCATCCAATGCACTGACCTTCAGAGCTCAGTGAGCACTGTCAAGTGTCTAACCTTCATGGGGGCAGCATGTTCTCGGTCGGTGCTCACATACCTGTTTCCTTCAGCAGTTCCTGCCACATCAGCTGCATCCTTCTTCCTAGTCTTCAACACATTTTCTTTTCATGTCCACATGGAGCCTCTAAGCTGAGATGAGAGACGAGAGGCCCACAGTAAAGAAGACGTTTGGGAACTTATGGTTTACAGGATGGAGATAAACTTCAAGGTCCTGAAGGAAAACCCAAGACTGAAAGGATGCAAGGTGTGTGGCTATAGAATAGTTTTCTTCCATTTGAAGACTGGGCAGAATAAAGGAAGGGCATGGATATTGCAAGCCTGTCCCCAGACCGCAAGCTTTCACACAGAATAACAATCTTTAATAAATTCTTTTTTTTTTTTTTTTTTTTTGTGGTACGCGGGCCTCTCACTGTTGTGGCCTCTCCCGTTGCGGAGCACAGGCTCCGGACGCGCAGGCTCAGCGGCCATGGCTCACGGGCCTAGCCGCTCCGCGGCATGTGGGATCTTCCCGGACCGGGGCACGAACCCGTGTCCCCTTCATCGGCAGGCGGACTCTCAACCACTGCGCCACCAGGGAAGCCCACTATAGCATTTCTTGATTAGTCACTAAGGAGAGGTAGTTCAGATGATTTAGTAAAGCTGATCTTTCCATGAAGGTTCTAATTTGACCTGTTTTGGGAAGCTTATTAGACTAAGCCAGGTGGAGGAGGCCCTGCATCCTGTCTAACCATTCTAGAGAAGAGGGGCATGGCTGAAGTCTTCCCTCTAGCTAGCTGGGCATACCTGGTTGGCTGTATGAAAAGCTGGTGACAACCAGTAGAAGCCAAGATCAGGCATTGCACCACTTACTAGAATCAGGGGGGTGCTTGAAGTTTGACCAGTATCAGGAGGAAATGGAGGAAGGAGATGGGAACACACTAACAACTCTCCCCAAAGAAATCCTCACCACCTATTTCTTCAATTTTTAACTTCTACTTTTGAACCTGTGAAGTGGGGGACGGATGAGGATTGCATTCTTTCAGCCTATCCTCTGCGGGTGGCCCTGGCCCTGTTGAATTTTCTCAGTAATTGGGGTCCTCCGCTTTTTACGTCTGCACCCAGGAGGAATCAGAAGGTCTCAGAAGCAGCAGCCGGCACCATGTTGGGGGTGCAACAAACTCAGAGGACAGGACTGGAAATTCATGATCAGTGATCCTCCCAAGTCCAGAATGGAGAGCTGGCAGCACCGGGAAGGTCTTTCAGCAGAAAGCAGGGCTCCAACCACACGGTCGAGAGCAGAATTACAGCTCAAGGACACAAGTGTCTGGGAAGCACAAGGCCGGGTCACGGCCCAGGCTAGGGGTCAACCACAGAGCACAGGCAGTATTTCAGACCTTAAACCAGAACACAAAATCTTAGACTGACGGGGTCTGGGGAGGCAGGCCGAATTCCAAGAGCCAGAAAGGGGGCAGGAGACCAGAATTGGACTTGCCCAGATTTGGGGCCCTTGTGGTTGGAAACTCCACATGTTCCAGTGACCTCAGGTCAGATTATTCTTAGGAACAAGGTCGGGACAGGTGTACAGGGAGGTCCCGGAACCATGGAAGGACAGCAGAGGTGTGAAAACCGGGCAGTTTTCTCCATGTATAGATCCTAACTGGGGGTTCCCATCCTGGGAAGCAGGGGAGGGAGGGGAACAGCATTCTTAATACGAGGCCACGGCTGCACAGCGCCCTCTGCTGTTCATATGGAGGGCGGACCTTTATATGACCCAGCAGAGCTTGTGTTACCCAGTGTGATTTCGGGGTCACCAGGACGGCTTCTCCATTCCTCTGAAATCTCTTCCACTTATTTGTTCATGCCTAAAATTCATTAAAAGAACTCCTCATTCCACAATGAGAAAAGAACTCCTCATTCCACAATGGGACAGATAGAATAGATACCCGGAGAGAAGCAACACGGTTTTCCTAGTAAAGCTGCAAATTCAGAGCCGCTGAGTCATTCTAGAGACCAAGCTTAGAGGAGGGGGAGAGAGGGCATTGCAAGTTTAGGCTTGAGGGAGCAGCATGGAGAAGGCAAAGTGCACAGAAAAATTAAGCTGGGGGAATAGCCTTCATGCTGTGTGACCTTGAAGAAATTGCCAATGCCTCTGTGCCTCCATTTCCTCCTCTGTAAAATGGGGCTAATAATAGTACATACCTCCCAGGGTGGTCTCAGGATTCAATGAGCCAACACATTCAACACGGATAGACTGGTGCCTGGTTCAAATTAAGTTATTGGTACATGCCAGCTATTATTCTGACTGTTAACCAGGGCTTCATCCATTTTGCCTATGCTGCCCCATTCCTCGTGGATATCCTGTGTCCTGGCCGGAGAGTTGAGCTCCTGGAGAAGGAGGCTGGAAGGCAGGCTGGAATGTGGAGGGACAGTCATGCTTCTTTGGAAGACTTTCTCTTCTTGCCAGGAGTGACACCTAAACTCTCAGTGTGAGAAGGTTTGCTGAGGAAAAATTGAAGAGAACATTTGGTGACTGGGCTTGAAGGAGGTAGATCTATGGATTCTTTGATCTACTCACGACCTGCAAAAGCCTGGCTTCTTGGTCAAAGTTGGCAAGAGTAAGACTCAGTCCCCTTTCACCCCCAAGGGCCTGCTCTGTGGCTCCTTGTCTTAGCCACCCATTGGCTTTTGAGTCTGCAGCAAGCGGGGTGGTGGTGTGGACTGGAAACGTGGAGTCAAGGACCTAGGGCTTTCACTAGACTGAAGAGGAAGAGTTAGAGGAGGCCTTCCAATGTCCTTCTAGGGGTTTGGCCTTGTCCCAAGATAGGAAAAGGGACAGGGTTTCAGAGCAAGGGATCTGCTTCAGGAATGAAAGTTAAAACTGGACCTGGAAACTGGTGCAAGAGAGCAAAGAACTCTATCTGGATAACAAGAATTTTCACAGTAATGAATTACGGAGAGATAAATTCTGTTCTTGAACTACTTTACTCACTTAATTCCACGATCCAACCTAAGCTTCATGGAGGATTAGTGGTTAGGGCCGTCTGTATGCTGAAAGTAATAAGATTGTACAAAGGGTTCTATGGGGAGAGACATTCCTATACTGCTATTACTATTCAAAAGATACAGGCAGGACTTCCCTGGTGGCATAGTGATTAAGAATCCGCCTGCCAATGCCGGGTACACGGGTTTGAGCCCTTGTCCGGGGAAGATCCCACATGCCGCGAAGCAACTAAGCCCGTGAGCCACAACTACTGAAGCTGCGTGCCTAGAGCCCATGCTCCGCAACAAGAGAAGCCACCGCAATGAGAAGCCCCCGCACCATAATGAAGAGTAACCCCCGCTTGACGCAACTAGAGAAAGCCCGCGTGCAGCAACGAAGACCCAATGTAGCCAAAAATAAATAAATAAATTTAAAAAGATACAGGCAGGCTCTAAAAGCTGGAAAAGACAAGGAAACGAATTCTCCCTTAGAGCTTCCAGGAGGAATGTAGCCCTTCTGATGCTCTGATTTGAATGTAGTGAGACCCACTTTGGACCTCTCTGACAGGCAGAACTGTAAGATAATATATTGTATTTTTTTAAGCCAATGAATTTATGGTAGTTTGTTACAGCACTGATAGGAAGCTAATAGAGTAGCAGTAGCTACATAATCATAAATAATTCACAAGCAAATTAGTTTAAAACTTGGCAAACCGACAGTGAAAATGATTGATTTGTATAAATTAAACACTTCAGTGCCACCTGGTGACTGAAATCTTACAGCGAATGACTTGAAATGACATAAACCTCTAGCTAGTCCCTAAAAAGAGAAGTACTCTCCTCCAAACATGGCATGAGGCTAATTGTGATCAAATGATTAAACAAAGGTTGAAATTGCTCATAGGGATTACCAAATAATACAGTGGAAAAAGAACTCCACGAATAAACATTCAGGAATACAGCATTTTATTACACGGACCTATGATAGAAAACAGGTAACCAGTAAGACCTGCCTAGGAATCATTAGCCAGGGGTGGTGCAACAGGTGGCTGGGGGAACCTTCACTCCATTCAAGCCTTACCCCGTCAAATTTATCGGACCTCTACTCTCCCGATGTTAGCTATGGACAAGTAACCTTTCCCAACCTCATATTAAGTATAGTAGCATTGCTTTAACCAGATAGCACTGCTAGACCTCTTCTACAGAGAAAATCTGAACCTGTCTGGACATACATGATCTAGTCAAAACTGCACCCATTAGGATGGCTGCTATCAAAAGAAAACAGAATGTAACAAATGTTGCTGGGCATGTGGAGAAGCTGGAACCCTGTGCACTGTTGCTGGAATTGTAAAATGGTGCAATGGCTATGGAAAACAGTATGGAGGTTCATCAAAAATTGAAAATAAAAGTTCCATGTGAACAGCAATCCCTCTTCTGGGTATATATCCTAAAGAATTGAAAACAGGATCTCAAAGAGATATTAGTACACCCATGTTTATAACAGCAGTATTCACAGTAGCCAAGAGATGGAAGCAACCCAGATATCCATTGATGGATAAATGCGTAAGCAAAATGCGATAGATACACACAAAGGAATACTATACAGCCTTGAAATGGAAGGAAATCCCGTCACATGTGAAAACATGGATGAATCTTGAGGACATTATGCTAAATGAAGTAAACCAGTTGCAAAAATCGAACACCGTATGATTCCACTTATATGAGGTATTTAAAGTAGTAAAATTCATAGAAATAGAAAGTAGAGAGGTGGCTCTCAGGGGCTGGGGAAGCAGAAAGGGGAGTTGTTATTTAATGGGCATAGAGGTTCAGTTGCAAGATGAAAACATTGTTGTTTCACAACAGTGTAAATATGCTTAACCTTACTGAACTGTATACTTAAAAAGGTTAAGATGATACATTTTATGCTATGTGGGTTTTACTACAATAAAAAAAATTGGGAAGGTAATGAAGCATGCACAGGATAGAAAAAAGGATGGCAAGTCCACCCCCCACAGTTCACGTAGTTCTCTGGCTGAGGCTCCACAGGAGTCCCTGGACACTGGAGGGGCAGGCTGGGCGCTATGGCATTTGAACAGGGGCCGCATCTCAGATAGTGGGCCCTGTTCAGAGGGTCCCAGGAGCTGCCTCCCTCTTGCTGTTGTTATGTGACTGAACTACAAAAGCACAGCTTCAACCTTCTCCTCCTCTAACCTGATTTTCTGCTGGTCATTGAGGAAGTCCAATTCTCTCATCAGCCATGGGTCACTTCCTCTTGGCATAAAAATGTGACCACATTGTGCTTAGATTTTTCCGTCCATATTATTTGTAACTTTAAAATACCTCTGAGTCTAGAGGCTCAACTTAATCTCATGACCTATCTCAAGGGAACTTGACAGGGGCCTGAGCTAACTTAATTCTCTTAGGCCTTTCACCAGCCTACAACCTTTCTTACTTTAACTCTCCAGAAACATAGCAAGTAGAGGTAAAGAACATGTGTATAAAATAATACAACACAGATCTGAATTCTGGTTCCCTGCTGTGTGACCTTGGGCACCTCAGTTAAAGAACTACCTAATCCGTTCTTCTGATTTGGTTCTTGTCCCGTTTCAGTCCAATTGTCAACAAAGTAACCTGAGTAAGGTAATGAAATTCATCAATGTTTTGCTTTATGTTTTTGTTTTTGAAGTTTTGTGTAAAGAAATTCTTTTGTACCCCTGGTCACAAAGATACTCCGTTACATTCAGGTATTTATTCAATTTGTAGAAATGATTCTCAACTGGTGGGTAACTTTGCCTCTGAGGGACATTTGCAATGACTGAGAGACATTTTGATTGTCACGACTTGCAAGAATGGGTTTCTTCTGGCATCTAGTGAGTAGTACAGGACAGCCCCCAGAACAAAGAATAATCTGACCCCAAACGTCAAGAGTACTAATGTTGAGAAACCCTGATCTATAACCCATTCTCGGACACCGTGATATCAGGCAGGCATCCAGTTTTATGAGTTTTTGCCCATAGCAATCTAATTTTTCCAATACTTATTCTTCAATGTCCCTGTACCCTCTAGTTAATAAAATTAACGATAACTGCTAACACTTACTTAAAGCTTAATACATACCAGGATCTTATAAGCGCTGACATAAATATGAATGTCTTCATACCTTCTCTCCCAAATCATAGAGATCAACAAGGAGACCAAATGCAATCACCCCTAGCTAACAATTATATTTAGAGACAGTACTGCAAACCTCAGTTTACCTATCAGGAAGGAAATATTCATTCAAGACTATCAAAGTGTCCTTCAGAGCCTGCCTTAGGGTGAACAGTGAGGAGGGATTTGCACAGAAGACAGAGGAGGGCAGTGGGGTCCCAGTAGCCGAAGGGCACAGATCACGTCAACTAGGACTTAACCCCAAAAGGAAGGGGATCAGCCCAAAGCCCAGTGAAACAGAGAACTGGTCCTTTGGGTATCAGTCAAGGGAAGGGCCTATGAGGTGTGCTGGAGCAGAAGCAACCGTCTTGGGAAAGCCCTGGTTCTGAGGAGAGAGAGATCTGTAGAGGGAGAAGAGTCTCTTGGAGGTCTGAAAGTAAAGGAAAAGAGGAATCAGTTGAACAAAAGTCCCTACTGAAACAAGCGAGCATAACAGTCAGAAGGAGATAAGAAGGGTGTGGTTAACTTTTAAAATGGCTCTTCACTGAAGCAGTAGAAGATAGCTCTGTTCAAGGCTCCCTTACATAAAAGAATTTTTAAAAATTAAGAAAAAAAATTAAAACTATATAAAGATATGGGCTAAAGATATAAAAATGCTCACAGATGAAAACGTTTACAGTCCTTAAACATATGAAAAATAGGCTTACTGTCACTCATAATAAGGGAAATGAAAATTAAAAACCACACTAAGAAACCATTTCCCAGCTCTTAGATTGGCAAAAATACAAATGTTTGACAACACATGTTTTTGGAGAGGCTGTGAAGGAATAGGTACTAGTGTATATTGCTGGTTGCAGTGAAAAGTAGGGTGACCTCTGTGGAGGGGATCTGGCACTATTTAACAAAAGGACACCTGCTTTTACTATTTTCCCTGTAGGGAAATATTTCTAGGAATCTAGTGTGATAAAGCACCTCCCTAAATATTAGACGCCGTATTCATAAAGTTACTCATTGAAGCTCTATTCTTATTAGCAAAGTTTGGAATCCACCCAAATGTTGACCATTTAAGAACTGGTTGAATTAGTTATGGAACATCCTCACCATGGAGTCCTGTGCAGGGGTAACAAGGAACAAGAATGTAAGCTGTTAAGTAAAAAAAAAAAAAGCCAGGGGTACAGTTTGTATATAGTAAGGAATCTATCGCATAAACAAGAAAGAAAAATTAGACATATATGTAGTTGTTAAAAACATATATACACAAGAAGCAGAAAGAAGGAAATATGCTCACTGGTAGCAGCAGGGCAGGGTAGGGATGAAAGATGGGCTGGACCTGAGAGGCACGGATGTCAGTTATCTGTGGCCACTATAACAAGTTGCCACAAATTTAGTGGCTTAAAACAAGAGAATTTTATGTATTGTAGTTCTGGAGGTCAGAGGTCTCAAATGAATGCCACGGAGCTAAAGTCAAATGTCAGCAGGACGGGGTCCCTTTTTGGAAGCCTAGGGAAGAATACATTTCCTTACCTTTTCTAGCTTCCTCAGATGCCCGCATTCTTAAGCACTCTTCTCTTTGCCTCCGAAGATGGGACTAGGTAGGTAGAAGGCTAAGGGAGGTATGTTCTTAAACCAAGTGTGTCCGTTCTTCCTTACTCCACTGGGGGCTAGGCATTACCCCAAGGGTGTGGGTTCCATCTGGACCCCTTACTGATGTCCTGGAAGATTTCTGGAGAAGCAGGTGTGATGTCAATTGCACCTCTCTTCACCTGTAATGATGAGGGCTGAAGACATCCCCTTGTTTCTACAACAGTAAAGCATGAAGTTCAAAAAGCAGAGGGCAAACCTAACTGATTGTATTTGCCAAAGTACTAAGGTTTACATTACTGTCGTAGGGAAGCATTCAGTGGCACTGAGAATAGAATCCCGAGTTCTTTCTTCTCAGTTGATACTGGGTGTTTATTACGGCCCAGCTCTGTTCAGGAGCTACAGGACATGCAACAAAGGAATGAAACACGGTCCGCCCTTGAAGCTGACTCAATGAGAAAACCGTGGAAAATATCATTATACATGAAGCCAGCGCTGTCCTGAGGGATACAGGCTTTGTTGGAGGTTGTTGAAATTTATCTTCTGTTATTCTTCTTGAGTTTGACTTTCATAAAGTATCAGCAAATCAAAAGCCGAAAACAGAAATTGATTTCTGTTGCCTTGTATCGTTTTCCTATAGGCATTTTGGATTTTAAAATGTGTTATTACTGTTTTTATGCAGATTCTATATACATGGCAGTCAGAAATGCCAATGGCCAATGATGGAAGTTCTTTCCGGCATTCTTAAGATTAAGATATTGAGAATTTAGTGTCTGTATTTTATATTTCCATTTTTATAGATAATCACAAATAGCTAAAAAGTGATAGATTAGGGATTTATATTGATTGATTTCAAAACCCATATGGCCTATTTGGTTTCTTCTGTGATTTTTTTCTTTTTTCATCTAGGTCTTGCCCTGTACCACCATCTCTCTAGATTCCAATTATACTGCTGAATCACTCTCAAAAATAGGGACTCATGTGAGTGGGTCATCTGGAAACGTTTGTCCTATTTTAAGAACAAATTAAAAGTTGCCTCAGTCGGTGGTGTCTTGACTCTTTAACTTAGATGAGAGAAAATATTAATAGGAATCAACCCTGCTTATTTAACAGGTCGGGTTGGTCTGTGGTGTCCACGGGGATGCTTGAGGAGAAGCCAATTAACATTGAGATGTGTGGAAACAGGATCAATAGTTTTCAGTAACTGAGGAAGATTACCAGAAGTCAAGGAAGTCTTTATCAGGGGCTGTGCAGCCCTGTGCCCAGGCCTGTCAAGCACTTGGCAGGCGATTGAGAAAGTCTAATTGTGGTTGATGATCAGTCATTTTACACTATTGTCTCACCTCCATTCTCCATGTTTCATTTTAGGAACAGCATAACTTGTCCAGCCAGAAATTGCCTAATTTAAACCCTGACTCTTACCTGTATGAATCAAAATGACTCAGAAAGTGCAAATAAAATATTCATTTTATTTCTCTCATAGCTTCTCTTCTCAGAACTGAGTCCATGTGTACAGAAGAAACACAAGTACTAGAGAATTGAATTCGGGTGGTTGGGGAAAGAAGAAAGGTCTCACAGGACACTAAATCGGAACGTACATTTTTTCCCTGACAAGAGGATACAGGGTGGGCAGTTTTACAATTTATGATCAAAGTTCTAATTATACAAAAAATAGAGTACTGATTCTTTAAAAGGAGAATTGCTGCCTTTTTAATATAATTAAAACGTTGATAATAAACAAAAATAGAGGGTGTATGTGTGTGTATATATACATGTATCTATGTGTGTGTGTATCTTTTGCTCCTTTTATATTTATTTAATAATCACAGCCTAGACTCTAAAAAGAAGACTCCAGAACTCACAAAAGCATGGCATATTGCCCTACAAAGTGAGGAAGAGGTAGCACTGAGGAGTTAGACGATTCACAAGGTATCACTTATTCCAGCATCCAACAAATATTGATGGTTACGACAATAGCCCTGAATCACCTAGAATATAGTAGGATAATTTGATGTGCCTAATGTCAAAGTATCCTACAAATCATGCATATTGACTTCTAATCTAATGATGGGTAGAACTATATAATACATGATCCACAAATTTCCACCATAAAAAATGAAGATCTCTGAAATAGCGAGGATATAAAATGAATGGCTTCAGTTACTCAGAAACATTACATATGTGAAACATATCATTTCCCCTGATTGATTAGGTATCACTATATTTTGAAAATATGTTGTAATTCCTAATGTGCAGACGATTATTCCTTGATTCCTTTTATTTCATTTTATCTTATTAGTAAAGTTAGGTTGTTTATTTGAGATCTTCCTGTTTTTTTTGAGATCTTTTTTCTTAATGTAGGCATTTGTCACTTTAAACTTTTCACTTAGAACTACTTCTGCTGTATCGCATAAGTTTTGGTATGTTTCGTTTCCATTTTCATTTGTCTCAAAATGTTTTTTGATTTCTCTCTTTTTTTTTTTCTTGCGTTATGCGGGCCTCTCACTGTTGTGGCCTCTCCCATTGCAGAGCGCAGGCTCAGCGGCCATGGCTCACAGGCCTAGCCGCTCCGTGGCATGTGGGATCTTCCCGGACCGGGGCACGAACCTGTGTCCCCTGCATCGGCAGGCGGACTCTCAACCACTGCGCCACCAGGGAAGCTCCCTGATTTCTCTTTTGATTTATTCTTTGGCCCATTGGTTGTTCAGGAGCATGTTATTTAATCTCCACATATTTGGGAATTTTCCAGTTTTCTTCTTGTGATTGCCTTCTTTATCTTTGTACCATTGTGATCAGAAAAGATGCTTCATATGATTCCAGTCTTCTTAAACTTACTAATACTTGTTTTGTAGACTAATATTTGACCTATCCTGGAGAATGCTCCACATGTGCTTGAGAAGAATGTACATTCTGCTGCAGTTGATGGGATGTTCTGTGTATATCTATGAAAGCAATCTGATCTAACATACAGTTTAAGTCCAATTTTTTTTTTAACAATTTTTCTGTCTAGATGGTCTAACCATTGTTGAAAGTGGGTGCTAAAGTCCTCTACTATTATTGTATTGCTGTCTATTTCTCCCTTCAGATCTGTTAATATTTGCTTTATATATTGAGGTGCTCCAATGTTGGGTGCATAAAGTTTTACAGTTGTTATATCCTGTTGCTGAATTGACCCCTTATCATTATACAATGACCTCCTTTGTCTCCTGTTACAGTTTTTGGCTTAAAGTCTATTTTGTCTGATATAAATATAGCTACCTCTGCTTTGTTTTGGTTTCCATTTGCATCCCTTCACTTTGAGCCTACATGTGTCCTTAAAACTGAAGCAAGTATTTTGTAGCATATAATTGGGTCTTGTATATTATCCTCGTAGTCATTCTATCTTTTGATTGGGAAATTTTGTCCATTTACCTTTAAAGTAATTATTGATAGATATGAATTCACTATTGGCATTTTGTCAATTGTTTTCTGGCTGTTTTATATTGAATAATTCCTTTGTTCCTTTGCTCCTCTGTTGCTCTCTTCCTTTGTGATTCGATGATTTTCTGTAGTTACGTGCTTAGATTCCTTTCTCTTTCTCTTTTATGTACTTACTACAGGTTTTGCTTTGTGGTCACCATGAGACTTACATAAAACACCTTATAATTATGATAGTTTATTTTAAGCTGATAACAACTTAACACTGAATGCACACAAACGCTTTACGCTTTTATACTCTCCTTCCCACATTTTGTTTTTGATGTCACAATTTAAATCTTTTAATATTGCATTGTCATTAACAAATTAGTGTGGTTATAGTTAATTTTAGTACTTCTTTCTTTTAACTTTTATACTAGAGTTATAAGTATAATGTACCACCATTGCAATATTAGATGTTCTAAATTTGACTATATATTTGTCTCTACTAGTGAGTTTTATACTTTCATAGGTTTTCATGTTATTAATAAGTATCGTCTTGTTTCAGTTTGAAGAAGTCCCTTTAACATTTCTTGTATGGCATGTCTAATGGTAATAAACTCATTCAGCTTTTGTTTTTCTGGAAAATTCTTTTTCTCTTCTTCAATTCTGAAGGACATCTTTGGTCAGGTAGATTATTCTTGGTTGGCAGGTTTTTCCTTTTTAGCACTTTTAATATATCATCCCACTCCTTTCTGGTCTGCAAAATTTCTGCTGAAAAATCTGATGATAGTCTTATAGAGGTTCTCTTGTAACAAATTGTTTTTCTCTTGCTGCTTTTAAGATCTCTCTTTGTCTTTAACTTTTGACAAATTAATTATAATGTGTCTTGGTCTTTATATTAATTTTATTTGGTATTCCTTGTGCTTCCGGGAGTTCCTTTCAGGGAGTAACTGGGAGATGGGCATTTATGCTTGCTGGTTGCTTGCTGGACCCAGGTGTACAGCCACAGGGGGTGCTTCTGCTCCTGTTTAAAAACTGCTTCTTTGTTTGTTATAGTCTTGTGGGACTCATGAATGGAAGCCTTATTGGCTGTTAGAGCTGGGTGATTTGATGATCTGTCCTGGGGCAGTAGCATAAAAGTTGGGGTGCTAGATGTGTAGACAAGCTCCTTCTAGGGAGATACTGGCAACTTGGGTTTATTGTTGGAGCAAGCAGGAGGGAGAAGGTGATGGAAGTGCCCAATGGTTCCCCTGGGCTCCAGTGAGAATCACAGCCAGCCCTTCAATGTATGCTAATTAAAAGTGGGGACTCTCAGTCAGCAGCAGCATGTAAAGTGTGCAATTAAGCCCCTTTCAGGGAAAAACTGAGAGATCTGTGTTTTTGCCTGTTCCCATTACGCTGAGCCCCAGGGGCATAGCCTCTGCAAGTGCTTGTAGGAGCACCAATTAAGAACTGCTTCTATGTTTACTTACTATGTTTGCTTACTATGTTTCAGTCCTGTGGGACTTTTGAATACCAGCCCCATTGGCTATCAGGGCCAGGCAGTCCCGAGACCCATCCATCAGGCAGCAGCTGCAGAAGCTGGGGTATCAAGCATGTGTACTCTCCTTCCAGAGAGATGTTGGGAACCTGGTTTTATTGTTGCAGTGAACCCCTTTGATTCCTTTTAGGGTGACTGTTTCCTCCTATATGTTAGAGGGTCCCTTTCTCATTAGTAATCTGTTTCCATATCGAATTGTGGTGTGGGTTAACAACATAGTGTAATTTTTTTTTTTTACTAATTGTAAACGTAATACACGCTCATTATGGAAAATCTGGGAAACATACAAAGATATGAATTTGAAAAGTTAAATTACTCATCTAGAGAATAATCATTCTCTAAGTTTTATTTTATTTTCTATTGATTGTCGTTTTACTCCAATAGAGACATTTTGAAAACAATGCAGTGAGGATGTATTGCACATGTAAGTTGTGTATTATTACTATTTTTCTTATTATTCCATAATGATTTTCCTATGTCATTAACATTTCTTCAAATATATTTTAAATTGCTGTGTAATGTTTCATAGATAATTCACATGCTACATAATTTATGTAACCACACCCTTATCATTGGACATTTATGCTATTTCAAATTTTGTTTTTGTAATTATGAATAATACCAGGATGAACATTGTCTAAATTTGTGGTTATTTCTTTGGAATAGAGTCTTAGAAGAGGTACCACTGGATCAAATTATGTGAACATTTTCAGTCTGTTGACATATATTGCCAATTGCTTTCCAAAGAATTTAACTACCAGCTGTGTAGAATGCTGAATCACCCAATGTGAGATTATTTGAGTGGAATTAGTGTTGAAAGATATATTGCTGCTGTAACAATGCCACAAACTTAGTGGTTTAGAAGAACACAAATGTATTATCTTAGAGTGTGGATGGCAGAAGTCCTAAAATCAAGGTGTTAGCAGGGATGCTTTCCTTCTGGATGCTCTACAGGAGGATTGTGTCCTTGCCTTTTCCAGCATCTAGAGGCTGCCTGCGATCCTTAGCTGGTGGTCCTTTCCTCCATCTTCAAAGCCAGGAGTGAAGAATCTTCACATTTTCTTCTCTTTGATCTCTGCTTCTATCAGCATATCTTCTCTGTCTATGATCCTCCTGCCTCCCTCTATAAGAAGCCTTGTGATTACCTTGGTTCTTCCTGGATAATCCAGGATACTCTTTCCAGCTCAAGATCCTTAACTTAATGACATCTGCAAAATGTCTTTTGCCATGTAAGATAATGTATTCACAGGTTCTTGGCATTAGGACATGGGCATCTTTGGGAAGCCATTATTCAGTCTAACACAAAAGGTAAAACAAAATTTGACTTACTATTCCAACATGCAGTTTGCAGAACTGCTCATTACTATACTGGTCTTCGTGTCCTGATAGTTCAGAAAACTTTTCATCAGGATTTTTGCGTGGTTGAAGAAATAAAACATAAAGGAATGTATTTAAGTCCCTAATGAGGAAACTGAGATTCAGTGAGGTCATGAAACATCTCCAAAGTCAAATGGCTAGAAGGTGAAAGATCTACATTACCTTTTTTGGTTGTTTATTTCTTTTTGGTTATATTATCTTCAGTTAAAAAAACTAAAGATGTGTGTATCAAATCATCATGTTGTACATCTTAAACTTACACAATGTTATATACAGTTGTATCTCAATAAAGGTGAAAAAACCCCTAACAATATCAATACCAAAATGTATAGCAAGTTTCTGGCTTTAAAAAGTTAGTTGCCAATTGTATAATATCATTACTGTTATAAAAGTGGCCTATTTTCATGTCAGCAATATTGGCACAGTACAGAAACAGTTGTGGGAGGGTGTTCAGGCATGCTGCTTCTCTGTAGAAGGGTGTCGGTGGCACCATCGGTGGCTGCCAGAGTTGATATATGTTTTGGCCCATTTATCTTTAGAAATCATATACCTTTCAGGATTTTTATACATTTAAACTTCAAGAAGAAATATGTGTTAGTTAGAGGAAAGCAGGTTTTAGTGGACCTCATGTGTCAGGAACAAGAGAGTGTTTTATAAATCCTTTCCATGGCATTAGCTACTTCTGGGAAGGTGTAAGTCCATCTAAGTATATAAACCATGGAGCATCCTTTGGAAAACCTTATAGAGGCCTTATAAGGACAATCAATTCACTCCTATTCCTTCAAAATATTTTTTTCCTTCAAAGTATTAAAGACAAAAATTAATAGTTGGCCATGACTTTAGTAAGCATGTTTCAGAGAAAAAAAACATGAATAATTATCTTTAGCATTTTGGACCAGATGAAATTGTTGTTTTATATCTTCTGGGTCTGTGATTTGGTATAACTATGCATCTTTGCATTAAGCTGTTCTTGCTAATATTAATTCATACTATTTATATTGATTTTGGTATTTTACTTTGTGTAAGGATTTATATTACACTTTAGAAAAACATCCAGCTAGTGTTCAGTATATATGTCTGGAGCACCAAAAGGCAACTTCTGATCTCCTCCCAAGTATGAGAGTTTTTAGCCGGGCTACTAACTATGAAGATGATAACCAATGATTTAAGAGAAGTGTTGGTGCCTTTCAATGAATGAGCATATGTTGGAGCATCTCGTCAATTTACTTGACACTGTTATCAATACTTTTATGTGCTTGGCTTTCTTCAGGGAGCAGTTCACTTTGACTTGTTTGCCTTCATAGCAAGTTTTATGGAAATCCAAGAAGGCAAGGATGAGAGTATTGACACTATGATAAAGAGGACCTGGTATCTGCTGATTCAGGAACGCAAGATTACTGTTCTAACTGTAGACTCACAAATGCCTTTGAAGAGAGGTTAAAAGTTGGCTTTTGAATCTTAGTCAATTTTGAGGTCATAAAGAAAGGCACAGCACACTGCAAAAAGATGTCCTTGCTTCTATACTCTGCCTGGAATCACGAGAAGAGAAGTCTACAAACATCTTGGCTGCAGAATAGACAGTAATTAGTGAAACTGTGTACGTGTCACTAGCAGAGAGATGTTCAGAATTGCCCTTTAGACCTTTTTATCATGCCAGGCAGCACTGATCTTGCCACCTTATAAATAGAAACACTATTATTATTTATCACTTTCTTGATGGTGTTGTGCAAGTCAGGGATATCTAAAAATTATTCAGGCACTCATATGACATTCCCTTATTCTTTATTAGAATACTAATTTCCAGTCATTATCTTCTGATTCAAAGTCAACAACGAGTCTTGTCTCCACTTTGATTTTTTTTTTCTGTTATTTCACTGGAAATCTGGTTCAGTTGATCTTGT
The DNA here is from genome assembly GCF_964374135.1 of Grampus griseus. Taxonomy (NCBI): domain Eukaryota; kingdom Metazoa; phylum Chordata; class Mammalia; order Artiodactyla; family Delphinidae; genus Grampus; species Grampus griseus. Next base: position 27,959,002 of record NC_139004.1, on the reverse strand, counting down.
GACGTGCTGTAAGCATACCTTCGTTCTACTCTTTGTTAACTCTGCTACATAAGGTGTCCAATCTCACCAGTCTACACGTGATGACTGCTTATTCAGTGAGCTCCAGCCTGACTCTCCCCTCCTTACCTAATGCTCAGACCCCAAGAGCAGTGAAGAATGAATAAGGGATGCATAGAGCCCAGAGGTCATAGCGCTGGTACCCTCCCAGTACAGGAGGCCAGTGGCCAAGACGGTACTCTTTATGGCTTTCAACTAAGCCTCTTACATTTGTGAATAAAAATGAATGAATGAATTCAAGAGGAGGCGTCAACCATTATGGTGAAGATCACCATATTCATTAACTTGTACTGTAAATTACAAGTTAAGAAGAGAGAGAATGAAGAGTTGAGTGAGAAGCAGCATTAATAAGTTATGTTACAGGATCTTGACAATCACGTAGGCAAATTTAATAATTTGACCTATTTATTTTGAATTTTTTCTTCACCAATGATCATGCTATTTCACAAAGAATTTGAGGTAGCTTAAAGGAAGAAGACAACAAAATAAAAATATAAATTAAAAAATAAGGCTAGGTAAAATATTGATAAAAAAGCAAGGCCAGACAGAGGAGAATTTAGAAAATAGAGCAATCTGTGATCTTCATCACTCTGAAGTTACAGGGAGAGAAGAAAAGCGTTCTTTGGTTGTTGCTTCAAAGTCTCTTCCAATGCGTTAATGGGAGCCGGGTGGTCTGGGGAAGTTTACTGTAACTCACTTTACTCTCTGTAGTAAGCCAATTTAATCTTTGCTCTTTAAATAAATATAGCTTTTTGATGGCTCCTTGCTTATTATCCTTTTAACTTATAATATTGAACTTCCTGATTACTGCAAGGGTTATTATTTTTAGCGTCCAATTAAAAGTCTAGGCTACTAGGGACTTTGTAGAGTACAGCTCTTCTAAATCAGCCAACTGGTGGACAATATTCACACATTCTTGGTCTTTGTGAAACAAGTACTGAACGTGCAAATATAAAGGAAAGTGTCACTTTATAAAATGGCTTGTTTCCTATCCTATTTCTGCATGTAATGAACCCAAATGAACCAGCATGGTTCATTTTTATTTTTCTAAAAGTAGCTCCTATTTTATTTTCTAAAAAAGAAATAAAAAAGGAAGAAAAAGAGAAAATCCCTTTCAACTCTCCACCAATTGGCTCAGAAATTAAAGAAAATATATTTTATCAATTTATGAATCATAACAGTTACTTTATTAATGGATTTCTTATAAAGCAAATCCCATTATTAGATTCCAGTGGTAAAAATTCTATTTTTTTGCGAGTAAATACTGAATGATCATTTCAGAAATCCCACCTGTGTAAATTAGCAATTAAGTTGAGCCTTAAAAAAATCTAATTGTAAAGTTCAAATTATAGTGCTATTCATCATGGTATAGGTCTTTCAATTCTTTACATTTTTTTTTTTTTTTGTATTTCAGAAATACCATTAGGTAAGATCTCACTCTTCCAAGATAATAAAAAGCATGTTTAAAAAATGTTAAAATATAGTCTTTAACAATTTTACTGAAAATAGTGTCTAAAATACCCTCTAAGTTCCTTTTGCATATGTTTATTTTTAAAATACATACCTTTTACATGTGTGTGGGTATGTATATTGTTTTGAGTTCTATGTTTTTATGCAACATTTATTTCTCACATGTAGCTTTTGTTCTTCATACTTTCCATTTTAATGACTGCATAATATGTACATCTGGGATATTTTTGTTTCTTTGAGTATTATATTAACATTGGATATTTGTATTTCTCCTGTCTGTTTTCACTATTATAAATGTATGGCAAATGTACTCATAAGCTTTAGAACATTCTTTTGATAATTTAAATTCTTTGAAAATTATTGATACTATCTTTAGGGCCCAGCATGTGATCAATTTTGGTAAATATTCCATGAAATATGTGTGCTCCACAGTTGTTAAATGCAGCATTCTATACATGTTAATTAGAACATTGATCATTCTTGCTGTTCAAATTATCTTCAATATCAGCATAGCCCAATAGAAATATAATGCTATCCACATATGTAATTCTCATTTTAAGTTTTCTAGCAGCCTCATTACAAAGTAAAAGAACAGATGATATTTATTTTAGTCATATATTACTTCAGTGTGTAATTAGCATACAATTATTAATGAGTTTTTTAAATTTAGCCTTTAACATATGATGTCTGTTTTATACTTACAGCACATCTCAATGCAAGTGCTCTATTTGATCCCTACTTAAATTTCATAAAATTTACTACTGAAAAAGTAAACACAGACTCACATATCCAGATTGTTCCAACTAAATTTGAAAGTTTTCAATACTTAGATCAAGCGCCAAAAAATCATTTTCCTTTAATATTTATATTCACATTGACAAAATTGTTTTATCTGTTTTAGAATACTTTAACTTTTGAAGCAAAAGCATACAATTTTCAAAAATATGTCTTTCAAGTTTAATAAATTGACTAATTTTTGTGCCAACTCAGTACTATTAACATCAATTTCAAAGGCATATTGTTGAAGTTGAGAAGCAATTTTAAATTTATCAATGTTAAGAAAGCATTGTTCAAATTTTCCTGTAGTGTTTGCAGCCAATTCATATAATATTGTCAATTACAATTAAAATCTTTTTTATGTTGATTCATGTTAGAAAAATGTGTAAAAATAAGTATTACAAAACTTGTAAGTTTTGATGTTAACATGTTATCTTACCTGTCTAGCTAGGTTACAACAAGCTTTTTCTTTCCTTGGAACTTGAAAATTTGGCTCATTCATATGCAGTGTGATACCAGTGAGGAAACATAAATCAAACTCCTCAGGTTTTTCTTTGATTATTGGATATTAGAAAGGCATTTCTTTTGTTTCAAGAAAGTCTTGAATTGGAGTTAACAATACAATAAATACTTGTAAGAATCTTCCACAATTCAGCCAATGAACATTGGCAAAGAACACAAGATAATTAAACTCACTGCTTATTATTTCTTTCAGGAAGTCCATGAATTGGTGATGAATTCTAGCATTTGCACATATATATATGCAATATATATATATATTTTATACATATAACAATTTTAATAACTGTATGCATGACACTTTTCACAGAGACTCTTTCTGAAAGGTGAGCAAAAATATTTTCAATATGTATCACACACTGGAATGAAGTAATGAGGAAAGCATGAGTATCTTGTATAAAGTCTAATAAACATGGATTTTGATCTAAATCAACCAGAGCACCATCTGCTGTGGCAAAAAACTAATTTTTTCATATCTGGTAGAAATTTTTCTTTGACAGATATAAAAGATTTGAGAATATCTATACCATCAGTTCAAACTTTTAGGCTGTGAATTTCCAATATTTTTTAGGTAATTGGTAACTCTTTTGAGACAATACATACCCAAAATATTAATTGGGCAGAGTCTGTTATACTGTATGACTCATCTAAAGCTAAAGAGAAGTATTGCATTTCCATGATGTTGGTGTGCCATTGTTTAACAAATAATTCACCTCCTGTTGAATTTATGTTACCCCTTTTTTTGGTAGGGTACTAAGCTTGCAAAACAATGATTTAAAAAAGATCTTTATAGTTTAGGATAACATCTAGAAACAAAGAAAATTTAGTAAGGATATATTATAGTCTTTTTAATAATTTATATTTTAGTTTCAAAAGAATAAAAAATGCCAATAAGATACCAGGAGAGCTGACGTTAAAAAAGGCTCAGGCACTTAATTTAACTTGACTCTCATTAAAATGATAGTTGTGACCTGTGATATTGTGATTTATACTAAGAAATATGTATTTGGTCTTTTTCCCCATTTCTGGTACAGTACTCCTAAAACCCTTGGAATTTCCTAAGTGGTAAGAGCAATAAAAGTGCCTTTTGTTACGTTAATGAGTGACTTTGGGAAAACACCTAAGGATGGGGGCTGGTTGCCAGTGGAGCCAACCTGTGACTAGATGGTTGGTCCTTTCAGTCCCACTCCCCAACCTCTGGGTAGGGGAGATGGGTTAGAGGTTGAATCACTTGCCAGTGGCCAATGATTCAATCAATCATGCCTGTGTAATGAAGGCTCCATAAAAATCCCCCAAAAGGACAGGGTTTGGAGAGTTTCAGTTTGGTGACCACGTGGAGACGTGGGGAGAGTGGCAAGCTTGCCCTATGCATCTCTTCCACTTCTGTGATTTAGTAAGTAAAATGTTCCTCTGAGGTCTGAGTGTTGCTCTAACAAATTAATCCATCCTGAAAAGGGGGTCATTGGAACCTCAATTTATAGGCAGTTGGTCAGAAGTACAGGTAACAACCTGGGCTTGCAGTTGGCATTCTGAACTGGAGGGGGTCCAGAGCCTGCAGTTTGTAGCTTATTGATCAGAAACAGATAACAACCTGGGCTTGCAGCTGGCTGGTGTTTGAAGCGGTGGGTGGAGGATAAACAGTCTTATCCTTGACCTGTGCAATCTGATGCCGTCTCCAGATGGATAGTGTCTTCCAAAACAACATGTTGAGGGAGTAATAAACATTTTGGAATGTTTAGAATGAGGCAGGCTAGGTGAAGGTGTGAGGTGTACAAGGATGATGAACAAAACACAGTCTCTGTATTTAAGAATTACACAGAGGGGATCGGCAAGGGCACAGGGGATTAACTAAGGTACGATGAGATGTGTGCTATAATAGTCAGTATAATAGTGGTCAGTATAAGGAAATATGGGAACTGAAGTGACTGAGGAATAAGTGGTTCTCTGTATTGGAGTGTGATGGTGAGAATGGCATGATACACACAGGTGACATTTAGCTGACCTTGGAGGACAGAGGATAAGTGTTCCAGAAAGCAGGGCAGCATATGAAGAGGCAGAGAAAGACCATCTCTTTGACAAAAGTCATCTTCTAGCTAGACAACAAGCCATGACGGTTACAAGTCTATGAAGACTTGAAAGCAGATAAATATAGTTCAAAAGTCTTTTTAATAAAGTGGTTGCAATCAAAGAAGTTTTCTTCCTTTAGTTAGCCAGAAAATTCTTAATAACTTTGTCAAGAAGTGTGTGTTACAGGCCATATCTCATTTATTTTTCACAACAATTCTTTAACATAGGCATTATATTTGTATCTCCATTTTGCTTCTGGAAAAATGAGATTTGGAGAGTTTCAGTGGCTTAAGATGGCTCGGCCACACCTGGTGCTTGAACCCACGTGTTTGTCTGTAAGAACATTCTCTCAACTGCTATTTGGTGTCTAACCATTGAGTCTGGGAGTTTTCCCCTGTACTCTTAGACTTATTTTTAGCCTACTGACATGGGTGGGTGGATGCACGTATATACTGCAGTTGTTTATTATTGCCTGACCACGTGGGTCACATTGCTCGTTCTGTGCACATCTTTTGGACTCATTACCCCTCATTCCTCTCCTATTTAAGTTCTGACAGCAAACCTTTCTTGCACTGTTCTCAACACTTTGCCTGTTTCCACTCATTTAATCTTTAGTAACTTGCCCAAAGGCGTACAACTAGTAAGTAGTGGAGCTGGGGTTTGAACCCAGGAAGTAGAACTCCAGAAGCTATGCTCATAATTACTATAGTACACTTAATTTCAATCTTAATTACCCTTCAACTTCCCACACTTGAGACAGACTGTCTCTGTCTCAGGCTGAGCTCCCAAGCTCCATATACACCTAACTTATGGCACTGGAATTTTCTACCTTTTTGTGCATGACTGCACTGCACATCTTAATTTTTCTACTCCTACCAGAGGAAAAGCCCAGAGTTACGTAAGCGTCTATGACCAACATCATCATAAACCACGTCTCCTCTCCCTTCAATGTTTATCACCTGGAAAAAGCTTAATAAATATTTGTGTATTGACTAAGATCATAATTATGAATATTGATTATTCATTATTACATTGTGATAGAAAACATTGATGCCCCCCAGTGCTGTCACCGTATGCAGAGCTGGTTACCTTGACCCTCTAGATTTTAATTTTTTAATGAATTCTTTATTTTCATATATTTATATTTATATATATATATATATATGTATATATATATATTTGACTTTCCCTTTCCCTTGCTGGCTGGTGGCCTGCAATCACTTCTTTCTTTAATTCATAAACTTTATTTTTTAGAGAAGTTTTAGGTTCACAGCAAAAGTGAGCAGAAATCACAGAGTTAGTTCTTATATACCTTCTGTCCCTACATGTGCCCAACCTCCAGCACTATTCACATCCCCCACCAGAGAGGTCCATTTGTTAAAATCGATGAACCTACCTTAACACATCAGTATCAGCTAAAGCCCATAGTTTACATCAGGGTTCATTCTTGCTGTTGTACATTCTATGGGTTTTGACAAATGTATGATGACACCTCTCCACCATTTTAGTCTTGTACAGAATAGCTTTAATCCTCTGTGCTTTGCCTACTCACCCCTCCTTCCCCTGACCACCGCTAATCTTTCTCCTGTCTCCATAGCTTTGCCTTTTCCAGAATGCCCTATATTTGGAACCATTCAGTATGTATTTTTCTTTAAGAAGGGCTTATTTCACTCTGTAATATGCATTTAAATGTCCTCCATGTCTTTTCATGGCTCGATAGCTCATTTCTTTTTAGCGCTGAGTAATATTCCACTATCTGGATTTATCCATTCACCTACCGAGGAATATCTTGGCTGCTTCTAAGTTTCAGCATTTGTGAATAAAGCTGCTATAAACATGCGTGTGCAGGCTTTTGTGTGGACATAAGTTTTAACTCATTTGGGTAAATACCAAAAAGCGTGAATGCTGGATCATATGGTAAGACTATCTTTAGTCTTGTAAGAAACCGCCAAGCTGTCTTCCCAAGTGGCTCTTGCAATCACTTCTCGCTTTTATCTCTGGCATCTCTAGTTTTCCTCCGTATTTTTTTTATTGTGGTAAAAAACACATAACATGAGATTACCCTCTTAACAATATTTTAAGTGTACAGCACAGTATTGTTAACTATGTGCATTGTTGTACAGAAAATCTCTAGGGCTTTTCATCTCGCATGATTGATAGTCTATATCCATTGAACAGCAACTTCTCACTTTCCCCTCCCCCAGCCCCTGGCAACCACCATTGTACTTTCTGCTTTTTTGAGTTTGACGACTTTAGATCATCATATGAGTGATCACGCCGTATTTGTTCTTAAAACTATATTATCCAGCAATCCCACTTTTTAGTATTTATCTAAAAGAATGTACAGTAGGATCTCAAAGAGGTATTTGCACTCCCTGTTTATTGCAGCATTATTCACAACAACCAAGAGGTGGAAACAACCTAAATGCCCATTAGTGGATGAATGAATAAAGAGAACGTGCTATATACATACAGGGGGATATCATTCAACCTTAAAAAAGAAGGAAATTCTGTCTTATGTTACAACATGTATGAACTTTGAGGAAATTACGCTACCTCTGTATTTTTTTTTTTAACTACGTACACAGGAAGCCTGCTGTGGTTGATATCTGTTTTGGGGTTTCTTGGGGGTTTTTTTTGGTCATGCCACGTGGCTTGCGGGGATCTTAGTTCCCCAACCTGGGCCACAGCAGTGAAAGTGCTAAGTCCTAACCACTGGACCGCCAGGGAACTCCCACTGCCTCTGTACTTTTAATCTCTTCTTTTCAACACCCTGTCGTCAGGGAAGCCAAGTCACTAGGCTTGTTAGAATTGTGTCTAAAGTAAGAGTAAATAGATATGTGAATCTGATCAAATAAATTCTGTGATGCACACACCCACACCTATATGTATGTGCTTAGAGACTTTTCTTGATTATTCCCATTTTCTATTTTTATTATTCATGATTTACATTATTACATGATTGCAGTCGATATAAAGAATATAACTAGGAAACAGGAATAAGCAAAAAATGTTTGTATAAACTGCATGGGATTGAAAATGTGTAATGAACAGCAATAACAGTTTATATAAAATTTGTAGATGAAATGTATTGTTCAGATATCATTATGTAGAGACTCTTGACACCCACCGCTACTAGCTGACAAGCTGTCCTATTTCTGCCTCTGATTGACATGAGAGAGATTGGGAGAATTTTGTTTGCTGTTCAAATAAACTTTGAGGGTTCATAAATTTTAAAACTTCTATCATAGTACTTTTTCATTGCATGAAAGTGTCACCTGAGGGGTTCTCAAATTTTGTCTACATGGAAATTTCAGTTGGTGATAAAATAACTATGTCTTAAGAGATCATTTCCTCTGTCTCTTATCCTTTTTTCCTTCTTTGAAATCCTGTGAAGGGAAGAAAGTATTTCTCCACTTTGCTCCCTGTAAATCTTCAGAGAGCCAATTTGATGAGAACTTTTATAAATTCCCTTCCAAACATACACCCACACAGCTCCTTTTCAACATGCTTCATGCTTCATTTAATCACAACATTCAGCATTTACTCACTTACCAGGGACTTGCATTAGCACTTAGGAGTGTGCCCAGGAAAACGTCAGCTGGTCTGGCCCTGTCTTCCTCACTGCCTCATTTGGGCAAGAAGATTTGCAGAGTGAAGACCGGCAGCTTATTTACGTGCCAGCAACTTTTACTTCACTTTCTTTGAGTGCTTTTGGAAGCTCCTCTTTGGGATTGCTGGACAGAAGATGTAAACACCACTCCCCACCTTTGGGTCTTCAACTCACAAGCCAGCATAGTTCACAAAATTTTAAGGGGTTCAAACAGGGGATAATAACTTTTAATAACCTAAAATATTGTTGTGATTGGCATGATTGATTTGTTGGTCTAGGATCAAAAATTCTTGTAAACTTAGCTTTTGGGACTGTTTACTTACACAGACTTACAAGGTAATCACCACTGTTAGGCAAATTCAGTCTTTCCCTCCTTCTACACACACACACACACACACACACACACTCACTCACACACACAAATAAGTATAGGCTGGCATATAGAAGCCACTCAATAAATGGTAGGAATTATTATTATTACCGTCATCACCATTATTTTTTAACTATCATCTTAGTCATCAGGTGAACAAAATTTCCTTTAGGTAGAAATAAATTTCCCCATGGAGTACTGTTTAATCCTTCTCTTGCTGATAATCTTTCTCTTGATGACAAATTTGTCCTTTTCTCATTATGTTAGAACCTATATACCCTTGCTGATGTTTTATAATGCAGGTAGATGCTTTCGTGTTTAGTTGTGTTTTATATTCGCTCTTGTTTGGAACAATGACCTGGAGAACATCAGGCTGCCATGTTGAGCTGTCATGGATGGCATCCTGCACTATGGTTGGGGGCCTGTTGTGATGTGGAAGGGAATGATCTAAGGCTTTTCCCATTTCCCATTCTCCTGATGTTTCGTCACCGCACACACACATTCACTTCTGAGGAATGCTTTACTTTAGGAGAACTCTGTGTCATTACCTCTTCATATCAATATGAAAATAAATCAAGGACAAACAGAGTCTCATATCATATGTCATTAAGTCAAGAGCTCTTAAGCGTGGAGGTATGTCCATCAGAGTCACCAGAGGGGTTTTAAATATGCATAACAAGACCTGAACCAGAATCTCCTGTGAGACCCAGACACATGCATTTTAACAAGCTCAATAAGTAATTCTAATGTCCAGTTAAAATTTCAAATCACTGAGCTAAACCCACAGAATTATAAATATACTCCCATTGCTCAATCATTCACTGAGGCAAAAACATGGACTGTTCTTTCAGGAACTATTTTAATGGCCATCACCTGTTCTATTAAGTCATTCTCTATTGTTTTTCTGTTGTTGATTTCATTGATTCTCATTTTTATCTTTATTATTTCCTTTCTTCTGTTTACATTTGCCCTCTTTTCATTCTTAGTTTTTAAGATGGACTCGTAGGTCTTTGATTTGAGACTGGCCTTCTCCTGCCTTTGGGCTTGGACTGGAACTTACATCAATAGAGTTCCCAGTTCTTAGGCATTCAGACTCACACTGGAACTATACCAACTAATCCTCTGGGCTTCTAGCTTGTCTACTGCAGATCTTAGAACTTCTTTTCTTCTTCCAGTTTTATTGAGTTATAATTGGCATATAGCACTGTATAAGTGTAAGGTGTACAGCATAATGATTTGACTTACATACAACATGAAATTATGACCACACTAAGTTTAGTGAACATCCATCATCATATAGATACAAAATAAAAGGAAAAAAATATTTTTCTTTGTGATGAGAACTCTTAGGATTTACTTTCTTAACAACTTTCATGTTTAACATACAGCAGTGTTAATTATATTAATCATGTTGTACGTTGCATCCCTAGTTCTTATTTATCTTATAACTGGATGTTTGTACCTGTTAACTACCTTCATCCAATTCCCTCTTCCCCTACATCCTGCCTCTGGTAACTTCAAATCTGATCTCTTTTTCTATAAGTTTGTTTGTTTGCTTGTTTTTGAAGTGTAATTGACCTACAACATTATGTGAACTCCTGTTACACATATAGTGATTTGATATTTCTATATATTTTAATATTTGATATTTCTATATATTGATATTTCTAGCATAGTGATTGGATATTTCTATATATTTCATAGTGATTGGATATTTCTATGTATTTATCACCATAAGTCTGGTTGTCATCTATCACTAAGATGTTACATAGGTATTGACTATGTGGTTGTCATCTATCACTAAGATGTTACATAGGTATTGACTATGTGGTTGTCATCTATCACTAAGATGTTACATAGGTATTGACTATGTGGTTGTCATCTATCACTAAGATGTTACATAGTTATTGACTATGTGGTTGTCATCTATCACTAAGATGTTACATAGGTATTGACTATGTGGTTGTCATCTATCACTAAGATGTTACATAGTTATTGACTATGTGGTTGTCATCTATCACTAAGATGTTACATAGTTATTGACTATGTGGTTGTCATCTATCACTAAGATATTACATAGGTATTGACTATGTGGTTGTCATCTATCACTAAGATGTTACATAGGTATTGACTATGTGGTTGTCATCTATCACTAAGATGTTACATAGGTATTGACTATGTGGTTGTCATCTATCACTAAGATGTTACCTAGTTATTGACTATGTGGTTGTCATCTATCACTAAGATGTTACATAGTTATTGACTATGTGGTTGTCATCTATCACTAAGATGTTACATAGTTATTGACTATGTTCCCCACACTGTACATTTCATCCCATGACTCATTTATTTTGTAACTGGAAGTTTGTACCTCTTATTCTCCTTTATCTGTTTCATTCATCTTCCACTCCCTCTCCTCTGACAACTACCCGTTTGTCCTCCGTATCTGTGACTCTGCTTACGTTTTGTTAGTTTGTTGTATTTTTAGATTCCACATATAAATGAAATCATACAGTCTTTCTCTGTCTGACTTATTTCACTTAGCATAATATCCTCTAAGTTCATCCACATTGTTTCAAGTGGCAAGATTTCATTCTATTTTTATGGCTGAATAACATTTTATATCTCTATCTATCTATCTATCTATATATATATATCACATCTTCTTGATCCATTCATCTATCGTTGGACACTGAGGTTACTTCCATATCTTGCCTATTGTAAATAATGCTGCAATGAACATAGGGGTGCATATATCTTTTCAGATTAGTATTTTTGTTTTCTTTGGCAAAATACCCAGAAGTGAAATTGCTGGACTTATTAACCTGGAAACTCTATGAAGGAAGGAACACATTTTGTCGTTTTACTGTTATTCCCAGAACCCAGTAGATTTGCTGGCCCATGGTGGAAAAGCTGATATTCTCTATTTTAAGAAATAAATAATATTACCCATAGAGTCCTATGGACAATATTATATTGCATAGATGATGTTGTCCTCTTCCAAACCATTGGTGTCTTCCTTCTTGGAATTCCAGCATTTGAGCCTCTCTTTGGACACTTAACTCTGAATTTCTGTGGCCCTTAGTTATCTTTTCATAACCTGGAACCTGGGTCTATGAATCTGCACTCAGAGATTTCATTTAGTGGCAAGCATGAATCTGTGCACAAGGCATGGTCTGGCATCAGTAGAGAATCCACATGCAAATCTAAAAAGTCCATGTCCTTTGTACTCTTTCTCCCCTCCCTCCATTTAAGCATCTTTTCATTACTTTTCTCATTTCAACATCTTTCTTTGGAAAGACATGATGATTTGTAAGTTTTAAAAAATAAATCACACACAACTCCTGGAAAGACAAATTTGTGCTCCAAACCCAGGCTTTGAAAGACAAGGTATCTGATCTCCAGAGGGAGGGTAAGTGAGTGATGGGAGATGAATTGGGGCATGCTTTTATGGTGAGAAGATTTTCAAAAATGAGATCATATCAGTAGCCAAGAGACGGAAACAAACTAAGTATCCATCAAAAGATGAATGGATAAAAAAGATGTGTGTATGTGTACAGTAGAATGTTATTTGGCCATGAGAAAGAAGGAAGTCCTTTTGTGACAACATGGATGGACCTTGAGGGCATCCTGCTAAGTGAAATAAGCCAGACAAAGACAAATACTGCATGGTATCACTTATATGTGGAATATTAAAGAAAAGAAGTCAAACTCATAGAAGCAGAGAGTAGAAAAGAGTTTGCCAGGGCTGGAAGTTGGGGGAAATAGGGAGAGGTTGGTAAAAGGGTACAAACTTTCAGCTATAAGATGAATAAGCTCTGAGGATCTAATGTATAACATGGTGACTGTAATTGAAACTTAACACTGTATTGTATAATTGAAATTTGCTAAGAGAGTAGAACTTAAATGTTCTCACCAAAAAAAAAACAAGATAAATATGTAAGGTGATGAATGTGTTAATTAACTCAGTGGAGGGGAATCCTTTAACAATGTATATGTTTATCAAATAACTATGATGTACACTTTAAATATCTTAAAATTTTGTACATCAATTATACCTCAATAAATCTGAAATTTACAAAATGGTATTATTTGATTGGAAAAGCACAGTTACAATGTTGATAGGATAGAATATTTAAAATCGAGATTATATTGGAAAATCTGGGAATATTTCTTTTGGGGGTGATTTGAAATAGTTTTATCTTTTAGGAGGCTTGTCTGAAATGACTGTGTTTATTGACACATACCTTTTTTTCTTCTCTAAAATAAATGCAATTTCCCCCTTTTGTCCATGAAAACACATTTGAAATAGCGTTATGTGTGGGTTAAGGGCTTGTTCATTGATTTAGTCCGCAAGCTTTTAATGACATTCTACTAGGAGCTAAGTAGTGTAACATCATGTGAGCTGCTGAATTTCTCTAAATCTCAGTATTCTTATTGACAAAATGGTGATAATAACAACAACCTATTTTGTAGCATTATTGTCATAGGGTTTTAATGGAACAACGCATGTGAAATGTTAAACATGGTGCCGGTTATGGGAAGAGTATCCGATCAATGCTAGATGTTAGATCCTGTGGACGCTTAATGCCAAAGAGCAAGAACCTCACTTCCAATTCTGATAAATCTTTAGAGCTGTAAACCGGGTCAGGACGAAGCGTTAACATTTATGCTTTAAAAATCACGTGTGAGCTTCTCTTTTTCTATTTTTGTGCTCTTTCTCAGGCAGTTATGTTAGGTAACTGAAGACAGTGTTTCGATTTTTTTAAAAAGCCTAAGAAGATAAACAATTACTAAAAAGCTTTAGGATTTAATTCTCGATCATAAAGAGTAATCTGAGACGGAAAAATCTGGAAAAAACAAAAAAGCAAGCATATGGTATCTTAAAGTACCGTATTCTAGTTTCTGATCAATATCAGAGCCCAGTAGGTGCTGCTGGGCTTTTAATCAGCAATAAGTTAAGCTTCCAAAAATTGCATCTCTTCTCACTAATTCAATAAGATGAGGTTATTTTTTCCAAGGATATGATTGGTCCTTTCAGCAGAGGGGTGGAGAGAGCAGGAAAGTCTAGAAAATGAACACCTTTCACTTGGTACTGTTTAAAATCAGCTGAAGTAACAGAGTAACTAGTGCTGCTTTTGGAAGAGCCAATAGGAAGGCATCAAAAGATCTGAGCAAACCCAGCCTGAGAAGCCCAGGGAAAGACATTTCTTTCTGGCAGGTCCTTAAATTGGTGAGTTTTCATAAGGGGACAAAATAACAAAGGAACAACAAATTCTAAGATGATTGTCGGGAGAGTAGAACTTTGAGTTGCATGGTCAGTTAAAGGGTATGATGACGATTGCCAAGGCATGATTCGTGGGGCACAGAGACAGCAGTTCTTAATTCACTTTTAGGGGATTTCCCCCTCTTCTGTGTGATTGTAAGAGCTAGGAACAAGTTAGAGCTGAATTTTTCTGAAGATTCTGTCTGAATCTTTATTCCGAATGCCACTGTGTAATTGATGAAGCAATTTGGATTGTTTTTCCTCCTGTTGAGTTTAGGGTGAAATCTATCAACTAACGCTTATCAACTGATGCTTAAAAGACGCGGCAGAAACAGAATTTCAGATCAGGAATAAAACAAGAAGGCACCCAGCAGTAGAACAATGAGAGACTGTAACATTGCAGTTTGGGGTCTGTCTGAAGTTTTCTGCCAAAGTAACTGTGTGTCTAGCCGGTTTGTTCCTCCCAGTTATTTTTAAAACCTCTTGTGGTGTGGTTTATTCCTTCTCAAAGGAATGAATAGACTCAGTGGTTGAAGATTCTGCATGTGCTTCATGTTGGCCATTATTATTACTGAGGGCAGCTTCATCACTAGGAATCACAGCTAACACGATCTGATCTGAAGGGATGGAGGAGCTCAGGCCCCGCAGGAAGTGAACTGGGGAAGGAAGTAGGGGATTTCGTACCCTTTTTTCAAAGTTATTTTATTTTGCCCAAGTTTCTTTTTACACTAGAATTTGAGGGCAGGGGGAGAAAATGAAATGTCGACCGTGAGGTTGTAGACAAAAAGATTTCCAACTTGAGAAGGGTCTGCAGGTCTGGTGTTCTGTCATGATGCTGGTAGGGGTCCTGAGGTTCCAGCATCATCTCTGGGGTTTGTATTTTCCCATATGTTCTTGAGACAATCTCTAGGCTAGGAGCTACCTTGATGATCTGCAGAGGTTTGGGCTATTTGATTGCTTCCTTAGGAAAGGATCCTAAGGTATATGGTACAGGAAGACCCCTGGGAGAGAAAGAGGAAAAGGTGCCCCATGCCAGAGGTGGGCAGTATTGTCTGGTAGGTGAATTGGGGTGAGTGCTTGGGCCCTTGTTCTAGGAGTGAAAAGTACTGAGGGCTGGGAATTAAAATAGTAATTATTATATGAAATTTGTACCTCATCTTTTTTGACTAGGAAAAGTGGTTTGGAGAGAATGTGGGATAAATTAATTTGAAACTCATTACTCAGAAGTTCAGAAAAGGAGAGATGGTTGAAATAGGAGTTACGGGACAGTTGACCCTTAAAAAAATGATCACGAACGATTTAAGAAAATATTAAAGCAGACCTCTCTTGCTTACAATCCTCCCAATGCCTTAGACTTATCAATTTGCTTCAAGCAGAATTGCTTAGGAATCAATTGACTTGAAGGTTATTATTCTCAGCAGACAGTTCAGCCCCTTTTTACATGGCTTAGAAGCTACTGAGTTGAATTGATTGCTCTCTTGCTGGCTTGGTTCTGCAACCGAAAATATTCTTTCCTTCCTTTTTCCCTCCTTCACTTCCTCTCTCTTTTCTTCCAGCCCTCTCTTCCTCCCCATGTTTCCTGTCTTGTTAAGTGGGTCAAACAAAGAGGACCTTTATTTTCTTCTCTAGCATCATATTGAACCACAGCAGAAAAACCTGAAGGGTGTTAATGCGCATTTCTGTTTGACAGCCAACCTCAGCTGAGCACTAGTTTTCTTTGTGGCTGTGAACATTTCCCCTGTAGAGAAGGCAAGGATCTCATTAGCACTAACTAACAGATAAAGGTTACCTCTCTGGAGACCTGGATCGCAGGTATTTGGGCTCCCAAATTATTTTTTTTTCGATTGCCACTTTGTTAAAACAAAGTTTTTTATCCATTTTTATGTATAAAAGAAAAATACTATATCCTTATATATGCCAAAATCATCCAAATTGCTTCACTAGGATACAGATCTGTTTTACAACATATTAGCATGAGTATTATTACTGCTTGATGAACATTAAGCCCCGGCAGCTGCCGACACAGTAAAACATCGTCATGAAGAGCACGGTTTATGCTGATTGAATTTACACAACACTCAGTGAGCAAGAAGAGACTCAGGAATGGGGGAGAAAATTCCCAAGGTGTCACCTGGGTCCCCGACCTGTGTCTGACACACATCCAAGGCAGTGGTGGTTGAGAGTCCGCCTGCCAAGGCAGGGGACACGGGTTCGTGCCCCGGTCCGGGAAGATCCCACATGCCGCGGAGCAGCTGGGCCCGTGAGCCATGGCCACTGAGCCTGCGCGTCCGGAGCCTGTGCTCCGCAACGGGAGAGGCCACAACGGTGAGAAGCCCGCGTACCGCAAAAAAAAAAAAAAAAAAAAAAAAAGACTAGATGCTTCCGCTGCAGGGGGCACAGGTTCGATCGGTCGGGCAGCTAAGATCCAACGTGGCCAAAAAAAAACCAAAATGAGATAACATAGGATAGGCTTGGCTAATCTACACACTGAAGAATTGAATACTGACATATTTGGATCATGGAAGAAAAACGTTCAAGTGTTCACCAGTTATTAATTAGAGACTCAAGCATGACTCTGGGAACGTGCTTTTCATTTTAAACCAGGGGGCGTGGTTATGAGATGGGTCGGGCTGGCTTCTTCAGTTCTGCGGTGACCTCCACGTATCTGCCTTTCAGACCCTGGCGCCGGAGGAGGGCATGGCTCTGAACCACACGGCTCCGGCCCCGGATGAGCGCCTGCCGTACTACCTTCGGGAGGGGGATCCCTTTGCTTCCAAACTTTCCTGGGAAGCGGATTTAGTGGCTGGCTTTTACTTAACAATCATTGGTAAGTTTCCTTGCCTTTTCAGTGCAAAGGCTGCATCTAGAAAATTCATGGGCTGCTATGTTAATTTTGCACAAAGATTCCAACACTTGAGCGGATATTTTGAGATGGAGAGCGGGAGGAAGCAGGAAGAAGGGGTGGCATCACAGAGTTTATACATGTTTCACAGAAACGACTCTATTATCTTTATTATTAGGGATAACTATTCCCTCGATAATCCAAAGAAGTTTTACAGCAAAATAATTTATCTTGAGACTATATTTCATTTTGGTTGCTTTGATAGTAGGCTTTTCTACCAAAGGACAAAATTAATGATCATGAGCTCTTATTTAAATAGAATGCTTTTACTTTTTGAAAAATACTTTTGATATAAGGATAAGAGTATAGACTCAGAACGGACCTTAGAACTCATCTAGTTTAGCCTCTGCTTTTCACAATGGAGAGAACTCCGTCCCAATGCTGTAGTCAGGATGGATACACTGTGTATACTTCACCTAAAGTCAGGTCCCACCATGATAGCATCACCAGGTGATTTTGATGAGAGTTGAAAAAAATGTATGAATAATAAACAGAAGTCAGTTCAGGGTCAAACGTTTTCCTGCCTGATCCACAGCATGGTACGTCTGCTTCCAGGCTCTGGTATCCAATGTGGTGGCCACGTGTGGCTCCTGAGTCCTTGAATTGTGACTTTTCCAAATTGAGATGTGCTGTAGTATAAATAGACACCAGATACTGAAAACATAGGACCAGGAAAAATCATGTAAAATAGCTCATTAATAATTTTAAACAATCGACTACATGTCTAACCTATAACATTTGGGGCCTATTAGGTTAAATAAATATATTCTCAAAATTCATTTAGTAATATTTTTACTTTGCTTAATATGACGACCAGAAAAAATTTAACTACATGTGTGGCCCACATTTCTGGTTTCCATGACATTTCTATTGGACAGCACAAGTCTAGGTAATTAGATTCAACCACAGTACTTTTCTTACATTGAAAATCGCTGTTTTAAATTTGGGTAACCAGTGTGCAGGTGGGTTATGTCTTTAGGTGTGTCTGCCTTTAATCTTTTCAGTTGTTGGGTCAAGCTTTCTCTGTCTCCTTCTCTCTTTCTCTCCCCCTCCTTCTCTCTCTCTCTTTCTCATCTACTTATTACGGGCTAAGACTTTCATTTAACCTCCTGAAATTAGCCAAACTCATTAGAAAAGTCTGGAGACCCCTCTATGGTCAGTGCTTGAGGCAAAAGGAATCCATGAAATTGAATCAGAAATTCCACTGCAAAGGGATTCCCTGGGTCCTTGGCTTTGCTATTAGTTATTATGGTACTGATTTAAATTCTTTTTCTTATCAATGGACCTCCATGTCCTTTCAAACACAAATATATATCGAGTGCCTATTCTTTGCCACTGTTTAAGTTGCTGGGAATACAGAAGTGAACAAAATGGGCAAACTACTCTCTCCCCGCACAGGGACTACCTGCTAGTAAAATCCACATTGAATTTTTATTAAACATAAGTACTTTCAATGATCAGAAAAGACAGAAAAATAGACATCTTATAAATGAATTTGTCGCAATCAATTGCAAGGAATGAATTACAAAGTAGCATCTGTAACCTGACATGTTTCTCCAGATGACACAAAATAGGGAGGACGATTAAGGGGTGAAAATCTACAATCATATTCAAATGGGAGTACTGAAGAGGCACCAGATAAAGGGGTCCGAAAAGAGTCCCGGAACAAAGGGAGCCTCAGATCACTCAGGGAGTCGGGGGTGGGGCCAAATGTATGTTCCAGAGCAGTCGTTCGTTCAGGATGAGGCCAGGGTCAGCTGGTGGGGGCTGGACTCATCCTCGACCCAGTCTTGGGTTCGGTGCCCTGTCTGGTTCCCTCCCTCCTGGGGATGTGCCCAGATTCCTTTAAAGGAACCAGAGTGGAATGACATTCTTGGTGAGCTTTGTTAAATACTAGAAGTCTTAGGGAAAACTGGAAGATGAAAAGATAATGTGAGTTTGGAATAGAGGAGAAATAAACTAGAGACCCATTTCCGTCCTCTACTCTTTTACTACAAATACGTAGTTCATTAACGGTCTATATACGAGATTTAAATTTTTTATATTCATAGAAAGAGTCAGGATTTTGGTCATCAAAAAATGTCCCCCTCACTTTAGCTTTTACCTTCTTAATCTTCTTTTCCTTTAACTCTCATTAAAAATAAGTTTGTGGGGCTTCCCTGGTGGCGCAGTGGTTGAGAGTCCGCCTGCCGATGCAGGGGACACGGGTTCGTGCCCCGGTCCGGGAAGATCCCACATGCTGCGGAGCGGCTGGGCCCGTGAGCCATGGCCGCTGAGCCTGCGCGTCCGGAGCTTGTGCTCCGCAACGGGAGAAGCCACAATAGTGAGAGGCCCAAGTACAGCAAAAAAATAAAAAAAAAAATAAAAAAATAAGTTTGCATTCTCCTCATACTCCCCTACGGGAGATTGCCTGTGGGAATAATCAACATGCAGCTCTCGCAGAGAGTTGACTATTTTTTGATAAGCTTTGGGCACTGGGTGAAACCTTATGAATCATTAGTAAAGATAATTTAAGAAAGGAAAAATGAGAAAATCAATATTCTCAAAAGAGAAGTAAAAAGACAAAGGATGTTTAAATGAGCTTTGTGTATCAACTGCATATGCATAGTTACTGTTTTTTAACCTTTTTGGATACAAAGTAGAAGGCATGTGTTTATAATTTTTCTAGCCATGTTTTCACATTTTAGTTTCCCAGTGTGCCTTGTTAGCTGGTTTCCTTTAATGCGACATGGGTTTCATTTTAGTTGGTTTAGAATCTCCACCACCTCTTCTATTTTTTTCCTCCTCTGTCTTAAGAAAGCTAAAGAGGTTTTAATAGACCACGAGGCAGCACTGACTCCTGGGATTCAGAATTTCCTAAGACCACAAACGCAGTTAATGCCTGGTGGTTTCAGACCATCAGCTGAAACACACATTTTTCCCCCTTGCCCCCCCAAATGAATTGTGGTGGAGAAGTAGAAGTTAAGATAGAAAAATCTGGGTTTCTCCTGTTAATACTCTCCTTATTCCTTACTACTAAAGGCAGCTGTACCAGATTCTCATTTATACACAGCTACACTATGAAGCAAGAATTCCTGAAGAAATCTACTCTACATGTTAAGCTATGGAAGTAGGTGTATTCTTTTCTTAACTAAAGTCAGTAGGGATTGGGTCTTTTTGGATTTAAACTGGGTTTGTAAGAACTTTTGAACAGTATCATTGTAATGTCAAAGCCAGTCATTAATAAAAGGATATATAAAAGTGGGAACACATTTATATCATTGTTGGTAGGTTGGTGGGTTGACGGCCACTTTCTCTCCCTTTGGTGGGAGTGGGAGAGTCCATGTTAGCAATCGTCACCCACTTCCCCTTCATACTGAGTCGAGTAGCAGTGGCAGATATCCAGCGTCCATGTCCTCAGGATGCAAAAAAGTCCTGGATGTGTCTCCAGGAGATGACCCTGTCCTTGCAGGAGGTCATGCCAGCCTAATCTGGCCTCTGCTTCTCCTGAATGCTGGTCCCCCCTCAGGAGTCCACAAGAAGAGTGAAAGCACCTCATTTGGTTTGGGTCACTTCGTCTTCAGAATTTATCGATAGCCAAGGGGTTAACCCTTCTCATCAGAGGGGAGGAGTTCTATAAAGCTAATACTCTAAAAATGGCTGAGGCGATGCTGCATCCTGGGGATTAGTCCAAGAACTGACCATGGGGATTCCCACACCCTACTGAGCTTCACTGGGAAATTAGTGGTTCTTTTTCTGGGTAAGTGCCGTTTGACCATCCCTGACTCCTATCCCTTTGGAGGTGAACCATCCCTCGCCTGTCACTCACAACTCATGCTTTTTATTTCATCTTCTTGACTTAGATTTTTATTTAGAATCCTCTCGCTACCCTCTAAATCTATGGTGTCCATTTTTTGAAATTGAGAAGTGTTTCATATCTGAGTGAGCTCTAAATCCTAGTTTTAACGACGGAAATTTGTATTTTTCCTTGTAGGGATTCTGTCCACATTTGGAAATGGGTATGTCCTTTATATGTCTTCTAGACGAAAAAAGAAGCTGAAACCTGCGGAAATAATGACTATCAATTTAGCGATCTGTGATCTGGGGATTTCAGGTAACGCAGCCATGCCATTTCTTCTTTGGGGGTTTGAATGCCCCGTTATAAAGTCCTCACTGGCTCACAGATCACCCTACCCCCAGCTTCTTTTGCTCCTCCTTTCACAAATCATCTTTACAGTGTTTGTGGTAAGTCAGCAGAGTGTTGTTTGGCTAAAGAGATCATCCGTTTAACATAGATGGAGTCCATTCCATGTGCCAGGCATGTTAGATGCTGAGGATACAATTTGAAATGATACATGAGACTTTGGATACCTCACAGTATAGTGGGCTAAATGATTCAGAAAACAGAAACTTACAGACAGGATTTAGATCACTGTTTTGAGCTCTGTTATGTCCCTCACTCGCTTAGGGAAATCTGTTAAAATAAACATCAAGGGGGTGAGGTCTTAAGGGTAAATGATGGGTCAGAAAGGTGAGCCAAGGAAGGGGGAAGGGTTGCCCTTGTAATGACATATTTAAGTGTGGCTTAGGGACTGACTGCAAGTATAGGAAGCTTCTAGTTCAGTGGTTCTTGACCTTGGCTGCACAAAAAAGTCACTTGGGGAAATTAAAAACAAAACTAAAAACAAAACAAAAACAACTCACAGCTGGGTTTCATACCCAGAAATTTTGCTTTTAATTAGTTGAGAATGTTACCTGGCCATCAGGTTATTTAAAATTAGAATTTCCAGGTAAATTTATTGTGCAGCCAAAATTTTGAACCACTGGTTTATTTCTTGCTTCTTTGGTCTCTCTGGTAACCCAGCAAGGAGGAATTGGAAGAAAATTTCTCTTTAACCGTAATTCATTTTTACAAATATGAACAATTTTGGGTCAGTCACTTCCCTTTACATTTACATAGAAAATTCCAGAGTTGCCTAGATACACTCAAATATGCCTCTGGATCCCCACTTTCTGCTACACAGCGTATGGTTTTAAGTTACTAGAATTAGGGAAATTGAGTTTGAATAGCACACATCAACTCGTCTTTCCACTGGAAATCTTTTAGCAGGGTCTCATCCAAAGCATCCCTTCTAAAATATTTCCCGGTATTTGTTTCTCTCTTCATAAGTGGATTTTTCTGCCACTGCCAGTCTCTGAAAACAAGTCTTGGTGATGTGTCTACTTACTGAGTCACTGTTTATTACCCAGCAATGGATGTGCTGCCCTCTCACTGAGTTTGGATGATCTTGGTTATTTGGGAAGACTTTACTCAGTATGGACAGACTGAAATATCATGACCTCTTTGCGGAAATACACATGCACATTAAGAGGAAAGTGACATATCCGGCCCTTTTCTGTGAAAATAGTCGCGATACGCCTCAGAGAATTTGCGGGGCTGCAAAGTGACTGCCATTCTCATTTTGGCCACGAGATGGCGGTGTCGCAACATGAATGATGGCTCTCCGGTCAGCTCACCATGCTGCCCCCTAGTGGTTCTCTCACTGGTACTGAACGTAAAATGCTTGAATGAAACCTGCCATTTCAGTCACGTCCTTCGCTTATAACCAACTTATGCTTAAGGCTGAATTAGACTAGGTTTGAATAAAAATGTCCTTAATTGGTCAGATACATTGAAAATGCTTTCAACCAAGCAAGTCTGCTGCAGAATTGCATAAACCACCTCATTACTCTGTAGATATCTTTAGAGTAATTCACCAGAAAGCATTTTCTGCCATGGGTTAGTTTTCTCTGATCAACTCAGATCATTTTTTGCAACCTCTGGTTATCTCTTAAATACATTTTTTCCTTCCAATAAACCTTAAAAATTTTTATGTCTTTTTAATTTTTTTTCTTGCTTCACTATATTCCATTATAAGCACCTTGAATAAACACATCCTAGAGACCAGATGTATGTCATCTATACAACTAATATTTATTGTTTAAATATCAATGGCTCTCAATCATGTATATGTATTAGAATCACCTGGGGAGCTAAAAACAATATATTGTGACGGCCCAGCCAGATAAATGAAGTCAGGTAAATGAAATCCAGATAAATTAAATCAGATTATCTGGGGGTTGGAGCTCTGGACACTGATATCTAAAATTAAGCAAAGCAAAGCAAAACAAAACAAAACTCCTCCAGTGATTTTAATGTGCAGCTGGGTTTAGAACCATTCTACCTAGTGGAGGAGGGAGAGACCTTTCCAAGAGGTTCATCAAAA
This sequence comes from Grampus griseus, assembly GCF_964374135.1. NCBI lineage: Eukaryota > Metazoa > Chordata > Mammalia > Artiodactyla > Delphinidae > Grampus > Grampus griseus. The sequence goes on along the minus strand of NC_139004.1, from coordinate 27,935,716 downwards.
CCCTTTGGCATCCCGAAGGTTCTAGATGACATCCCATAGGTTCATCAAAAGCTCCACTCCAGAAAGAAGCCTAAAATACCTTTTGCTGATGGATCCCAGGCACAACAGACACAAATTTTGCTCCATCGGAGTCACATTCAATTGTCTTTTTTGCTGTCTTTAGCACCCACCCAGCAGACACTCAATTCAAGCTCTGAGTTTGCTGTCTCCCCTGCCTAGAATATTTTCCCTCTAGATGTTTGCTCGAGTCCTCAACCACTGATTTAGCATCTACCTAAACATCACATGCGCAGAGAGGTCTTCCCTGATCTCCTGATATAAAACAACCATTTCCGTCTATTTCCTTCCTCTGCTTCATTTTTCTTCCCGGAACTCATCGTGACCCCATCAGTCCATCATATTGTATCTTATATTACAAATTATTTGTTTCTTTTGCCCCCTCTATCTATTAAAAATGAATCTGTTAATCTTAGTCTCCACTTTGTCCTCTGGCACCTTGTTGCATCCTGGGCACTAAATAGTTCATTTGTTAAACAAAACACGAATTCTTTTACACTGGGTTTCCTCACTGACAATGGGTTGTAGACCCAATAGGACTGGGAAGCTCTGATATGAGGGTGCCCAGTCTAGCCAGTTGGAGTATGAGACCAGCTGTGTAGACCACTAGAGGCGATGTATGTCTAACTTAGAAAAGCACCCAATAAATATGTGTTAATTGACTGAACTAACAGTGTACCAGGTACGGGGCACACCTGGGAGGGGTGGGGAAGGCTGGCCCCTGCAGGCTGCCAATGTCAGTGACTTGGTTCTTCTAACGCATTCAGGTTGGGGAACCCTCTTTTGACAGATGGATCTGATACAGATTTTGGAAAGCTTCCTCAGCCATTTCCTTCAAAGGGGGGAAGATTGAATGCACAGCGGGATAAGGCGGGTGCAGGGCATGAATTACAGTAGAAGATGACTTCCTAGAAAGTAAACAAACAAACAAACAAAAGGAACTGATGAAGCCTGAAGGAATAAATAGTTTAAATCCCAGAAATCTGGGTCTGGCTGTAAACAAACTGGACCTAACATTTCCGAAAAGAGCTCTCTGTGGTCTGCATGGGATAAAGCTCAACAGCGAGTTGCGGTAGGCGAGGTACATTTTAACTGAAGGGAACTTCCCTTGACAAGTTGCTTGGCGCTCCAGTTGTAGGCAAACCGTTCACCATCATCTCTTGCTTCTGTCACCGCTGGGTGTTTGGCTGGATTGGCTGCCGCTGGTACGGATGGGCTGGATTTTTCTTCGGCTGTGGAAGTCTTATCACCATGACTGCTGTCAGCCTGGACCGGTACTTGAAAATCTGCTATTTATCGTATGGTAAGTAGGAAGGTTTCTATTCCCTGAGAGTCAAATCTAGGTGGATTGTCAAAGCGGTACAAGTTTTACCCAGAGGTAATAAGGATTATGAATAACCTCAGAAACCAGGAGTATTTCTACTTATAGCTTATCTTGTTCTAACCTATGTTTAAAGATTGGAACCTGTGTCAATGTAGGTTTCTTTAAATACTACTTTTATAGGAATGTCTGGTGTTTGGCTATGATGCTTTTAAAAGTATCGTTTTTCTGTCTAAATTGTGTAAGCGTTTACCGTGTATGCCATACAAGCGAAAGAATGCATTTTATACATTGAAAGGATGTTGGGTCCAAGATGTATAGCTGGTTCCCCAAGTAGTAAATATAATTATACGGAAAGATGTTTCTGGTTCTCCTTTAGCACTCAGGATCCCTATGACTGCAGAGAAGAGGAATTCTCCTCCAGGTTAGAGAGCCGTGCCGCAGGAAAGGACACACATACAGAAATACCTCCCAACATTCTTTTTGTGGTCTTGGTAGGTAGAAAGATGAGCAGCTAAGAGAACAGGCCAGGGGTGAGCCAGCAATAAACAAATTTTCAGAGGCTAAAGACTTTTCTTTAACGATAAAACGATTCTACGTGTGAAAAATTAACTTTTCGTACTTTGGCTTCTTGGGGCTCTGGAAATCTATTGAACCCAAAAGAGAAGGATTTGGGCCCCTTAAATTTAATACTGAGAACCAGGTGTAACCAGGGAATAATATTGGTTCCCACCACAGCTGCTTTGTTTGTTAATCTCAATCAGCTTGATTGTGTGACCATGGGGACAGACTGTGGCCTGGAGCCTGAAATGGGAAGGATCAAGTTGATGTGACACTCTCAATGGGATGGAATTTCTCTTTATATTTTAAAAGTTTACAGTCCTAAATTAAAAAAAAAAACAAACATGCAGGGGGTCAGGGCAGGGGTAGGGTCATGGCCCAATGATTGCACCATCCAGGCTCACCTTTAAAAAAAAAAATTGCATCTTTTTCTAAACAGCTTAAAACTTGCAATAGAAATAGCTTGAATCAAAAATTCCAATAAAATACAAAAAATACAATTATAACTATGCTGGATGATTTCAGATTCAATATTTTTCTATAAACTTATTTTTGGTCATATCAAAATAGATTTTAAATATAGATTTTACAGACAAAAAAGCAAAAGTTTCATTTCCTGAGAATATTTGAGGAAGACTAAACCTCGATGTCTCTGCTTTTTAAATATTCTCCTGACTTTAGGCTTTGGGTCCATTAAAGAGATGGTGCCGCCCATCCCCAGAATCATTGCAGGGCATAATTCCTATGGGCACTATCTATTTTTTTCCAGCTTCTTCTAAGGTTGATTCTCGATAGTCTAGTTTCATCATTTGATTTGTCGCACAATTAAACACTCCACCCAGTGTCTTGGAATGCTGGAATTAGAAGGTCGCTTGGGGACATGTAGACCTTTTTCCCATGTAATGTGATAAACTGTTTTAAGGCATCCCTGACAGACAGCCACTTGGCCTCTTCTTGAATAATTCCAGTGACCAGTGACGGGGAGCTTACTACTGCACAAGGCAGCCCATTCTCGGATTGGTCTGCTCTCATTGTTACAATGTTATTCCTTATATTAAGACAAAACTGCCTCCCAGTAACCTCCACCCATTGGTCCTAGTTCTGACTGCTGGAGCATCACAGAACCAATCTACTAATCTACTCCCTCCTGTACTTGACAGCCTTTCACCATAACCGAATGTAAGTATAAAACACCTCACTAAGTAACCCTAACCATAAATGCTTCTACGTATGCCTATGCACATTCCTATAAATATATATAATTATTTGTGCCAGTGTCTTCTCCATTAGAGTGGAGAACTGAGAGCTGACAGATGTTGTGGCTACGTAATTGTTACCCCTCTCTGGTGGGTCCGTGAAATTTGCATTTTATGGCACTGTATGTTTGGAAAAATAGAGACAAAGGAAACAATCTGTTATATTTCTTCTTAGCGCCAAATAAGACAAACACAGGAGTAAATACTCGTGTTAGTGCAGTTCTTCATAGTTTGCAAAGGAGGCCTGGCATTGTTCATTTCACCCGTACCAAAATCTGTAAGCAGTATATCTTTATTTTCTCCATTTTACTGATAAGAACACTGACGTCTGGAAAGGTTACATGAAGAGGGTCAAATACTAGAAATGAGAAGCATTAGGCCCTTCTGATTTCCCAGACCTCACATGACACTAAACAGAGGCAGGCCTTGAGTCTGTGCTGAAGAAATCGTTTGGCTTTTATTAAGCATGTTTTGATATTTCTTCTCTGCTACCAAAAAGCAAGGCAGTTAGGGGTTACTTCTCTGGCCCTTTGGGTTTCAGGCAATAACCGGTATGGAGGTAATTTCCCCTGCAGGCTGAAGCCCTAGATCAGGCTGACCTGTCTTAGGTGGTTGTATTGAACTTTTGCAAATGATCACTAGCGCTTTACAGCTTTCCTTAAATGACTGCACTGTTTCTGCCTCTTGGAATTCTCTTTCGGCGAATGGAAACTAGTGCTGAAACACAGAGCTCATTTTTTGTTGTTGTTGTTTTACTGGAAATATTTTCACAGAATTTCTTTTGCAGAACATGATATGATCTACCTAGATTCCCCACTTCTCCATCTGTGGCTGTGTGAATGTGACTGTCGTATTAATAACATTGGAAGATTCAAAATCTCCTCTCACCCAGTGGGGTCACCCCATAACGTCACCCCACACAGTCATGACCGTGGCACCAACACCCACTCCACGAGTGCTTAGGTGAGAGGCACACGAGCTTTTAGGAAGAAGTGTATTTTAAGGATATGGGCAGTGTCTTATCACTTCTCCCGCAAAGGACTCTACCTTAGATAAACCCTTAACACATGCTTTTTTGGGCTCCATCTTTATATTCTACCAGTTGGCCTCTTGTCCTGGATAGGATCTCAAAGATCATTCCGGATGTTTTCCCAAGATCTTCCACTGTCTTCAGCATCCTCTCATCTTTTTTACTGCCACCTCTCCCCAGCTTTTGTCACTTCCCCCTCCCAAGGCTCCCAGATGCCTAGAGAAAACCTTCCCTGTGAAATCACTTCCAGTTTTATTCTCTTGGAAAAAGGGCCCAAGCTCTGGAACTCTCTTCCCTCCACCCTACTCTCCCTCCGGCTTTGGTTACTGTGACCACTTCTCCCAGAATCCAATGGATTAACTCTTTGGATGTGGAATTTGACCTATGGAAGGGAGGTATCTGGGCGGAGGGTAGATTACATCCTGCTAATGCTATTCTTCCACCTCCAGGGGTTTGGCTGAAAAGAAAGCACGCCTACATCTGCCTGGCCGTCATCTGGGCCTATGCTTCCTTTTGGACCACCATGCCCTTGGTAGGTCTGGGGGACTACGCACCTGAGCCCTTCGGAACCTCGTGCACCCTGGACTGGTGGTTGGCCCAGGCCTCAGTAGGGGGCCAGATTTTCATCCTGAACATCCTCTTCTTCTGCCTCTTGCTCCCAACGGCCGTGATCGTGTTCTCCTATGTGAAGATCATTGCTAAGGTTAAGTCTTCCTCCAAAGAAGTAGCTCATTTTGACAGTCGGATCCCTAGTAGCCACGTGCTGGAAATGAAACTGACCAAGGTAACTGCGTCGTAATTTACAAACGTGTTTTCTAATCAGTTAAAACTTCATAGGGCAAAGAGGACAGAGAATGTTGGAGACTGGGAGAACTCTGAATGTCCACTGTTTATGTCCTTATGAACTTTGTTATTATTTATTTAAACCTTTGTAGTATCTCTTCCCTCTGTCTCTATCTCCCTCTCATTTACACACACACACACACACACACACACACACACACACACACACACACACACGTCTAATAGCTACCGAATTTATACAATGGATCTACTGGGGGCTTTTTCTTTCTATTGAATAGGATATCATTGCTTCTTACAATTATTTCACTAATAAGAGTAATAACTTTTATAATTCATAGAACGTCTCACAGTATTTACTGTCCTGTATGGACTTTGATGGGCACGATTAGGGACATTCCTTATTAACAGAGTCAGAGCTTACCATGTCTGCTTTCCTATGGGAAACCCATCTTCACACAAGGGCAATTTCTGCAGCATTGAGTCCCTTGGCAAATGCTAGCCTCAGAGTTAGCAGCTCTTCAGATATTGTGGTGTAAGGAGAAGAGCAGACAGTTTGAAAACGGATGAGAGTTTGGATTCTATCACCGACACTTGCCAGGTTTGTGACCCAGAGACAGATACTTAGCTTCTTTGAATCTCTACTTCCTCACTTGTGTAACAGGGATAGTAACATCTAGCTCTCTGGGTTGTGGTGGGGAGTCAATGAGATAAACATGTTATCCTGTCATCGGCTGCATGGATGATGTTAAAGGAATCATGATTCCTCATGTCTCTTCTAACTTTTAGGAGGTCTGGTAAGGGCTAAGGCAGTGGTCTTTACACTTCCATCACGTTTCACCCTTATATCGAGGAAATAGTTTTCAGCACATACTCTCAAACTGAGTTTTTAATATTAGCACACCCTAGTTTCCATCTTATATTTGAAAGATAAAAATAAATGTAGATTGAAGTTCTAATCATTCTTCTGGTGTCCCAATCCATCATGTTGAGTGATATCCACCTTCAAGTGTCCTCACAGCCTACCCTGGAGACCACTGGCCTTAGGGACCAGGAGTAACACAGTTCCCTCCAGACCACAGGTGGCTACCTACTAAGTCAGGACTTTTGTCCTAGTAATAGTTTTCTCTCCAAATTTCAGATTTTTAGATGTTGTGCAAGGACCTCTTGGTTGCACAGTGAGAGCTAGAGGTTCTGGTTCCTTTACTCCCTAAACTCCACATTTGAGTAGAAGAAAGTTTGAAGTTTTCATCACTCTAAATCTATACTGATCACCTAAAAATGGAGCTGTTCTACCTGGACAAATATGCAGCATCAGGAATCATGATCAACTTCTAGCTTACAATGGGCTGTTATGTAAGAAAAATATTTCCATAAATTCAGGATCATGAATTAAGTTCTTCATTTCTAGCTCTTCCTTTAGCTCCTGTCTGTGATGTAAAAAACAAACTAATGCCAATAAATTCATCCAAGTTAAATGTGGATCCCGTTTCATCCAAATCCTATTCGGTACCAGGTACTGTTCTAGGAACTAGATGAATGCAACCGAGCTAAAAGTGTTGGTGTTCAATAGTTCGTGGAAGTATGCCCAGGGAACCACGTGATGGCTGTCACATGGGGATGTGATCTCAGTTGCATTCCTGTAGGGTGGCATGCCACGAAGCTGCCGAGATGTCATATGATGTCCTCTCCTCTTCCCATCCCCCAAGGTTACTGGCCTTGAGACACTTGTCTGGGTGAATCTGGGTCCTTCTACCCATGAGGCCCTTCTCCCGTTTCTCTGAGGCAATCACTCATCATCCTCTCTCCTGTTAGTTGAACTCCTCAACTCAGCCCACTCACAGCCAGCTTTCACCAATACCCTAGCATCTGGTTCTTCGTGTATTCTTGAGGGTGGGCAGCTCGTTAGTCAGAGCTCCTAAAGCTCGTTATACAGACACGGGGAAGCTCAGCATATAACATTTAATTTGATGCGTAGTTCTTTTGTTTGTTTTTATTAAAAATTTTATTTTATATTGGGGTATAGTTGATTAACAATGTTGTGTTAGTTTCAGGTATAGAGCAAAGTGATTCAGTTATACATATAAATGTATCTATTCTTTTTCAAATTCTTTTCCCATTTAGATTATAGGGTTTTGAGCAGAGTCCCCTGTGCTATACAGTAAGTCCTTGTTGGTTATCTATTTTAAATATAGTAGTGTGTATATGTCAATCCCAACCTTGATGTGTCATCATTCTCCTTGCCCTGCACTGTGCAGATCAAATAGTCAGGCTCACCCAGACCAGATTAATCAAAGCAATGTTAGAGGAAAAGAGTAGGCATATATGTGTATGATTTTACTTTATATATGACTTCTAACATGTATTCTCATTATATTATACATGATATCTATAGTATATGTTACATCTTGACTTCATTTGTATATATAAAACCTATATTAAAATAACCTAAACATACAATGCTTCTAATTATTGACATTTGTGCAAAATATTTAAGTCAAAATTCAACCTACCTTGAAAAATAAACAGAACTTTCTACTGTGGCACATTCTGTTCTAAATTTAAACTATTTTCAATTACTAGTTAATTTTGATTTTGTTTGTAGTGAGTCAACATAAGTAGAAAAACCTTCACAGGCCTTTTCATAGTCTTAGAAGCCTTGTCCTCCATTCAACTACCTCTCAGGATTGGCCCTTTGCTTGTTCATTTGATGCTTCTGATCTTCATAATATCCTGGTCTAAAAGCTTATGAAAGGCTACCTCATAGGATTATGGGATGAAAATAATTCATTTCTTTGTGTACTCTAATTATTTCTAGGTAGGTTATTATCTGGGCCTGCATTTTGCCAGTCTGACCTCGCCAACTTAAAAATTGATGTTCCAGCTATAAACCTTTCTCCACATTGTAATTTCCTTCTAATTAATTAAAAAATGGTTTTGCTAGACTTTTATAGCAGGCTGAAATTTCAGACTACAGAAATTGCAGAGGTGTGCAAAAGCAAAAAAAACCCTACAGAAACCAAAAAAAAAAAAAAAAGGAAAGAAAAAACCCTTTCTCTTCATATTCCTATGACTCAGTATAATCTCATTTTTATGCCGGCATTTGACCTTGTAAAACAAACAACGTTACACAATCAGGGTAAATTCAGTTGAATTGGGTTTTCCTCCTCTTCCTAGGCTCTGTGTAAGTTCAGGGAGGTCTTTATAACTCCATGGGACCAGTGGGTGGGGGCATCTTGTTTGGTTGTTGTCATTTATTGACCCTAGTATTGCTGAGATAGTTAAGGTTTCCTCTGGCCTCAGGCATCCATTGTCATGGGTCACTTCGCATCTTTCTTGTTTCAGCTATAAGGCCTCTTTAGACTCACTGGAAATTCCAGGTACTTCCCCATCCTTCTTTGGCAACCCATTGGGTGGATGTCAAGACCTTGGCTGGCACCCTGGGAAGTGAGGCACAAGCTGTCTGCTTGTGCAACTGCATTGAGAGTCTATTGTTCCCCCAACCCCTTCCCTGGCCCCCTGTGCTCGGTTCAGTGGAGTATTTTCAGGACAGCTTCTCAAGGTCAGTTACCAGCTCCTCTGACGTCCTCCCTTGCCTTTGGGCTGTAGGCCCTTGACGCACTGTGGGCTCCTGTATCCACGTACGTCCCTTTAACTTGTCCACACTGTACACGTAATGCCTCTAGTCTTGCACATCTCTGGCTGCAGATACTCAAAAATCATTTTTGTCACACTCGAAACCCTCTACTTCAACTACTTCCTCTCTTGTAAGTTTCGAATTTCTATTTTGAAACTCAGACGCTGAGAAATGAATGTTTTACTTCTTCGGCATTTCTGCTTGTGACAACCTTCATACCAATGCAGTGGACACTCTTGCTGCTGCTATGATGAGGGGGACGGTGGAGTAACAGGAAGGAAATACCAGAAGTTTCCATTACTTTTTCCGTATGTGACTGTGCGGCACATCTGGTACTTCGTATTTATTCATTCAGCACACACAGCTCACCCACAATGCCCCAGGCCTATAGTTAGTATCCAGATCCTGTGGACACCTGGGCTGCTCTTTATTTCTCTTATTTCTACCAGGAGACCTTCCCACTCCCTCCTGCTTTGTTGAAGTCCCTCTGCTATGGGCCACCAGAGTACTTGGCATATCCACTTTTCTGAATGACACGTCTTTGTGGCTCTTTTTGCAAGATAATAGCTGGATGAGAGCAAGTGCTGTTTGCTCTGGCTCCCCAGGGCCCGACACCTGCTAGATGCTTAATCAGGATTGCTGGGATGACACATAATTGAATATACTATGTTAACCTAATCACCTTGATCAGTGTTAACTGGTCCCTTGACCCCCAGCTTGAGGCCCTCTGTCCGTTTTATACCTGCAGAGGCATTCTGTTTTGCTTTGTTCTTTCACATTGACTGTGAAGCCTTTTTAAAACTCATCAACGTAAACCTCTGCTTCCTTCAAAAGACTCCCCTCCGGCATTGCTCATGGAATGTTATTTATCATTGGGGGTTCGGCGTCAGAGAACCCCCATGGGGACTGTGAGGGCAGTTAGTGGGAGAGCAGGACTGTATTCTTGAACCAATGTCTTAATTGCTTTCCTCTGGTTCTTCTTACTTGTTCTTAGCTTCAGTGTTACTTTCCAGAGAAGCGTTCTCCAAATTGAATGCACGTCCTCCTGTTAAAATGTTTCATTGCCGCTTTTACATGTGCCTTGTAGAACTTGTCACAATTTTTAGTTAATTTACCATTACCTACCTACTTCTGTGATTATTTGTTCCATGTCTGTCTTTACCACTAGTCAATAAGGCCCACAGGGGTAACAACCATATCTTTCTGTTCACTTTGTGTCCCCAGAACGTAATACAATGCCTCAAACATACACAGATGTATTTGTCGATGGAAAGAATTTCAAAGTTCAGTGCCAGTTTTGCCACTTCCCCACTGAGAAATCTCGCAAAGCTGACGCTTGCTATTTGTTTTGGCTGACAGTGGCTGAAACCCTTTCCGGGTCTGAAATTTCCATGTTGAGAAATTGTCAACATTTTATGTCTTGCTGGGGAGCAGCAGGGGAGAAACAATGTTTCTGTGCAAAGATGGCCTCTTGACTTAAAAGATACGCCGAGACAAGTTATTGATTTTCCAAGATTCCCTTGTGGCTAGAGTGAAGCTATGACCCTAGGCGCCAGCTATGGTAGCCTGTCTCAGAAACTAGTGACACCTGGTGAAGGGCAGGGAGATTGCTCCCAAGGACACGGCTACAGCAGCAGGAGTTTGTGTATCAGAACAGGTTCAGGTCATAGTTTTTGGGTATCATTTCTGTCTGCTTGGCCCCGATTCTCAGTTGAGCATTCCCAGTGATGCGCTGTCCTAACCAGTGCATTCCTTTTCTGTTTCACTCAGCTAACGTCCATTTCTGTTGCTTACAACTCAAAACACAGATGCATAGAGTGACATGACCTAATTTGCAGCCTCTCCTTTCAATCACAGCTTTCGCTTGCTTATGGAGTAGTGGTATTTTAAGATTTGAGAAAACTGCAACTGGGAAGTGCAGAATTCTTCTTTTTCTTCCACTCCTTTAAAAAAATTTTTTTAAATTTATTTTTTGGCTGTGTTGGGTCTTCGTTGCGGTGTGCAGGCTTCTCTTGTTGTGGGGCACGGGCTCTAGGCACGTGGGCTTCAGTAGTTGTGGCTCTAGGGCTCAGTGGTTGCGGCATGCGGGCTCTAGGGTGCAGGCTCAGTGGTTGTGGCACACGGGCTTAGCTGCTCCTTGGCATGTGGGATCTTCCCTGACCAGGGCTCAAACCCGTGTCCCCTGCATTGGCAGGCAGGTTCTTAACCACTGCGCCACCAGGGAGGTCCCTACTCCTTTTTTAAAAAAATATAAATTAATATTTCCTAGTCGGATCACAACCAGGGCACCAAAGCTCTCAGAAGTTTTTTCATCAGTGTATGAAGGTGGGTCTGAGACAGTTGGCCTTTGTTGTCATTCTGCTGGTAAAACAGAAGGAAGGAGGAAACTCAAACTAGACGTGTTTGGAGTTGTCGCATTACTTAATTTCTTAAAGGTGGTGTGAAAGCGAAATATCGCTACCCCTGTTTCTACATAGAGGAGGAAACAGAGGGCCGAGGAAGGTAGGTCACAGCTGTCCAGCTCCCCACCTTCCTCCTTGTCACTGGCAGCATCCCTCAATGACAGGCTGCCCACGCGTGGAGGGTCGTAGTCTTACAATTGGCATTTATCATTGCATTGCCAACTTTTATTACTGTTTTCCCCTCTAGTTGGGAACAAATCCATATACTTGCTGGCTAGAGCCAAGAGAGAAAAACCAAATCTGATGCTGCCTGTGTTCCTGCCAAATGTACGCTCTCTGTAGGCAGGCGGGACCCTCTCCTGCTCTCTCAATGCACAGGTGTGGTGGTCTCTCTCCTTGGGACCTTATCGCATCCCAGCCACTGCAATATCTTTGTTATCAGTAGTCGAGCTGGTTCTGGAGTGTGATTCAGCCTCATCATTGGTGGGGCATTTATTCCATCTCTTTGGCTCTGATTTTAAGCCTTCACTTCCGCATCCAGTCCTCTCCTTATCTATTTCATTATCCAAGGTAGCAGGCAGCTTCAAATGTTGGCTGAAGTCTTACTTATATCTGGGCAAAGGAGCCTGGTGGAAGGAACTGAAGGGGCAGATCTTAGAGAGAGATTCTGTCTCCCTTACAGTGGTCAGTGGAACTGAAGCAAGATTGGAATCCAAACCTGAATATCTCCATGTCAGACTTCCCCACTATTCCACGCTGCCTCTGCACACAGACGAGATAGGACTTCCCTTTTTTGGAAAACTTCTCTGCTGTAATGGTTCAGATGTATTGGGCCCAGAGGCAGCGCCTTATAGAACTTCTTCATCCCTATTCTATTCTTGCTTTAATTGGTTAATTCACTGGAATTGATCCATTGTGGGCAGTATTGCTTACGTGATGCCTGATGCCAGCTTGAACCGTGTAGCTGAAATGTACCAGTATTTCTTGGTCCTCTGCAGCAAGATATTTGAAAAATCAGCAGGGTTGCAGATGTGTGATTCTTTTGTAGAAGCTAAACACGTATTCTATGAATTTCCTCCCACAAAAACTGTCTAGTTTAAGAATTTGAAGTTTTATTCCTTTTCCAGTGAACCAAAAGGCAGTGATAAAAATGAAGCAATTAAAAAAATAAACAACTTAGAAGAAATTGATGGGTACAGGTGCCTGTATTAGAATTGGTTTAAGGATGTCTGGGAGAGAAATTTTGGAAAAGAGAAATGAGGACACACTTAGAAATGTGGAAAGTGAAGGACAGAGTGATGGGAAGATTAAACGTGCTCCAACTTGAGTAGAAAGTTCTGGGAAAACTGAATGTCACATGAAACTTTTGCAAAGTTTTGCAAAGTTTTGTAGTCTCTCTTAAAAATAGCTTTCATATTTCAAAGTTTAATATTTTGTGGACTTTATTTAACATGAGAAGCTTGTAGAAAATGACTGTGCCTCATATTAACTTTGTATTCACTTCAAAAACATAAGTAACATTATGCAGTACTTTGAGATCTAAGCTTTTATCCCTCTTTCTGCTTTAAACTTGATTTCTAGTCATTCAATTTGAAGTATTTAGCTTTATTCTAATCCCAGAAAAAACACTCGGATTCATTTGCTATGTATGTAAAAACCTTGGTATATTTTAATTCTCTTCTGTCCTTTTAAAAAGGATAACAAAATGCAAATGTTTTAAGTCCTTAGTGTTCCCCATTATACACTCCCATAAAAAGAGAAAATATGTAACACGTAGAAAATATTATGGACTAAGTGCTAATCTATTTTTTGTCAATGACTTTGGCAGCAACACAGAAAACAGCTTTTGAGATACTGTGAAATCATCTTATGACTCACACCAAAGGAGAGAGGATGGAGCTATGTTAAGTTCCCAGACATCGGCTAGAGCAAGCTTTATTTATATTGTTATTGTTTATTTGAGGATTTAGAAAAAAATATGACCCTCGCTGTGAGCTTTGAGGCATCCACTCCATTTACAAACAAAAGTCACACAGACCAAACCAAATGCTGTTTCTCCTGGGTAAGCGTCTGCAGAAAGATGGAAAGGCAAGTAGGCAGGAGAGCTGCATGTGTGCTTCAGTCCTCCTCTATAACTGCTGAGCGCAGGTGAGAAGTTTAGCTCAGGACCCTAACTCGGGACTTGAGGACGTGCAGGAGATCTGGGCTCATTTGATTCACCTCTTTGGGATTTAGATTCTCTATTTGCAAAATGGAGCAAAATGGTTACTGTTGAGGTTTTTCTCTGCTACAGTTAATATTTAAAGATGATCCTTGAACTTTTTGGGGTAGAACTTTAGAATCTGAGACTTTCAGGTAGATTTCTCATGCTTGCTTCTTGACACAGCCCACACACATGGGGTTCTCAGGGCAAGCACACCCTACTGGCAGGCTGTGCCACAGATCAAGTAGACTGAGGGGTCCGGACCACTTCCTGCTCCCACAAAAGCATATTGAAATGCACATGCACACAAATGACTTTGTTATGGGAAAAACTCTTCCAATTGAATTTCAAACACAGTCAAGTATGTGCAACTATTGTTGCTTTACTATTAATAAAATATTTGGTGTCTCATTCCTCATCCTCCACACCATCTTGACGTTGCTGACCTTGATGCTGGGAGCTGTTAATTTACATTTTACTTCTTAAATTAGGGGATGGGGGCTGTGAAAGGAAGTGGCTCCTGGCCTCAGATATCTCCAGCCTCTCATCCTCCCAGGCCTTTAGGTAACTCAAAAGGAAGGCTGACTTTTCCTAAAACTGCCTTTATAAAATCCCAGGGTGGGTCTGACTATGCTCGTTTTAGTCATGTGTCCAACCCTGCTCCTAGGATTGTAGCCAGGGGCATGCAGTCCTCTGGTCAGACTTGGTCTTGTGATTCCTGAGATGCCAACTCCATAAAAGAGGATACAGGGCAGAAGGGTTGCTGGCAATGCTAAGGCCGAAGGTGTACTGGGAAGAGGAAAATAAATACAAACGACAGCAGATCTTCATCACACAGAGGGCAAATTTGAATACGGTTTCATTATTTATCTTACTGAAAGAATAATCTAGTAGATAATGGTATTAAGGATGCTTTGAAGTTAGTTCACTCTCTCTCAACCGGGGCTTAAAATAGCTCGCATTTAAAAGAAAACCGGAAGCTTGGACTTCCTTTGCAAATCTTGGTACTCTAATTAAGACCCCTTTTGTTTCTTGTTCATACAGTCGCCTAAACAAACCTGCTCAGAATGGAAAGTCTAGGCGTGCCGGCATTGTGTCTGCTTTGTTCATTCTTTTATCCTCAACACAAACACGTAGGAGATGCTCAATCATGCTTGCTGGTTGAATGAATAAACAATGACTTTTCTGCCTCCGATTTTTCCCAGCTGCATTTTATTTTAGAGGTTAATCTTCCTAAACGTGACTCTCATATGTCGCCTGCTCAAAAACCTCCTGGTGCTTTCAGGCATATGGAATTAAGGGCAAGCTCAGTAATATGTTATACAGAACCCTGAATACGTGGATGTTATCTTTCTTTCCAGGCTCGTCTCCCTTGGTTGCTTTCTCACACATCAAAGTGAATTGCTTACTAGTTCCTATACAAACCTCACACATACCTGTCTTTACCTTTGCTTGTGCTGGTCTCACTCGCCTTTATTTCCATTTGCCAGCGTGTAGGTTATACGCCACATTCCTCCTGAGACTCTTCTTACTTTGCTCCATAGCATGTAATTTTGTCTTCCTCTGAGCCGGCCCTTAAACCATATTCAGCTTTGTCACGTAGTTGTTTGTGCTCTAGAGGGATGCAACCCAGGCACGGAGGTGTGCGGGTGTCTCCAGAGCACTTACACAGTGTCTCACGCAAAGCACTTGCTAAAAAAAGATTTGTTGAATTCAAGTGGGATAATCTGTAGGGTCAGACTACATTCTTTTTTTCAAAATAAATTTATTTATTTATTTATTTTTGGCTGCGTTAGGTCTTCGTTGCTGCAGGCGGGCTCTCTCTAGTTGCGGCGAGCGGGGGCTACTCTTCGTTGCGGTGCGCGGGCTTCTCACTGCGGTGGCTTCTCTTGTTGTGGAGCAAAGGCTCTAGGCACACGGGCTTCGGTAGTTGTGGCACGTGGGCTCAGTAGTTGTGTCACGCGGGCTCAGCAGTTGTGGTGCACGGGTTTAGTTGCTCTGCGGCATGTGGGATCTTCCTGGACCAGGGCTCAAACCCGTGTCCCCTGCCTTGACAGGTGGATTCTTAACCACTGTGCCACCAGGGAAGTCCCAGACTACATTCTTAAAGAGACTGAATGGCAGATGGTGAGAAACGAGTCAGGGTGCTTTGAACCCTGTCTCTAACTATTCTTTGGTCTAAAATTAACAGGCTTCTACAGGTAAATATAATTGGTGAGAGAGAAAAGTACCTTCTGGAAAAGTCTCATTTTATACAACTGTGTCACTTTGGTTCAAGCTCGATGACTCTCTTTTGCTTTGTAGCTAGTGAATTTCCACCATCTGAGCCTCAAACTTGAGCCAAAGGAAATTCCATTTCATAGAAGTCTCGGAAGAAGCTTCCTATTAGAATTTCAAACAAAGGCAGAGTTTCTAAGTTTCCTGAGGCAAATGAGGGCGATTTAAAATTTCATCAAGGTGTACATATTCTCCATCTAGTTTTTAAGTGAATGTGGGTTGAGAAGTTTGGAAATTTCCGGCTCACAGATGTCCTTTTAGCATGATTTTCCTGCTCCACGTAGGCACAATCTGACACCTTTTATAGGGTTAAACTTCAGGTCTTTGGGTACATTCAAATTCTGGAGTGGAGAATGGATAAGATGTGGTGAATGGGATAAGAATTGTCATAACTTCTTCTGGCTGAACATCTCAGAGATCCGTATGAAATGATTCCTACTGGCAAGATAAATGAACACATGACAGACAGACTTTCTTGGGTGTAAATAGGCTGCCTGATCCTCTCCCCCACACCCATCGTTTCCACCAAGTGCCTCGATTTTGTTCTCTGTCGCTTTCCCTTACCAGGTAGCGATGTTGATTTGTGCTGGCTTCCTGATCGCCTGGATTCCTTACGCAGTGGTCTCCGTGTGGTCAGCTTTTGGAAGGCCAGACTCCATCCCCATACAACTCTCCGTGGTGCCAACCCTCCTGGCAAAATCGGCAGCAGTGTACAACCCCATCATTTACCAGGTCATCGATTACAAATTTGCCTGTTGCCAAACTGGTGGTTTGAAAGCCACCAAGAAGAAATCTTTGGAAGACTTCAGGTAAAATTTCTGAAGCTGCAAATGAGGGATACCCTCTTTGTTTCAAAATCCCGTGGGGTTCAAGCCACTGGGAATGCTGCCTTCTTAGGGTTAGAGCTCATCACTTAGGATTAGTGCGAGGAGGACTTTACTTTCTGTTCACCAGAATTCCTGAAATCAAGTAATCAGATATATAGGAGTTGGACAACAGGAGTAGAGGGCGGGAAAAGTGATTCTGCTTTTTATTGTAGAGCAGCCAAGATACGGAGCCATGACCATTTGAACATCCACCCTGTATCACTGCCATGTGGAACCAAATCCACTTCACTCCAAGAGTTACTGTGCCACGTGGCATCGATCCAAAATTAAGTTTTCACAACGGAAAAGATTCTCTTGTCTGGGACATTTCTACCATTAGCTAAGATATAGAATTTGGACAGGCAAAGGAAGGGGAGAAGGGGAGATGACGTTTTTACTCTCTGCCAGTTTATTTTCACAGTAAGACCCATATTATTTCTTCTCTTTGTCAGATGAGGAAATGGAGGTTCAAGCAAGGTGAAGGTCTGTTGGGTTTCAAAACTCAAGCATGTTGACCCATAACTATATCTACTTGCTTTAAACTGACCTTCATTAGAGTTCAAACACATTCTAAAAGATCTACAGTTTTAACGTTAGCACTTATTACCATTTTATGCTATGACTACTGTGTTGCTTTTAATTATCCCATTTTCTGAAAAGATCCCTGCCATAGGATAATAAAAAATTAAACAGAATAAAAAGATCTACATTTTTATACTTCCTTCCCCCACATATTGTGATTTTGATGTCCTGTTTTACATCTTCTGCTACACAATGAACAAGTGAGTTTGGGGATCCAGCGCCATTTTTCCTAAAGACCCGAAAGGCTCAGGGTGAGTCAAGAGTGGAGGGTGATTGGTCGTGTTCTGTATCCACTCAGGGACAGTCTTAGTAGAATGTGGAACAGGCACCAAGTTCCTGGTCTGAGGTGAGGGGTATTGAACGGCCCCTTAATTCTTACTCACTTGAAGTCTAGATACTTTTCAATGCTATTTTCCTTGAGTAAGTAGGGAACAGAGGAAAAGGTAGAATTAACTATGAGAAGATGTGGGTGTTTTTTTTTTTAAACATCTTTATTGGAGTATAATTGCTTTATAATGCTGTGTTAGTTTCTGCTTTATAACGAAGTGAATCAGCTATACATATGCATATATCCCCATATCCCCTCCCTCTTGCATCTCCCTCCCACCCTCCCTATCCCACCCCTCTAGGTGGTCACAAAGCACCGAGCTGATCTCCCTGTGCTATGCGGCTGCTTCCCCCTAGCTATCTATTTTACGTTTGGTAGTGTATATTAGTCCATGCCACTCCGAAGTGAGAGAAGATGTGGGTTTTGACCTTGTTCTTTCACTGTGCTCGGGCAAGTGACAAATCTTTTGACCTTGAGTTTCCTCAGCATGTTGGTACAGCAGCAAAAAAAAGATAAAACAGGCACAAAACGAAAGGTAGTGCTGTCGCTGTTGCTGTGGTCCAGGGGAAGAAACACACGACTTGGAGGTAGGAGACTAGAGTTTAAGGTCGATTTTGCTGTTTACAGTAGCTCTACATCTTTGGGAAAATGAACCACTCAGAGCCTAGGATTGGGATGAGCTGAGGGCAAAGCCCATCTTCCAAGCTGTAATAATGACACAAAATGCCCAGGTGAAAAGGGCTAGGTGACAACTGTTAGTGTTCTTTTTTCCACATTGTTGGTGGTTATTACCATCTCTGTTGAATTGACTAGTTAAATTCAAATGCTAAAATGCATCTGTTTTGGACGTAATAACACTTTGTCCTTATCAGCTATTAATACTCTATTATGGGGCTTCCCTGGTGGCGCAGTGGTTGAGAGTCCCCCTGCCGATGCAGGGGACGCGGGTTCGTGACCCGGTCCGGGAAGATCCCACGTGCCGCCGAGCGGCTGGGCCCGTGAGCCATGGCCGCTGAGCCTGCGCGTCCGGAGCCTGTGCTCCACAGCGGGAGAGGCCACAACAGTGAGAGGCCCGCGTACCACAAAACAAACAAACAAACAAAAAAACACAACAACTCTATTATGAATGCAGGTAGGGAGAACACTTGTAATGGAGAAGCTGCGGGAGAAAATAGTGAGGCACTTTTTCATCTGAAGGAGATGGGAATTTGACAGGAATGACTGAAGACAAATTTCACTCACCTCATAATTTGGCTTCAGACTGACTCTGTGTTCTGTATATTTGCTCACAAGTGTGAGTAGCACGTAAATATTCAACACTCCACAATACAAAGAGAAAAAAAAATTAGGTGGAAGAAAATGACTTAAGGCCACAAAGCTTTGGAAAAATCAGTCAGGCAAGGGACAATTCGGTTCACCTGCTCCGATTAGCCATTTATATGAAACAGAGCAATTGCTTTGCCTAACGAAAGCAAGGGCTGCTTCCTTACTCCAGAGTTTCAGCTTTTGGTGGAAAAAGCAGGCGGTGGTGATGAAGCAGGGTGGAGGCCTTGGATTCTAGAGGTTGAAGCATCTTCAGAGAAGAAATGTTGAAAAGGTGTGATGAGTTGCAGATTCTAGAAGGATCTATTTTGGGGGAGAGCCAGAAGGCGGAGCAGTGGCCACCAGACTTTTTAGCTTTCCAAAGAAGACAGACAAACAAGAAGAACAATATTTATCTTTGCTGCTATCAAAAAGCTAAGAAAATAGGTAATGTGGAGGTCCATAGAGTGAGGTGTAGTCATAGGAAGCCAGTTCAGAGTGGCCAATGTACTACCAGAACAATTCAATTGAATTAAACTGGATTCATTTTAGCCTTGGTCTTTCATTTTCTGAGCTCTGAAATGTACTACTCATAATGGGAGACTCTCTTGGGAAATAGTTTGAATTCAAATAAAAAAGCTAATGTGTTTGAATATGAGATTGTTGAAATAAATTTTGAGTAACTTTAACGGTTCATTAAAAGTTAACTCATTTTTCCCCCCTTGAATTGAGTCCCCTGAGATTTTGGTAGAAGCTGATGAACTGAAGGAAAAAAATGTGGCCAAGAGCCCTTTCTGAAGTTTCATTATTCACGACACTATATTATCCGGAAGTAGTCTCGCATATTTTGTAAACAGTGTTTCCGCACCCTGGCTGTGTATTAGAGACATGCAGGGAAACTTGAAAAAATACCGCTCTCTGGACCCCATCTGCAGAAATTTGGATTTAAGTGGTCTGGATTAGACCTGAGCATCGGTTGTTTGGTTGGTAATCTCTCCCAGATGATTCACATACACAGCCATGGGTGAAAGCCAGTGAACCAGAGTCTGGGAAAGGAAGACATTGACGTTGCAGCACGTGGAGTCATAGGCCTTTTACCCCACCTACCTAGAGACCAGTGAGGCCACCAGTCACCAGGTGACCCGGACTTCAGATGCAAGGCCAATCTTAGGTGGAATAGAAATGTTCAAAAGAGCTGGTGGTGCATAGTGAAGGCCTGAGGCATTCCACATTCCTAGTATTTTAGTAAAGATAAAGAACAAAGCCCCAGACTCTGGCATTGCTTGTAATCATGCCTCCTCTGACCACGTTAGTTGGGTGAGTCACAGGGCCCAATTGAGTGGTAGGTTGGTGTGCAGAGAATTTTGTCCTAGAGGACAGGAAACTCACTAGGGCACAGGAAATGTGCTCTAAACCAGTGGCTTGTTTTTGGAAAGCTCTGCCCAAGGAATTTCTTGACTTTGAATATTCTAAATTGAATTATTATTTTCCATCTCTTTCTAATTCAAGTTTTGTGCATATAATCTTCATGGTACTCAAGTTTGACATGCTATACATATATGTCTTTGTGTATGTATCTCTGTATGTACATATATAGTGTATTATATATATATTAAATTGCATCTTTCTTCTCCTATATCCAGGCTGCACACTGTAACCACAGTCAGGAAGTCTTCTGCTGTGCTGGAAATCCGTCAAGAGGTATGAAGTTGGACACGGCATTACTCATGGACACAATGATTCACTTATTTGCTTCTTCACTGCTGTAAACGTTTGTGACCACACTTTTATCTCGATATTATATTTTTATATTTTGTACCCTCTCCCTCTTTTTCTTTAGGCCAAGATTTGCTAGGAAATTCCAGTGGCCAAAGGGAAACTAGATGATAGGTTACTACTTCCAGGAATATTACTAGAATGAGCCTCCCTGGAATTTTTTTCTTTTTAATTCTATTTTAAAACCTATTGTCATGGTACATAGTGTGAAGTCTGAGGTATTAAGAACAATGTTTAAAAGTTTTATTTATTAGGGCATATTTAACTTCATTACATCATCATTATTATTTCTTAATGTAGGGCCAGGGAGGCCGTTTCTGGGGCTCATTTAGGTGGGTGATCATGGGGGCAGGGTGTTGGACCACAGGCTCTCTGACCGGGAGATGCTTCTGATTCTTGAAGCCTCTCTCTTCTCATGCGGACAGAGGGTCACACCCTAATGGTAGTGATGCCACAAAGTAGTCCTCTAAGGAAAGCAATTTTGCCTTAAATCCCTCAATGGAAAACTCTCTTGTATCTCAGAATTTGAGGACCAAAGAGATTCCCACTGATGATAATTTGACTCATATGGATTTTTTCATTAAGTTCTACATACTACTGTAGTGGACGTGACAGGGCATTACTAGCTATAATTATTTAAGAAACGAATTTAGTGAACGTAGCTCTGTATAAGTGCTGTTTCTTTTATTCTTTGTTACCTTTGTTCTTTCTTTTGTTCCTTTTTCGCAACAAATACCTTGTGAGGTCCGCAGGTAAAGAGATGCAGATGCCTGCCCTTTAAGAGTTCGTAAAGGCAGCAGGCATGTAAATACTAGGTCTACATTGGCCTTCAACTCCACGTCTGTCTTCTCTCCTAATTCAGCATGCAAGGCCATCTCTACTACAGTTCTCTATTTAAGGCCAACCACGTGTTACCCCTGCTCCCAGCTTCCATCTACCTCCCCCTCCTGCTAGGAACATAATGCACCGATTCTGATCCTGCTTTTCTGACAACGGCTGGTGAGAGAAGTGAGGAAGGGAAGGGAGGGGCTGTTGGTACTCTCTCCACCCCTCCCCACTCCTTTCACTCAAGGATGGATAGAGAATGGACCCTCCTCCAGGGTTCAGCCTTCAGTGCAGGACACCTGCAGTTTCTTGGTCTTTCAGTTTCCTCCAGAGTTGGGGTGGGGGACCAGGAATGGGTTGTTGTGTGTCAGTGGTTTAAGAAAAATACTAAATAGATGTGTGTATAAAACACACTCTATGATGCAAGCAAAAGGAGTGACAAATCTACTTGGGGCTTGGGACTGCTTGAGAAAAGAAGCAGGATTGTCCTGAAAATAGAGAGGCCAGGGACTTTTAGGCAGAAAATATAGAGGTGTGAAAAAGTGTGCTGCCACAGGTGGAGAGCGACACAGGTTTAGAGAAGAAAGTCTGTGTCTGCACCCCAGCTCTGGGCCCTTCGGAGAGCCTGTAGAATGGGGATAGTAACAGGAGTTTGCTCACAGGGTCATTGTGAGGCTTAGAAGAGAAAATATCCATATAATTCACTTAGCACCGTGCCTGAAACAGACGGAGCATCCCTTACATGTTAGCAATTGCTCTAATTATGATTAAGGTGGGTGCTGGTTGTCAGAAGTGGGCCTGGAAGTTGTAGTCAGCAAGGCCTTTGTTGTTTATGCTGTTCTGTGAATTTTACCTGCAAGGTAATGCAGAGACCTTGCAGGAATTCAGGCAGGGGAAGGAAGAAATGAAGTTTATGATTTTTATTTTTTAATGTAAATTTATTTATTTACTTTTATTTTTTGCTGTGTTGGGTCTTCCTTGCTGCGCACGGGCTTCCTCTAGTTGCGGTGAGCCGTGGCTACTCTTGGTTGTGTGTGTGGGCTTCTCATTGCAGTGGCTTCTCTTGTTGCAGAGCACGGGCTCCAGGCGCAAGGTCTTCAGTAGTTGTGGCACACAGGCTCAGTAGTTGTGGCTCACGGGCTCTAGAGCACAGGCTCAGGAGATGTGACACATGGGCTTAGTTGCTCCGCAGCATGTGGGATCTTCCTACACCAGGGTTGGAACCCGTGTCCCCTGCATTGGCAGGCGGGTTCTTAACCACTGCGCCATCAGGGAAGTCCAAGCTTATGATTTTTAGAAAGACCGGCCTGATGGCCATATGGAGGGTGGATTGTCCTGGGTGGGGATGGGGTTCAAGATTAGAGATTTGGAGACAAGTTAGGCAGCTTTATAAAGAAATTACAACTGTTAATGGGGGCCTGGATTAAGGAATGGTAACAGAAATTAAGATGAGAATATTTAAATTTAAAATCTTTTAAGAAGTAGGGGATCTTGGCAATTGATTGCCTGGAGAATGGAGGAGTCAGGATGACCCACAGGCGTCTGCTTAGGAAACTGGGAGGATGATGGTTTCTACAGAAGGGAAAAATGCATGTGGGAGTGGGACAGAGGGCAGATAATGAACTATATTTGGGATGCGTTGAACACAGTGTCACAACACAGGCCAAGCTATTTAAAATAGTGGTTAAAAATAATCTACATTTCATACCGGTTGATATGGGGATTATAGAGTTTGGGAGTTAGCAGGTAGGAAAAGCATGTTAAGGAGGAAATTGTTGGTCTCAACCTGAAGAAAATGAAGTGAAGGAGTTTTTGAGGGAATGATTATGGAAATAAACGTTGGAGGGAATAAGTAGAAAAGAGCATTCAGATGAGTGTCGGTTTGTCCAGAAGGTAGAATTTAACACTGACATAGGAAGTCCCTGAAGGTAGACCATACCCTGTCATTTACTAACTGGTTAACTGGAATGTGGTCTTTAACACAGCTTAGAAAAGCAGGAACGAGAAAAGGTTAGTAGAGTGATGGGGGTGTGGGGCGAGGGGAGGAAGCGTTTAATTCTAGGAGCCTTGAGGGAAGTTCCGAAAATTCTCTTCTGCTTCCAATTTGAAAATATGATTTAAAAAGTGATCCTCCATGTTGTAGTTTTACATTTTTTTTGGTGGTACTCTGGGATCTGGGAGGCTCCAGAAATGTTCCCAGTATCGATAGGGAAGGACAGAGCTGGTCCTTGGGATAGAATGGAGGAAGAAAAGAATGATTCTTTGAGGGTGAACTTGTATGCACCGGGCTGCCGGTGGGTAATTGCCCCACCCCCAGGGTCTTCCAATG
The DNA here is from genome assembly GCF_964374135.1 of Grampus griseus. NCBI lineage: Eukaryota > Metazoa > Chordata > Mammalia > Artiodactyla > Delphinidae > Grampus > Grampus griseus. Next base: position 27,912,163 of record NC_139004.1, on the reverse strand, counting down.
ATTTGAAAAAGCCCTGTGTAGTCTCCAGACACCTCTACTAATGTAAGTTTACTTTAGCTTAAAGAAAGACATTTCCTTTTGTGTGCTGATGTGGTTGTGTGTAAGACAGACTTTGAAATTTTGAGCAGGCACTATGTCTATTCTCCTCTAGGTTCTGGTGACTGGTCCAGTGCCTGATGTGGGATGGGCACTAGGAAACTGAATGGTTGAAATCAGTCATCAAAAGGGTAGCTATCAGGTTAAGATTTGGGAAAGATTTGGAAGTATGGGCTAGCGTATTAAATCGAGAATGTAACATCCTAGATATCTGATTTATTCTTTAAGTTCACTTATTCACCTGCTTCTATGGACCTCCATTTAAATATGACCTGTCTCATTAATGAGTGAATGAATAAATGAATTTGTGAAATGGGAATTAAGAAAAGAAATGCCCTATTAACTTGGAAGGTTGGATTTCAAGAATCATAGTAAATTCCAAATACATTTTGATTTTTTCCAAGTAGAGTGAGGCAACAGGAGTATATTATGCAGTAAAATCCTATTATTTGACTCTTAGAAATATAGTTGTCTCAAGAATCAAGCATGATGCTTATTTAGAACTGAAGTGGTAACTAAAAAATTTTTCTCATTTAGTTTTCCCTTGAAAAACTCAATACCACCTCTAATGAGCTTTAGAAATATGAACCCCAAATCCACCTTGAAAAACTCAATACCACCTCTAATGAGCTTTAGAAATATGAACCCCAAATCCACCAATGGGAATGCTTCTCCATTAAGTTAGTGCAAATGAGGGAGAAACAGGAAGAGCGGAGGAGACTGAGAGTAGGATACTGAAGGGGTCGCTGATGCCTGCATAACAAAATGTCTTAAAGACTTTCGAAATGTCAGAGGACATTTTATAGAGTGAAGCTATACAAGCAGACCTTGGAGATATTGCAGGCTCGGTTCCAGACCACCACAATCAATGGAATATTGCAATAAAGCAGGTCACACGAATTCTGTAATTTCCCCGTGCACATAAAAGTTATGTTTACACTCTACTGTGGTCTATTAAGTGTGCAGTAGCATTGTGTATAATTGTATGTAGGGATCGTCCCAGTTTTATCATCTGATGATGAAATAAATTATATATATATATATATATCCCTCACATGTATCACAGGCTCTAGAATAGACAGACATTATATACATTACATGAAACATATTTGAGAGCAAAAGTCATTCAAACTGTATATGTGCATTATTGTTGGTTTGGTTTTGATTTGGTTTTAACATTGACCAAATCTACATAGGCAAACCTGCATTCTCTCATTCCGCTTTGAATTCAGGAAGCTTTTATTAAAGGGCCTGTAGCCTACACTGTCCTGAATGTTTTGGGAGATGCAAAAAAGGGGAGGATGTGCTTTCAGTTCTTTAAGAATTTGGGGGTTTCGGCAAAGTCTTGACCTCTATCTACATTATAAATGGTTTTAATAGTAAAAATTTTTAGATGGGGATCTACAGACGCCAGTAGGGTTTACTTTGATGGCGTACTGTGAGAAAACGCAAAATGTCAAGACAGATCCTGGAAGCGGATTTGCAGAGGTGCTTCTGTGCCCCAGATGAGCAGAGAACCACGGGGTTTCTGACAAGTCTTTTCGAGCTGAATTCATTCCTTGCCTGGGGCAACGAGCTGCCGTAATCTCTGGATATTTGAATGCTTGGTTTGAGCAAAGGCAAAGTTCACAAATCTGTTTCTTTCCCCAGGTTACAATAAAATTGGGCCAGCTAGGCGGTTTGGGGAAATTACGCATTTTCTCCCAAACAAAGATTAGAGCATCAGAGACACAGCATCGTTTAGAAGTACTGAGTACGGTTGCTCATTCACCCAGAGCTGATCTCAAACTCAGGTTCTGTCACTTACCAGCTGCATAGGCCAATGACTCGATCGCTCAATGTCCTGATTTGTTCTAGCTGTGAACTAGGGACAGTCTTACCTCATTAGGATTTGTTGTGAGTGATTTAGGTTTGTAAGGTTCTTGGGACAGTTCTGGTCCACTGAAATTATACCATAAATGAAAGCTGCTATGATCAACACAGCTAGTGTTAGGAACTGCCACCTCGGGAAGATGCTCACCTGTTTAAGCCACATTTGGAGGCAGCAGGTAGTGCATTAGACCAGGAGGGTAGAGGTTTGCTCCATTCCAGTGGGAGCCCTTCTGGAAGGAGAAGGGGGCAGGAGTGCCTTGTCTCTTTAGTTCTAACGGAAGGATCAAGATGACCAGCCCTTCACTGAGGTGAGAACATTATAATTATAATTTATAATAATAAATTATAATTATAATTTCCCACTATGGATCTTTATGGAAATAGAGGCAGAATCAGAACTTCTCTTTGAGGTTTCATACTAGTTATAGAAATTCTCAAATAGTTACCTGGCCCTCAGGTTTCTAGCTGGGGAGTGGAGTTAGAGCAGAGAAGATTCCATTTTGAAGGCTTATTTAGGATTTTTAACCTGTTAATGTCTGTGTACGATGTGTAGCGTGTGGTCTAAATCCTTGTTGCCTACAGTGTGGTCTTCGGAACAAGAGCTTGGGTATTTTTTCAAGGCTGGCTAGATTCTCCTTCTCACAAAACCAGGGGAAGGGAACATGAGGCTGGTGGGCGAATCAACACGCTCCTCGCCTACAGGCGTGTTTTAGTGGGATTTCCTACTCAAAGCTAACTTATTTAGAGAGAAGGAAATTTCCCTTGATACCAAGACTTACACTTTTGTAAGTATTTTCTTACTTACATCCACTTGCCCACACACCCAAGTGAACAAAATCTAATTTTGTCAGAGGAAAAGAAAAGCCTCTGATCCATTTGAAAAAGGAGCCAAATTCGACAGCAGCCAACGTGGGGAATTTATCCAAACTGCCCAGAATTCTATTTGAAGCTATACATTTTGACATTCCATCCATGTAGGAAGCACAGCCATGGATGAGCCCAAACTGATCAAAAGCTTTAAAGCATAGGAAGTGAAGAATAATAGCATGAGAGTAGCAAGTCACTCGCAACACTCCCGGAGAGTGGAGAACCCGGCACCCTTCTCTAAATACAGGACCAGACCTGAACACCGCACAAATACCTCCAAGCTCCGGTTTTGCAGGAACTCGCTGCCGTTGGGGAACTGGCAGGGCATCCATCCAAAAGAGAATCTAAGTCTGCAGTTGAGCTTGAAACAAAGCCCTTAGCTCAGGGTGAGGATGAAACCAAGAACTCTTTAAAGATGATACTAGTCCTAAGACAGGGAAGATGCCCAAGAGGAGAAAAGACCCTACCCTTTGTTGTCAACTCAAGTCCCGCTGCTTCCTGCTTACCAAATCAATACTCAGAAACGTTGATAGAAAGTAAAGGTGACTTTAATCAGAATTCCGGCAATCTGGGGAGGTGGTGGACTCAGCGTCCCCCAAAGACTACCTCTGAAGATTCTGTTGGTCCATGAAAACTTTTAAAGGGAAACAGGGAAGTAGTCTCGGTTAATCATTGAGATGGGGGTCAAACATGTCGTCGACGTGCCCTACTGTGTGCAGGCTTGTGTACAGACTCTTCGACTCCCCGTGATCTGCCTCCAGATGTTATCTTGTTCACACAGGTTGGTCACACAGTTTGTTCGGGAGACTACTGAAGGGGAAGCTAGGGAAGAGATCTGGTCATCTGTTAATTACTTATTTTTCATTTCTACTGCTTTGATCTACGGAAAGAACTGACAAGTTAGGGAAGGTATTGTGTGACTAAAAGATCTGAAAGGTGCGCTTGGGCGGGAGATGAGTAGAGCATAGGGGTGCCTAGTTTCAAAGTTAGTTACGATACTGCCTTGCTAAAGTGACACGTAAAGGGGCTTCCTGCTGAGGGCGGTTTCCTGCAAAGAGCTGCTTACGACACCATCTCTTTTGAGCCTTCTCCTGGTATTGTTAGCTGAGGTAGCTGGGCAGCCACCAGGGAGGAGCCTGCAACGGAGGGTGTGGGCTGGGAGCAGGACAGTCCCAGAAATCAGCAGTCTGGTCCACCTGGAGCCAGGAGACCAGGCAAGCACTGCTGTGAGAAGCAGCTGGCTCAGGGGTCTTCATGGTAAGAATCAAGAGCCCCTGGACTGTAATGGGTTGAGTGGATAAGGCAGAAATGAGAGGGCAGTGGAGGTGCATGAGACAGTGGATGAACAAGAGAATTTCCTGTCTTGTGCGGGGTTAACGCAGCCGTTGCTCGTCCGGTCCCTGCGGGTGGACACGGCGACTTGGAGGATCTCATAAACTGGGGACTCTGTGGCAGAGGAGAGCAACGACTTCTTCTAGGCAAACTCTACAAAAAAAAATTTGCTTGCAAAAGTTGATATAAAAAGGACTCCTTTAAATTCGTTTAAAAATTATTTATTTATATTTAGCTCCTGGAGAAAATACCAGAAGTGGTTAAATCATTGTGTGCATCATTTAGCAGCAAAACAAACACCCTGACTAGAATATCTAGCCGTTGCCTCACCCCTTGGTCACCCTAAATTTCCTAGGCGGTGGCACCAATGCCATGCCCTTCCTGGTCATAATTCACTGAATAATTCTGAAGGTTATGTATATAGGCATTGTAAGTATACCTGTGATACTGGAAGGAAGTAAGGGAGTGGTTTATTCCGTATTCAGCAGTGTAGTGCCTTGGTTCGGTTTAATGTTGTCTTGATTTAATTTAGCACAAGTATAGCTTCCTTTATTTTCAGTCGACTGTGGGGAACTATGCAAGTGTTTTCAGTATATGCAGATTGTTTCCAGATTTCCATTTTGGGATCATATATTTGAGGGCAGAGTAGTCCTCATTCTCATCCAAATGTGGCAACTGAAGCTCATCTATCAGAGTTGCCTGAGATGCTTGTTTAAAATGGAAATCCTCAGGCCCCATTCCACACCTCCTACATCAGACTCTCTGTGGAGTGGTACCTATTTAAATCTGTGTGATGTTTAAATCTAGTGGTGTTTATTTATATCTGCATTTAAATAAACATCCCAGGTGGTTGTTATATGTTCCTCCGTTTGAGAAGGGTAGTTTTAAGAAGGAATAAGAGGGAATGCTAATCTAGGCGATATGGGTCTAAACAGGGGTACCGGGGCTTCAGAGGAAGAGATGGATGATAGATGTAGTTTGGAAATAAAAATTGGTAAGAGTTGGCGATTCATTGGCTGTGGGTAATGGGTAGCAAAGGAAAAGGAAATGCTCTTCCTGATTAAAAAAACTCTGACTTCAGTTATTGAAATGAGATAGAGACTATTTTTCTCCCACCTAAAACTCTACCTCTTCCTGCCTTCTCCCCCAGGATAATTCAGATAGTTGCTCACTAATTTCTTGTTTTTTATTCTGGAAATGAACCAGAATGTCTAAAAATGAACACTCAGTTTAGTTCCCCAGAAACTCAAAACGATGTCCAGAGTGGTTGGTCAGAATGTGTATTTATTCAAATGAAGGTCCCAATACATAATACAGTATATTTTTGAAATTGTCATGCCAAATGTGAGAGACGTGGAGCCTGGCAAGAGTAATTTAGTTAAACGAAGGAGTCTGTTCTGTGGGCAGATTGGCCATTAGAGAGCTAATGAGACTTGTTTATGAACCAATGTTATCATCGTTTTTTTTAATTTCTGGGAGAAAATGTTCTTTAGTTGATAATTTTATCATCCCACATGTCTGTTGATCAGATTCCTCAAATGAAACGCTCAAACTTCACAAATCCATAAGCTAATCTGTCATAGATAATCCAGAAGTGTCATCCGAGGTCCCTCCCATATATTTGAAGGAAACACTTCAAGGAGACCGTTGGCTTTGGCTGTTCTGAATAGCATAAGCCCCTGTGTGATGCCAGCAAAGCCCCAAGCAACAATCTGATTGGAAAGAATATTGCTAAGGGAGTTGTCAGAACTGGTTTCTGTCCCCGGTTAGTTGTATGACCTTGGTCCAACACATGACTGGATAGTGATGTTAAATCAGACATGAATGTAAACCTCAAGGAGCTTGTTTTCTAACAGGAAGGGCAGAGTCAAGGGATAGATGGATAGATAGTTTGGCTTTAAGGAGGAAGTAGTTTGAGAAGAAACTTAAAGTATGGGTTAGGTTTTTGGGTATGGGAGGAGGTCAGGGGACTGGCCCCTGAGGGGCATGACCAGAGGAGAGAAAACAGTTTGCATTGGATGGATCAAAGACTGTGTAGGAGTAAGTTAGGCTGTACAGGTGAGTAGGGGGCAGATCCTAGAGGGTCTTACAGCTTAGTCTGAGGAGGTTGCATTTCATTCTAGGCAATATATCTCAGGAGTAGAAGACAAGGACAGGAGTTGGGAGGCTAGGCAAGTGGAACAGAGAAGGGAGTCCTGAACTAGAATAGTGACCATTAGAATGTTCAGGAAGGGAACAGGATGAGATGCATCTGGAAAGCTTGAATCTGCAGGACCACTTACATGTGGGAAAAGGAAGAAGAAATTCATGGGAGAAGCTGTCGTCAATGACAATATCCATCCCCACCCCTGTCCTTCTGGTGTGTGTGTGTGTGTGTGTGTGTGTGTGTGTGTGTGTATGTGTGTGTGTGTGAATGTGTGGTATGATTAGGGTCTGGATTTAGTTTTAGAATCTCCCACTGACCTGGTGGTATGCTTCTCCTTGAAACTCAATTTTTCCTTCTCTACAATGGGAATAACATACTTACTGGCTCTGAAGAGTGCATCTAAATTGCTCACATGGTGTCTGGCACATACAGAGATGTTAGCTTACAAATGTTGGTTCTCTGACCTCCCACCCCCACCCTATTTGCCCTATTAGGAGAAAAGTAATTTACAAGGAATGTCAGAATAATGATGCCCCCTAGGAACATTGAAGTCAACTAGCTGAGTGGCCTCATTCTAGGATAATGGCAGAGTTACCAACTACAGCATGCTGGAGACCCACATTTTCAACATCCTCCCCTGCACACCTTAATCTAGTAAATAAGGGACTGATATTCTAATGAATTGGGCTTTTGAGAGCTCATCTGGACCCAGAGCTGATTCAAGGAGGTCAGTCTGTGTCTTCTTCTGGGTCAGCTTCACTCCCCATCTGTAATTTGACTTGTTCTCTTACAGAAGAGGTGCTGGGCAGACATGAGTGTGCATTGGTGAAAATATATTTTAGAACGACAAAGCAACGCATAGGGGTCTTCTGCTAATGGGAAGGGTCGCCAGGTTAAGGAGGCAGGTTTGGTCCTGATGCCTTTACCGTAGTATCTGAGTACCTCCCTAGGGTTTTTTCCAGGTCAAGTCCAGTTTCCGTGAGGATAGTGTGGGCTTCCTGTGCTCAGAGGTTCCGTCATGACAGTTAATGTGGAGGTCATTGCAGATGCAGGTTGCCAGATGTGGGTCCCATGTGTGCAGAAACTGCCCAATTCTCACAATCGAATTACTTCCTCCTCTTTTTTTCTTTTCTTTTTTTCCACCTTAAGGATCTTGGGAACGTCCCCTATTAGACGTCTTTAGAGAATAAGAAGTCAAACCAGGGCAACCTGAATCAATTTTTTTTTTTTGTAAAGAGGAGAACAGAGACCCATTATTCTTATAACTCAATAGAATTGTTTTTTAATTTATTTTTTCTTTATTTGAACTGTACAATAGGAACAAAAGAAGAGTCTACCTTAATTTCAAAGGTAACTCTTAGTTGAAAAAGAAAGTCACAGTGCTTGACCAGAGGGAGAGTGGAGATAGGAAATTTAGAGGATGGAAACAAACTTCAGTATCTTATAAATTTTGAGTGGATTATAAACACATAAGAGATGAATAAAAAGGCCCTGCTTGGAGACTGTTGGGAAATGACTAATGCATGAACACAAATCTTGGTGGCAGGTTGCTTGGCTGAGAACTTTCTAAAGATTAAATGAACAATAGAATTTTGTTAATGCCCTAAAATGAGTTTAAATCATTAAATACATGATGCAAATATGCAAGTACCTTTAATTGGGCATAATTAAAAATAATGAGGTATGTTTAAAATAATGACATTTAGAGCAAGAGAGCAGTTAGGGAGAATTTGTCCAAAAAGCCAACAAGTGATAGTAGTGTGGTGATTTCATTGTTATCAGTAGAGAGAATTCTGTTCATATAATAAATTGGGCACTTTAGCAAGTGAAATAGGTTCTAGGTCAACTGCACATCCTTTCCCTGGCAGCTGGAAACCTTGGCATTCCCAGAAGACAGCTTTAGTTAAAATGAAAAATGTACATGACCCTTCAAGTCCAGCCTATTTCTTACTGCATCGGGTCAATGGAATGTTCGGCGTATTCAATTCTCTGTAATCCAGCGCTGATTCTGTTTTTCCTTCTGCTAAAGTGGGGTTGGTGGTTTGGGCTGTACTAGTGTATCTTGTAGGCATATGAGTGAAAAAATTAAGCTAATTGGGTTCTCCTTGACTACTGTCTCCATGGGTGACCTCTTCAGGTTCTTTCAGGTGTGTGAAGAGTTTCATCTCCAAGTTAGTGAGAGGAGCAGATAATTCACCTTTGCACGAATGGGTATGTGAACCTCAGAAGATTAGCCATTCCTCTTGGATTTTGGTGTGTGTGTGTGTGTGTGTGTGTGTGTGTGTGTGTGTGTGTGTGTGTGTGTGTGTGTGTGTGTGTGTGTGTGTATTTCTGGTTTGCTTAGTATCTTTTCAAAAAGAATTTTGGAAAAAAGAAATTTTTATGGAATATTTCAAACATATACAAAGGAGAAATAGTACAATGAATTCCAACATAGCCATCATCCAGTTTCAACAATGATCAACACATAGCTTATCTTATTCCATGTTTACCCTCATCCACTACCTCCCTCTCACTCTTCCCCCATTATTTTGAAGCAAATAACATCCTGGGATTACACCACAATTTTATGAATATCTGATTTGTGAGAACAAGATTTCCCAAACTATGATGCACGAAAACCCTGTCCTGAAAAGCTACTGCAAAAATAAAGGGTTTTAATCTTCAAATACTCTGGGCAAATGCTAGACACCATCTCTCCTTTTTGAAGAGGTTCCCTGTACATTAACATATTAATGGTTCTGAGAAATCTGCGTGTAAGAAATTTAAACCAATATCTTCCAAACTTAATTGAGTCTAGAACTCTTTATTTCCAGCAGATCCTATTTATATCAAGTGGAAGAAATGTTAAGAGAAAATATTTACAACATTTACTAGGCACTCAGTACTTGCCAAGTTTTCTATAAAACATTTTCATATGCATTGATTGCCTTATTTAATCCTTATAATAATACTTTGAGATGGGATTTCCAGATGAATATATTGCTCTGTTTTCAGATGAAGAAATTGAAGCTCAGAAGTATGAAATAACTTGATGAAGGTCACACAGTAGGTAAGAGACAGGGGCAGGAACTACCTCCAGAGGTGTGTGACCCCCTGGAACCTGAGCTCTCATCCACCATGCTGTACATTTGGAGAGGTGGGGTTAGCGATATCTGATGACATGAGCATCCTCTAGCGGCTTTGATATCCTCTTGTTTTCTTATAGTGACAAGGGAAACAAAGGGACAACAAAGCACACTTGGTCAGAGTCACTAGGCTAAGGATTTTGTTTAATAATGCTATTTTCTATTTCCATTGTGCTTTGTACTTTCTAGATTATTACCAATGCCTTATGAAAAGGGTAGGATGGGTGTTATTCCTATTCAGCTGATAAGGCACAGAAAAGGTATGTGTCTTGACCAAGGTCAAAAGTTTGTTACAGTCCTGGAATTAGAACCGCAATATTTATGTCCATTGCATTTTCTTTTGACTGCCCCTGACTCCTGGCTTGTTCTGGTTGATGTGAACTGTGGAAGCAAAGAAAAGGGAGGTTTGTGGGGAGACTGACTTAATTCAGAATTACTTGATAGTGGAGAGTCCACAAGTGGTAATGCTCTTTTCAGAAATATTCTAGAGGCAAGATCTGGTGCTTTCCTTAACAGCTAGATCATGTTTCTCATGTGTTAGGGTAGGAAAGGATAAATCTAAAGATTTCATTGTTTTAGGACAACCTATGACTCCCATCATGTCCCTTTGCTCCTTTAGACCAGGAAAAATTCCACCAATGCTCATCATGAAACCTGCCCACATCCAACCTCAATCTGTTTTGGAAGCTCTGGCCTGTGCCTTGTCGGTGATGGCAGAGGCTCTGTGGAACCACTTTGTGGTTCCTTAGCAGAGATGTCCATGATATAGCTGGAAAGGCACTGAGGGAGAGTTGGAAGAGCAGCTCTTTGTTATCTATCTCACTTTCCTCTGTCAAGGTCAGAGTATTGTCTTCTAGAGTACACGTTTGGTAAATTCTCCCCTGAGTGTAAAATCATGCAGAACAGTTTTAGAATTATGCAATTATTTTCAAATGTGTCATGGGAAGAAGAACAGTTGTATAATATCTACACAGAATTAAGCGCCAGCATTTTTAGAGCTTTACTGAGGCAAACTAAAACACTTCTGATTAACTGGGCATTTATTTTGGCTGAGACAGACTTGCATGGAGATAGGGAACATTGGGATGTATGCTGCTAATAACGAACGTGATCACTTCATTAAAGTAGGTCAGAGTAAGCAAGTGTGATAGGTTTTTTCCCCACATGCTATAATTACCAAGGGAATTCAGCAGGTTTTAGTCCTGTATATAGCTAGGCCATAATAGTATCTAATAAGCAATCATTCATTGCAGGTGATTAAAATACGTGTCTCCAGACAGATTAAAAGAGGAGAGATAGAGAGTAAAGCATCATGATCTCATTATGTATTATATTCTCCTCTCATAATTAAGGAAGGTGTAAATTTAAAACTTAATAAAAATGTGGAGGCACCATGATATAACAAGAAGCGCATTGGTCCTTGGGTTAGACAATGGGAGTTAAGGAATCGGTTCTTATACTTTTGACAACACGGCCTTGAGAAAATCATTTAATTTCTTTGAGCCTTGGTTTGCTTATTTGGAGATGAAGATAATAATTATTTGGGGAATCAAATAATATGATATGGGTATGTACAGTCCTAAAAATTTGTTAATAATAATTTTTAAATGTGAATGATAAAGCCAGACTAGAAAGGCAGCAACAAATGACAACAGGGTCCCCTGTACGACGTGGTGTATCTGGGCGTGCAAACCTGAGACTTATGTCTGTGAAACAGGAGTGCATCAGGCTGTCTCCAAGTTCACCGATGAGAGGAGGGTCAGCTAGCTCAAGAGCAATGAGCCAGAGAAAACCAGAAGAGCCAATCACACACTAAGTATCAACCTTAGAAATGCAGTACATACTGATTTTGGGATCTGTGACACTAAGAAGAAAGAAAGGTGTTTTTTTTTCTGGCCTGGTCACTTTGTTCCTGGTTCCTGGTTCTAAGTTTCTAAGTATGTGTAAGTCAATGGTTATTGTGATAAGAGAGTGTAAATCTTGTTTCTTTTTCTGCTTGGTTTAATTAGGTTGTGATTGTCCAGAATGAAAAATGTCTATTCCATGAACCCAGGGAGCTATTGCTCATACCAAACTTCAAATCAGTGAAAGCATTCACTTGCCCTAGGAAGTCAGGCAACTTATCCATGTTTCATTCTTGGAGGTTTTAAAACTCAGAGAGTCCCAAAGGCTCTTCCCAGAAAACACAGAAAGCTGGTGATAGAGCCGGGAAAGCCTTCATGAATCAGAACTTTTCCACCTGCTTTATCTACTGGAAGTTAGATGGGTGTTTTGTAAAGTATCCTGAGCATGGCTGTTACTCTACAAAGAGAATATCATTAAGGAAAAGAGAGACCTTAAAACACAGCTAAGGTAGATAGAAGTGTCTGGCATATGCTGGGGGTAACTTTCAGAGGAATCTGTGGCAATCTGGTAAAAGAAATTAGAAAGTCTGCAGTAATTACATCCTAAATAAGAAGGTGGGCTATATAATCTCCCCAAATGAAAAAGGAAATAAATTCCAGTTATTTTTCAGACAAGCCTTGGGTAGATTACAAATAGTTTGAGTGGCAGGTTGAATTGTTGGGGGAAAATGATTTCCTCTGTAATTAAGTTTGTCTCTTATGCTATAAATGTCAAATGAGAGAAAAAATATAGAAAGATTTCAGTTCATCCTAAAGAGACTACAAAATAATACTAAGAAGAATTTTTAAAAGTTTTTTACTTGATGTTTGCAAATTTAAATAGTAATACAACCTCATTGGAACAACTGGAACAATATCACACAAAGATGTATAAAAGCAAAGATGATCGATCACCTTCCCTGCAAAGTCATCTCAGTGTAAATAGTGTGATGTGTATCCTACTCACACACCTGAGAAAACATGTTAAAAGTGGCAAATTTTTAGATAAAACCAGAGAATTTCAAAGTGCTTGAGACTTTTCAGCAAGATCAGAGACAACCAGAACTACCTTCTTTGGGTTGAATCAATGTAGGAGAAGCTAGACTGAAGGCTTTGGGGCTAGAGTCTGGCAGGGGTCAAAAAAGGGAACCAAGAGAAGCAGATCCAGAATAATTTATTTCTCAAACATTATCTCTGAACTGAGATGCTAGACAATCAGACTTCTTCCCTCAAACCTTACTCCTCATTTCCTTAACTAAATGTCACAGAAAGAAGTATATGGTGACATGGTAATCACATATCCTTAGAACAGGTGTTATCACCAATGTGTATTTAATATGCATCTTTGGGGGCATGGTTGTAAGGTGCAAAGGTTAGAAAATCAAGCTAGGGAAATGACCCAGACTTTCAGGGCACAGAAAGAAATCAAGGATCTAGAGGCAGATGAACAAGTAAATTACGTAGCAGAATGAATCAAGGACTTAATACATTTGTGGGAGGGTGAGGGAGGAAGATCTGGAGCAGGCACATATTTGGATAAGATGGGCTTGGAGAGGAAGAGCTGCCTTGATTCCAGAGGCAGCTACCTCTGCCTAGTGAATATGATACAGCAAAGTGTTGGAATGAAAGGTAATAGTGTTCTCATGCAGAGATAAAACTTTAATCTGAATCCACTGGAGCATAATCCTACTATGCCTGGGTTATCTCTTCGGGGCTTTTGACTTGCAGTATGCTATCCAAATTGTAAGATGACAAAGAGCATTACAGCTACACAAGATATCTGTGCATCCACGGGAGAATCTGAGGAAATAACCCTTTTCTTTCTTTTTCTTTCTTTCTTTCTTTCTTTTTCTTTCTTTCTTTCTTTTTCTTTCTTCCTTCCTTCCTTCCTTTCTCTTTCTTCCTTCCTTCCTTTCCTTCCTTTTCTTTTTCTTTCTTTTCTTCTTTCTTTCCTTCCTTCTTTCTTTCTTCCATTCATTCATCTATTTATGTGATCATATATATGCATGTATATATGTCTTTATATAAACATATGTATCCCTGCATACAATAGGCCAATCTCTCAATCAAAAAATTTGTAAAAAATTGTGATGAGTAATAATTGCATTATTTATGGAATTCTTTGAAATGGAAAAAATTGCATATTTCTTGCTCTTGTGGCAATTGGTTTCATTTACAGAAAGCTAAGCAGTAATTTCTTAACTTGGAAATTTTACACATTTCTTAGTGGGACACAATACAGTAGGCTGTTCTGGTTATAAGTTCAGCTGGGCTAGGGCAGTACCCTTTGGAACTTTCTCTTTCTCACTGGGTTTTCATCTTTAGGATCTATCTGAAGTTACCAAAGGCAAGCATTAAAGTTGATGCTTTATAAAAAAAGTCAAACAACTCTCCATCTCCACCCCAGTGTCCATTGCTGAGACATGTGTGAATAAATCGATAAATGAGAGTCTGGCCTCAGAGGGTATGGCTCAGAGATTGTAGACTGTCCATATAGTTGTGCCTTCTGTGAATAGGTTTGAAGAGCAGTTGAATAGATGCTAAAAACAATGGATTTTCCCCTCAAAAATGTTATTGTCTATACAGAGCAGGTACAAATGTTCTAGTACTCATGAATTGGATAGAATGAGTCCTGGTAATAATGGGGATTGTGACAAGGAATATGAAGCTATCCTCTGGGGCCAAGAAACCCTTCACCTGTTCACAGAGCTTCAGAGAAAAAATGACAGGTTCTAATACATATTTTGAAATTCTGAAAAATATTTAGTCTGTTATGTGTATTTGTTTTTAAAGCTTGAGAAAATAGATGACCAAGGCCAGCTGAAGTGTTACTGTTGAAATTTAATCATCAGTATGCAACATGTGTTGTTAAGTACTCACTTTGCAACCTTCACGGATGATTAAAAAACAGTGACCCAAAGATGTTTAAAAAACATTAAAAAACAAAACAAAACAGTGACCCAGGATGGAAAGGGCATCCTTAGCAATGGGAAGGCAATGAGTAGCTTAAGCTTTTTACTTATTGTGATAGCAGTTGAGCTTCTTGATAATTTATTGTTGTAAAAATGTCTTTGAAACCACCAATTACTGCTTCCTGTAGATGGTTAGAATTTTGACTCTTATTTGGGAAACTTCTAGAAGCATAATTATTTGCCAAATTCACTTGTACAAAGCATTTGTAAGTACTCTCTATGAGAATATTCAGAAGATGTTTAGTTTCCTATTTGTTTGCTCTCTCCCAGTTGTGTGTTCAACTAAAGGACACATTTGGCTACTGCACTGGGGAAGGATGGATTAGTTCTTCTCATCTCTGTCAGTTTCTCTGTATCCTCACATTTAAAATAATTTCTCTCTCTTTTCAAGCCACAGCTGTGTTACTGAAGTGTGTTTTTTCAATAAAGAAAATATGCTGCACTGATGTTCTGAATTATATTGGTTTTGTTCGCATTGTTTATTTTAAATCTGAAGATTCAGTGGCACAGTGGGTAATAAATGAGAGGCTTTGACGGAACTAAGAAAAGCTTACATTAAAGGGACCAGCCAAATTGTACAATTTGGTAACTCTATCTGCCCATTATGGTGATTTGTGTGGACTCTTCTAAAACGTCAAGATTTATGTTAAAATGCTCACTGGTTAGGAATATTTCTTAACATTTGATAGTACTGGTTGTTATCCAAGCAACTCAAAATATCCCTGGGAGTTATATCACCGATTTCCTTGTCTAAACAAAAGTAAGTCCCCCAAGGTCACCTTTTAAAAATTGGAACAACCAATTAATATTCTATTGTGACCTTTATGCCTTCATCTTAGAAGACAGCATTGTCTAGTTAGAAAAGCTGGTTCTCCCACTGACTATAACTTATTGCAACAGGGGCCCCAGAAATGTAGAGACATGCTATCCAAGAAACCCAATACCACAGCAAATGTCTCAATCTTGTATTATGACCATTTAAGAAAGAAACAAAAACATGGGAGAGAATATTGAAGAAAAAATTTTAAAAAGTAATAGATGCATGAAAGTGTGTGTGTGTGTGTGTGTGTACGTGTGCACATGTGTGTTTGTTAGTCCCACAAATTAAAGGGATTAACACAGACAGACATGAATCAGCTCTCATGTAGTGACAGCCACATTTTCAAACCTTTTAAAATATTGTTCCTGATATGTTTTATTAAAACAAAGGCCATGCTACTCTGTAGTAATGACACACACCACACACACCCAAAACCTCAAACCAAAAACCAAAAACCCCCTAATCTCAGTAGTTGAACACAATAAAAACTTATTGCCTGTTCTTGTTGCAATTCAATGCCATTGGGCAGATGGATTCTTCTCCATGCAGTCCTTCAGGGTCAGTGTCCTTCACAGCTGTCCTGTGACATCTCCATCTTCAACATGTGGTCTCCAAGGTCACCGCAAAAGGAGGAGATGAGAGTGGATACTCTAGCGGGGAGATTTTATGGATCATGCCAGGAAGTGCAATGTGTCACTTCCGCTCACTTTCTATTGGTCAGAACTGAGTCATATGGTCCAACCCACCTGCAACAAGGTGTCTTCCTATGTGCCCAAGAGGAAGATGAAATGGTTTCGTTGAACACATGACACAAGTGGGGTTGGTCGTTTTATTTGTTGGCACCAGTGAAAATATCAACCCTGAATACTAGTGCAAGTCTTTTGAAGTCCTTGGTAAGAGATAGCGGGGGGATAAATAATATTATCCATGATGGCCTGTAGATACATCATTCACTTGTTTCACAGTTTCCCTTAACATCTAAATAGAAGCTACAAATAACAGTGGTTCAAACAAGTCAGAAGTTTATTTCTCTGGAAGGTGGTTGGGTGATGTTATGGGATTAGTGCTTATTGGGAACTCAAGCTCCCTCTACCTTGTTGCTCTGCCAGTCTCAACGACCCACATGGCTGTTCCAGATCCTCCCATCGCTTTCACATCCAGAGAGGAGGAAGCAGGAAAGGAGAAAGGGGCATGTCCACTCTAAGGATACAACTTGGTAGTCCTACATATCATTTTTTTCACAATTCTTTAGCCAGGACTTAGTCATAGGGCAACCTCTAATTACAACAAAGATTAAGAAAAAAGTGGCCTTTATTCTGTTGGGGGATGGGTAGGGGGTATATTCCCCCATGGCTAAAACATGCAGTCTAATCACTATGAGAGAAAAGGAGAGAATGGGGGCAAATAGCAGTCTCTGCCAAAGCTCATCTCTCTGCCACCCAAATACCAGTTTGCACCCTTCATTTCACAGAACACACTCTACCACCTGTCCCCACCTCCACCAAGGAAGAAAACCCTGAAGTCCCACCTGGTTATTGCCTTGGAAGAGCCCAGAAGCTCTGGGTGATGGGAATTCTATCCATCAGGTTTGGGTGAGGCTTCTGTGGTCCAGTGACCACCCCTCACTCCCAAACCCACATAATAGGCTATGGTGGGGGTATGAACTGAATAACCACCATAAAAGCTCTCATTTGGAAAAGAATGGGATGGAAAATACTGCATCACAGAGCCATAGCATTTATCAAATCCAACCTGGCAGGCATTTTGAAGCTTCTCTGCCCCGGCAGTAGAGTAAATTCATTGATTAGCTCCATCTAGCAGCTTCTAATTCTCCCCACTGGAAGGAGTCCCTTGTCATTTGGCTTCTATGACCTCTGGCTTTGCCCAAGGGAATCCTTGCCTTTTATTGTCCATGACTCAATCTGAAGTGGGCACTGGAGAGTGTGCCCTTCCTGAAGGCTGCAGAGGGTTCTCAACCTGCTTCCTGCTGGTGCAGGTTTGGGAGTTAGGGGTTATTTTAGGGATCAAAATCTCATTCTTTTGAAAGTGAGTCTTGCATGGGTTGTTTTGAGGTATCGGCACTTTATTCTTATAGTAATGGGGAACCGCTAAAGGCTTTGAGGGTAAGATTTCTCTTGCATAAAAGTCATTGCCTATATATCCGGAGAAAACCATAATTTGAAAGGATGCATGCACCCCGATGTTCACTGCAGCACTATTTACAATGGCCAGGACATGGAAGCAACCCAAATGTCCATCGACAGAGGAATGGATAAAGAAGATGTGGTACATATATACAATGGAATATTACTCAGCCATAAAAAGGAAAGAAATAATGCCATTTGAAGCAACATGGATGGACCTAGAGATTGTCACACAGAGTGAAATAAGTCAGAAAGAGAAAGACAAAATCATATAATATCATTTACATGTGGAATCTAGAAAAATGGTACAGATAAACTCATTTGCAAAGCAGAAATAGAGTCACAGATGTAGAAAGCAAACTGATGGTTACCAAGGTGGGAAGGGGGTGGGATGAATTGAGAGATTGGGATTGACATATATACACTACTATATATAAAATAGATAACTAATGAGAACCTACTGTATAGCCCAGGAAATTCTACTCAATGCTCTGTGGTGACGTAAATGGGAAGGAAATCTAAAAAAGAGTGGATATATGTATACGTATAACTGATTCACTTTGCTGTATAGCAAAAACTAACACAACATTGTAAAGCAACTGTACTTCAATACAAATTAATAAAAAAATAAAGGTCATTGCCTAGAGCAGCGCCAGGAGAAGGGTGGTGGTATTGGAGATGGGGGTGAAAGGGTAGATGTGGGACATATTTAAAAAAATATGAGGGGACCAGGGGACTGACTAGATGTGCTGAAAAAGGAGAGAATAGAGTCAATGACTCTCAGACATTGTCTTTGGTGACAAACTAAATAGGTGAGTTTGAAATGGGGCTGATTGGTGTGGAATGTGGAGGATTCAGATGACCAGGAACACTGAGTTCTCTATGCAGGGAACTTTGACAGACTTGACAAATCCTAACTGAAAATACTCGTTTTTTTTTTGTTTTGTTTTGTTTTTAATTTAGAACTATCTGTGGTCAATAAAATTGCCACCTTCTTGGGTTTTTTTTAATTATAAAATGTAGGTCATATGGATTTCATATGATTTGAAGATCAAGTTGAAGGTGAAATATAACAGCAAGCTTCCTTTATAAAAAGATCTAAGCATTTTCCCTCTTTCCTCCCACGACTCACCTAAAGATTCAGTGACGGGGAAATTTCTTTATCTCACTAGGCAAAGTGACAGGGTAGGTCTTATGAAAATCTATTTACAGTACTACATTTTCAAGTCCCATCACTGCAAAGCAGCAGTACATGTCCTCTGGAGGACTTCACACATTAGTAATTCATTATGTCACCAGTTCCTCTTGGTGTGAAATTCCTCTCATTAAGAAGAGATGACAGAGGCAGGAGAATGATGTAATTCTCTTCTCCTCCCCTCTAAACAAGTCATACTTAATATTTCTTCAAGGTCAAGTTAAATTGAAAATAGGATAGGGTGATAGTTCCTTAGATTTGTAGTAATAACTGGGTGTTCTCAGCAGAAGCCTTTTGGCAGGAGAGCAAAGTTAACTTATCAAAATGCTTAAGAAAGCAAAATTGCCTGCCAGGTAGGAGATCCCAAAGTTTCAGGGCCCGTCACAATCAGATTGCTCTTTCTTTTCCTCTAATAAGAATGAACTTGATACTGGCATAGCAATGCCTTTGAAAGTATGATCTCAGATGCAGAACAATGTTCTTCCTAGGATTTTGTTTGTAATTTTATTTTAGGTGTTACCTTCCAACTGTTTAGAACATGTTAGAAAAATAAGAGGCCAATGCACTTCATCCTGGTGGCGACTGTTTAGGTGACACCTTGCAGCATATATTTGAAAGCCCAAGTGGCTCCTCCATTAACTTTCCTCAACTAACCCTTCAATCATTCTAGTCACCTGTTGTGATCTGTTATTCAAAGCCTTGAAGGTCTGGAAAATTGATCTTAGTTGCCTGTGGATTCAAGAGTATGTACATATATTCACTTTAAGTCATAGGTGTCAAACTGAGGCTCATATTTTCACAACTGGTACTGACTCTCAAATAGCATAGCATGGTTAAGAGGATAGGTGTCAGCTCTGGACTCTAGCCCCAGATTCACCCCTTCCTAGCTGTGTGGTCTTGGGCAAGTTACTTAACCTCTCTGAATCTCAATTTCTTAACTAAGAAAATGGAGATAAGAGGAGTATTTACCCAATGAGATATTATTCAGCCATAAAAATAAGGAAATCCTACCATTTGTGACAACATGGATGAAACTTGAAGGCATACGAGGTGAAATAAGTCAGACAGAGAAAGACAAATACTGGATGATCTCACGTACATGAGCAATCTAAAACAACAACAACAACAAAAAGCCCTAAACCGCCAAACTCAGAGAAAAAGAGATCAGACTTGTGATTACCAGAGGCAGGGTATATGGGGAAGGGAGAATTGGATGAAGGTGGTCAAAAGGTATGAACTTTGAGTTATAAGATAAATAAGTACTAGGGATATAATGTACAACATGATGACTACAGTTACCATGGCTGTATGCTATAGAGGAAAGTTGTTAAGAAAGTGGATACTCAGAGTTTCTATATGAGATGCTGGATGTTAACTGAAACTATTGTGGTAATTATTTTGTAATATAGGTAAATCACACCAACATGCTGTATACCTTAAATGTATACAGTGATATAATTATTTCTCAACAAAACTGGAAAAAGAGTAGTATTTACCTCCATGGCCTGTTTGTGAAGATTAAATGAGATGAGATGTTTCATCCAGTTGTTGGCACATAGTGAGCTCTAAATGGGAGGTGGTTAATTTTAATTTAATCATGAACTACAGAGAAAAATGAAAAGAGATTCTCATGCTTTGAAAGAAATATTTGAAAACTTTCTTCTGCCTTTATAGCCCCTGATTGTTTTATAATTTGGAACCAAATATCCTGTAATAAATACAGCATCAAATTCTATTAATGCATTAATAGAAAATGTATATCTAACATGCACCCCGATATTCATAGCAGAATTATTTACAATAGCTAGGACATGGTAGCAACCGAAATCTAAACCTAATCTGTTCATCGACAGATGAATGGATAAAGGAGATGTGGTACATATATACAGTGGAATACTACTCAGCTGTAAAAAGAATGAAACGTTGCCATTTGCAGCAACATGGATGGACTTAGAGAATATCATACTAAGTGAAGTAAGTCAGACAGAGAAAGACAAATATTATATGATATCAATTATATATGGAATATAAAAAATAATGCAAATGAATTTATTTACGAAACAGAAACAGACTCACAGACATAGAAAACACTTATGGTTACCAAAGGGGAAAGGGAGGGGAGAGATAAATTAGGAGTTTGGGATTAACAGATACACACTATTATATATAAAATAGATAAACAAGGATTTACTGTATAGCACAGGGAACTATATTCAATATGTTGTGATAAGCTATAAGGGAAAAGAATCTGAAAAAATATAATGGAATCACTTTGCTATATACCTGAAACTGAAACAATATTGTAAATCAACTATATTTCAATTAAAAAAATATACACACCAAGTGTAGCCCTCTTGGACTAGATTAATATACTTGGATCTAATTCATTCTCTTAAATATTAGCTCTATGTTCCATAGAATCATATACAATAAATATATATTCTTTTATGGTTAGAAAAAGAAAATGCATATCTAAAGAGAAATAAATGAAAAGAGGGGCTATGGATGAGAAAAATGATGTGTGAAAGGGAACTCTCCTGGTAGATGTTAGGATGTCAAAGAGAGCACAGGCACGAGCCTTTTCGGCTTTGAAGCTCTGAACAAATTTGATCTGGATATTAGATCCAGAGAAAAGGTGGGATTGATAAAAGAGAGCATTATTGCAAGATACTCAGAGGAAATAACCATGTGTAAGAGGGCCCCAGAGTTCAACATTCATAAGAGGTGATAACGAAGGGAAATACTTGAGATTAGTGTACCTGGAATGTTCTCTTCTCTCTCTGTAGTAATGTCACCCCATTTTCCAGTGCCGGGTGAGTTTCCACATCACACACAAACCCTCACTCAGTAGATACCAAAGCTTTCCCTGCCTGCTCTTCCCCCTGAAGTTCCACAGCCCTTGGACATTTGAGATTTAACTCGACACTTTATTCTGGAGTAACACTTGTCTCAGGCTGTTTTGATTTGGGTGGCAGGGGTGTCCGTATTTGATCCTCTGCCATGCCTCACGGGCTTGGGCATATAAATATTTCCCAGCACTTTCATTTAACTTTCTCATCTCTCTGTGTGGAGTGGGGTGCATATATTCATCCCACTCCCCACAGAAGCCACTCAGCCTCCAGGGGATTAAGTGATCTGGGAAGGTCACACATCTATGCCTCCCTATCATCTGTGATTGACTGGAAGCTCATCTCCCACTACTCCGTACAACCCCTAAACTCACCCAGTCCCAGCTTCCTCTCTCCGCTGGTCTGCAACGTGCTGAGTTATTTTTATATTCAAATGGTTCTCTGAACCACATCCTTGCCTTTCCTTCAACCTGATTCTTCTGTGAGGATAGGGTTTCTCTCACTCCTCTCTCAAACAAGGACTCAGTCTCTCTCTCACACATCTCATAAACCTCAAGTCCAGAAAGTGATGTTAAGTGTATCCCTGACTCTCAAACGCTGCTTCCAGGCCATTTCTCTTTCTTCCTACATCAGAACAAACAAGTGAAAACAAAGAAACAAACACCCAGCTCGTTGGAACCTCGGTGCATTCAACGATGTTATCATCATTCTTATCCTTGCTGCTGACTCCTGGCCTCCTGCTCTCTCCTTTCTTTCCCTGAAGAGAAGAAACTCCTGCTCTGGCTCCTTATCTCCCTCCCCACCTCTAGTCCTGTCATCATTTATGATAACTGTATGATCCACCTAAATGAACCAGTCCATACCCTGATCTACCAGTTCTTTAATATGTACACATTGGATAATCTTTTCCTCCTTCCCATTTCCCAATCCTTGGCGTCAACACTTCTGAAATCCCCACTTTGGGCAGTGGAATAATCCCATGTTTCATAGCGGGACAAAGGTAGTTAATGGTAATCTGGTCTTGAAAGAGCTTTGTAGCTGGAGACCAAGGACGACAGTGATTTGCGTGAACTCAAGACTCAAGACCCAGTAGGAACAGAAACATCTCGGCGGAGGCCAGAGAGATTTCCATGAGTACTAAGTCACACCTCGCATGTCCTGGTGCTATTTAAGCCCCAGCCCTTTCTGAGTTCCTCTCACACAGGACTCAAAACTAGTTTTAGGAATTCCAACCCCCGTGCTTACTTTTAACTACAAAACTATAATAACTTTAATAGTGCAAATTTTGGATCAGAGACTTCTCTTTCTGATCTGCAGGAGAAGCTGTTAGTCACTTTGGGGGATGGTGGTAGTCAAAAGAATTGGACTTAAGGTCTCTGGCTTGGTATTGTTTGCTTTTCAATCCTATTTCTTTCCTACTAATTTGCAGTGGGGTGGGCCAGTGTCTGTGTGACAGCTACAGAGTGGGGGTTAAAAACAATTTATCAGTGGACCCCTGTGGAGGCTTAATAATTTATTTTAATATCTTGAAACACTACCTAATCAAGAGCCTAGGGATTGTGCCTGGTATATCTAACTTACTCCTTTTTTTTTTCCATACGAGAGGACAGGGCCTTGTCAAGTAGGTCTT
The DNA here is from genome assembly GCF_964374135.1 of Grampus griseus. Taxonomy (NCBI): domain Eukaryota; kingdom Metazoa; phylum Chordata; class Mammalia; order Artiodactyla; family Delphinidae; genus Grampus; species Grampus griseus. Next base: position 27,889,229 of record NC_139004.1, on the reverse strand, counting down.
TGGAGGGTGTCCCACAGGAACCTCCCTTCTTCCCTCTTTCTGTGTTCTTTCCAGTCCTTATGGCTTCCCTACAGTCCTTTTTTTTATCCTTTCCCATCTGCTCCCAACTTCCTGTCTGTTCCCACACACCGTGGCCTTATTTTCCACTAGACAAAAAGCCTCTCAACCCAGTCGGGGATCCTGCAAACTCAGGACTCATCTGTTTCAGCTCCAGCTGACCCCGTGCTGGGAGAGGAAAGCTCTGATTCCTTGGAGAATGACCGGGTCTGGGTGAGTAATTCAACTCTTGTTTTTAGACCCACTCACAGCACCAACTTGCATGTTCACTTCCCTCCAGTCCTTGAACTTTTTAGAGCTCTGTGGTGAAAATTGGAGTGCGTTCTTATTAGTCGCCCACCTCACAGTCCTGGTTAACCACCTCATTTGGTCTTCCAGATCAGCTATCAAATTTCCATCTGTTTTCAAGCTTCCAAGATTTTGTTGACATCTCCTGTCTGCTGTTGTTTGCCTGGTCTTACTTGTCCTTATGCGTATATACCTTCTTTATTCCTTAAATGTTTTGTTTGTTTGATTTTTCGTTCCATGAGGAATAATTAATAAACCAGTAGGATAAACATGCCAAGCTTAGTCTGAAGTGTGCTCTTCTATGGCCTCTGATCTTCTATATGAATTCATGCTTCATTGTTAAGCAGAATACATTGACTCAATATTCACTCCCTTTTGATTGTTTTAGTAAATTTAAATGTAACTCCCTATCAGTGTTGGTTTAAATGATCTCTTTGCGATCATTCTCCTTCTTTTGGTTAAGTGCTCAGGCTCTTAGCTGTTTTCTTTCTTTTCTGGCAATATGGCCTCTGAGTGCATGATGGGGAGAGAAGACTGTGGATTCATGCAGTTTCCTCTGGCTCCTCTTGGGTCTTTGCTATGGGGAGGTCAGTTTGGATTTATTCTACACTGATTCCTGAAGGCTGTGGTCCTGGCTGTCTGCTACCAATAATAACTTTTCTGTGTCATTTGGGCCTAATTCCCAGGTCTCATCAGACACTGGTTCCCTCAACATCTCTTCATTCCATCCTCAAGGCACCCAGAATCTTCTCTGTCTCCACATGCCCTGTGCAGGCTGTCAGGAACAAGAGATTTATTTCTCTAGTCATTTCTCTGAGCTACTCTCTTATGCTGCAGTGCTTCATTTTGGCTTTGAGTCAATCATCCCAGAAAGCTCTTCCCAAGGTTCTCTTGGGAATGTTGAATGTTCAGAGCAGAACAGAGGAAGCACCACTTGCTTTCAGTTTTCCCCAAGCCTTTATAAAATGCCTTTCCTAACTGGGATTTTGGCACAAAGAAGGGGAGTTGGGACATATGTCTCCCATGATCTTCCTCTACATCCCAGTTAGCCTAGAAAGAGCAGGCTTACCTTGCTTTTCACTTTCTGGCAGGGTATTTCCCCTCTGTCATAATTCTTTCTTGGGAACATTAAACTTTGTGGTTTTGCCTTGAGGGTGAAAAATATTGAAACTATGAAAAAGCCCTTTCTTCTGCCAGTTTTGTCTCTGATGTAGGTGATGCAGAACAGGTTGTAACTATGGGTCACCAAAGTTAAAAAAAGAAAAACAAACCCAAAACATATACCAAGTATATTATCCCTTTTAAAAAGGCTTAACTTGAAACAAAATACATCCTGAATTATTTGGGGAAGGAGAAGATTTTAAATAAGTGAAAATTAGTCCAGAAAACAAGAGAAGGCACAAACAATGGGGACAGCCAAATAAAGGATCCTAAGTAATGGAAAGGAAATGGAAATCGTGTGTGCTTTAGTTGTGTAAGTTCTGTCACCTTGATAATAGGCAGGTCACTTAACTTCTCTGAACCTAGTAATGCCGTTCATGAAACGTAAAAGGTTAGCTTGATTAACTGCTAGAGTATATTTTCCAATCCTGCTATTCTGCATTTTAGATTTAAATATTATAATGTAATGCTGTTCTGTAACATCTACCCAAAACTTAGTGGTTTAAAACAACAATAATTTATTTTTCTCAGGAATCTGCCACCAATCTGTAAAAAAAGAATATATATATATATTATTTTTTAAGAATATATATATATATATATATTGTAAATCAACTCTATTTCAATACAAATTTTAAAAACATAGAAGATGGGATTTTTCTAGTGCTCATTTTCTTCTATAGTTTAGAAGTTATGAAGTATTTGTTCAAATCAGGAAATTAAGACCCCAAATCTGAAAGGGTGGGCGGGGATGCCCAATCAACATGGACTGCTTGACTCCCTCCTGACAGCAATGGGCGCTGAGATTGCTCTGAGATCAACCTTTGTAGGATGTCACATAGGGTCTGAGTCAGGGAACCTGGCAGGGAATAGCTTCCCTCCTGTGGCTGGTGCCGGCTTCTGAAGAAATTAGGAGCTAAGTGCAGCATGGGCACCCAGGGCTTTCCCGGTCCTGTTTCCTATCAGTAAATTGCATCGGAGTGGGTTCCCAGGGCCTCATCAGTAAGAAGATAGCTGAAGAGCTTCTGAGAAGTAATGGTGCTCTCTACTTGATAACGTCCTGTGCTTGTGCTAACAGTGCCATGTGGCTGCCTGGATGCCTCATGTGACCTTAGGCTGCCGAGGAGGTAATAAATCTTCCCTCTTACTGTGTGACAATCAGGCTGTGTCCAGTTCTGGGCAAGGTGCTTCCAGAATGTTGCTGAGAAGCAGGGGCAAGTTCAAACAGGGAAACCAGCATAATGAGGGGTCAGCAAATAGTGTTATCTGAGCAATAGTCGAAGGGGCTGGAGATCGTATTTTTTCTTTTTTTGGAAGGTGAGAGTCCACAGGGGAACAAGGGAGATCTCTTTAAATACTGAGGATCTGTTACGGGAAAGGTGAGCTAGATTTATCCCGATTGAGCCAAAGGATGAACATAAATATCAGATCAATGTGAAGATGAGCTTTCTAACCATTATCTGAAGGTGTTGCCTCACAAGGGAGCGAGACTTCCATTGTAAGCGGTGTGCAAACAGAAGCTGGATGTTTGTAGAAAGAATTCCAACTTTGGGTGAGAAGTGAGGCTGTGAATAGTGGGTAGTGCAGAGTGCAAGCTGACCCAGAGAAAGGTCTCCCTTTCTGGCATGGTTCAGTCAGTCAGCGTTAAGATAGACTATGATGGTTTTCGTTTGCCAGCTTTGCAGCGGCCACATGTATAGTGACCAGAGAAAGCAGGAAGAGGCCTTACATATCATTAATGTAATTCATTCACTTTATAGGCAAGGCTAACCATCGTCACTCAGCCATACAGAGGCAGAGGTAAAGGAGATTCTCTGTTTTTTCATCTACCAATGGTTTTCAAATTTTTCCAGGGAGCTTGAGGGGTAGGAAGTGGGGTGGTGGGAGTGCCAGACTCCGGCCTCAGTCTGCTGTACTCATCTGCTCTACACGTGCAGTTGTTGTGTTGATCTTTGCTTGAAGAAAGGATTCCACAACTAAAAATTCAGAACCTAGATTTATACCAAATAGTGTCTCCTTTTATCTCCTACAGTTCTCATAGTTGGGGTAACAAAACTTTTCCTCTGCCTCTAGAAATGCCACTAATTGCTTTGTTGAGCACCAATCACCTTGAGAACTCAACAGAGAGTGAATAAATGGTACATATTTTGGGCGTATTGGCTCAGATCTATTATTTTCCTTCCGACTTGCATCGCCACTGTGTGCCACTGCTCTATTTTTCCTGAACCACAGTTTATTTTTATAAGTGTATTCATCTAACTGCTTCCAATCTTTCCTCTCACTATTGATCCTTCCAACTTGTCCCAAACTTTTTTGGGGATTGAAAATGGCCATCCCCCTCATTTCAATAGTATACAAAAACTCTTTTCATCTCTCAATTTAATTCTGTATGTCACCCCAAATAACACTGGCTGTTTATGTCTTATAAATACTACAAATGCATTCTCAGCTTGCTTTCTCATAGCTTTGTTGAGCTCTGTTGGTTTAACTATTTTTGTGTGTGATTTTTTTTCTAACCCCACCTCCATACCTAGGGTTCTGGTAAATTTCCCTGTATGTTTCTCAGCCAAATTCATTTGGGTTTTTTAATGCTGTCTCTTTAACATCTTTATGCCTGTATTTCTTGATTTTCTTCCCTTGTGAGGTTTGGGAACACTGACTGCTTCATTATCACATGCAGATTTGATTTATCCGTTGTTCTGAATCAATAATGAAGATGTAAAATAATGTCTGACTCTAGGGGCTGCGGATGACACCTCCCCTCAGCAAGATTCATTTCTATTCATTTACTGATGCTGTCAGCCTTCCAACCACGGGAATGTGCAAAGCCCAAGCAATTTGCAAGTAAGATTTTGGAAATATTATCTCAAATGCTTTCTGAGAGTCTGACTCTATAAACGCATTGCTTATATATTCAGTTTCTCTCCCATCCTGATCTGAATGATTTTTATCAATACGTGGTCCTCACAGCTCTTTTTGAGATGGCTTATTTACTGATTTTCTCTTTACTACTAGATTCATATTTCACCAAACTTTAATCACTACTTTACCGAATAGCAATTATCAAGATCTTTTTCTCCAATAGGCCACATTTTCTTCCTCATTACTACCAACTCTCTAAGGAAAAAAATTCCATTCATCCTGAAAATTAGGATACAGTGGGCCCAGTTTACCATAGCTCAGCACTCACGGTTGGTGACGTGTGGATGGTGTAATGTACAAGGGGTGATGTACAGACCCCAAGGTTCTAAACTGAGGAGAGAAGCCCAGACAAACAGCTCAGTTCTTAGTTATGGTGGGTAACAGCTTATATAGTCTTTTCGATATTAAAATATCTACCTCGCAGCCTGTTGCGACATCTAATCAAGCAGAATTGGTTATTTTGAGACAAGTGAGCTTGTGCTGAAAATACTTACACTTAATTGAATTAAAAAAAAAAAGCATTCTGGACTTCAGCAAATTAAGGAGGAGGTGAAATTTAACTCACCCTTAAGCTTTTCCTTTCTTCCAGTTAGAAAATTAACACACCATGCCTCAGAGGAAAAAAAAGGAACTCTCATTTTTGCCAACCCCTGCTAAATTGTTAATGCATAAATGGATAGCTAAGCTGTTGAGCTTTACCACTATTGATCTACAATATCACCTTTTGCATCTTGATGGGGAACTCTTAAAAGTAGTAAGCTTTCTAGATCAAAGGAGTGAAAGTACAATGATACCTGGTCCTGAAGTTGATGATGTTGGAGATGGCTTCCTTGCTTGTCACTCCTACAATTTATCTCATACAATCTGCTCCCAGCAAATTGGTAGGATGGGTTCCTTGGAGAAGAAAAGTTTTGATTAAGTACTATATATGATAACATTTCCTTTTTAGCTACCTGTTTCATAGGCAATTTGGCAATGAGAGTGCAAATATGTGCGATTTAGTGCTTGCCTTTTCTCACGGTTGCTCGTGTCCTCATTTCCTAGACTATCAGGGATTTGAGATTCAGGATTATAATCCCAATAATAGTAAATTTTTTCATTTGGGGTTTGGAATGGAACAATGAAGGCCTACAAGGTGAAGAGACTTGACTGTTTTGTTTGAGGGAAGGCTGATAGTATTTACATATCATGTTAGCCCTCTCCCCAAACTGGGAGTAGATGGAAAGAATGACTTCTAAGTAGGTGTGATTGGGCCCCCATGAATTGCATGGACTTCCTGGTTTTAGCTTGTTCTAATGGTATTCAGATATGCATAAGAGTATTTTGGTTTATTTTTCTCTGCAATGGGAAATTAAAATAGCCCCAAATCCAGGTGTGTTGGCTGGATATAATTTCATTTGCATACCACGTAGAGGAGGAGAGAAAATCTGGACAGTATTTTTGGCATTTTAATAATACGCTTCCAAGGAAGGAAAAAGTCACACAATTCACGTTCTTTGACAAAACTTTAATTAGAAAACCAGACTCCTCTGATTATAAAAATTACACAAGCTGATAAATCTTGGTAAGTTATAGAGAGAATAATTTTATGAACATTTTATACCTAATAAAAAAGTTAAAATAATTAACAGCATTCATCAATTTTGTTTTCACATGATTTTCTAATATAAAAAAGCATATAGTCGTCAACCTTTATAGAAATCCATATATGTGTGTAATAGCTTTTCATAATGGGAAGGGGACAATATTTGTATTTAAATAATGATATTAATAATTCAATAATGAATATCAAAACTGCCATAAGCTGAAGCGTGACAAAATTTATGATCAAAGATGCTTAGGGAACTTTTGAGTCTTCTGAATCCAGCAAAAATGATCTTTTGGAGAAAACCTAGACGCAATAACTCGTATTATTGTAGTATTGCCTCACTTGAAAAAAAATACATATCATCAGTGTCGCTTTACATATTTTCAGAACAATGACTTTTTCTTTTCTTTCAACAGTTTTGTACCAGAGTGGGGTAACCATGTGCTGGTGAATTGTGATGCCTGCAGGAAATGGCGTTTGATCTACAGTAAACTGGAAAACTTCTTTTTTCAACCCAGACTAGTAAGAACAGATGCATACTGACAGTACAATGTTTCATGCAAATCCACAGTTTACTGTGGGGATTAACCTCTGTCCTGCAATACTGCATTTCAGGACACCTCGCCCCTTACAACTCCTGTCCTGGAGCAAAGCAGCATCACACTGACGTTGTGACAATCGCCTTTCGGCAAGATAAAAGAGTAGCTCTGTGTCCAAATGAGAAAGGAGGAGTCTGGGTAGCACAAAGCAGTCCCATGTAATATCTAAATTTCTTTATTGCATTCTAATTTTTTCAATATTGCATTGCAGTGCTGACCCAATTTCATACCATCACCAAACCATTTTAACCTACAGTGTTTACAAGTGCTGCTGTCTCTTCGATAGTACCCAAATACTGTAAACTGTTAACAAATTGCTTATTTTTCTGTGAAGAATGGCAATGAAAAAATCGTGAAGTAAATCGACTTCTGAAGATGGCATTACACTGAGCACACATACTAAACACACAAATGGCTGCCATTAAATATTCTTTTACTTGCTGGTACTTTAACACTTACATCCCAAAGTGAATTTGATTAGAATAGTTTTGGAGCAAACTGTAACTAGAAATAATTAGACATCAGTACCTTGAGGACTGGGGATAATACATTTAAGGATGCCATTGTTTCACATCTCAAATGCAGATCCAAACATAAGCATTTCTAAACATTTCAGTTGATTTAGCTTGTGGGCTAAAGAGCGGCAGAACCAGAACATCTATGGACATTTAAACTTGAGTGTTGTTCGTGCAGTCTCTGTTGTACCTTCCCTAGGAAGTGTTTTGCTAGAAATTATATACCAAGTGAGAGGACTGAATGAATACCTCAGCAATTATAAGAGAGGGAAGGTTCTCAGATCGAAATATACTTGATTTTATAGCACGCACCCCACAGGTTTGGATTCAGAGACAGACATAAGAAGAAAATGTGATTTTAGTTTATAATATTCATCACCTTCCTCCATAAATAAATTCCTTGGGTAGGACAAAGTAAAGTATATGAAAAAATATGGTATATATTCAGCTTACCTCAACTTCAAGATTCAAGTGGATAAAAATATAAGCAGCTATTTCAGCTGAGCACAGGGTAGAGATGAAAACATTAATGAAAATAAAATAGCTATCACATCACCCAAACATCTACAAAACTTAAAGAAAACTTTGTGTATGCTGAAACCTATGTGGTACAATTAATAAAGCATTTTCTGCCGCAAATAATGTAATACTGCTTCACCAACATAAATTACGTTATTTTGGAGAAATTCTAATTAGGATAAACTAAGGCATAAAACAAAAAGCAATAAAAAATTTGAACACATAACAAAGCCACACTCTACTAGCCATCTGAGTCAGAAGTTCTGTGGTTGGAATTGAATAATAAATCTGCTGGTGTTAAAGAAACTAAAATAAGTTCTATAATAACAAAAATTTAGAAGATGAGAAATTTCTACCAGAAAGAATGATACAGCAAATATCACAATTATACAGAAAAATGCTTTTTATATTCCTTCCTGATGAATTTAAACTACAAAATTTCTTCTTAATTCTTTCAGCCATTAGAGGACTAATGATCTTACAGAACCTGTGATTTAACTATGAGCATCTGTTTTGGAGACTAATAAATGAATCAATGTGAGTTTGGGAACAGCAGGTAAAATACCAATAAATTATTCATTTTGAGGGAAGAAGCAAATGTTCCTGGGCATCAGATGATATATTTAACTTATATTTATGTCAGGCTAGCTTTGGGTGCTTGTGGACATAATCCTAAAATTCCAGCTGAAAATGGCTTGGGGCAGAAGCTTTGAGTTACTTAGCCAAGAAGAAGTAGCATAGTGATTTCCCCCACTTAAATTTGTGGTTGCATGATAATCTTCCACGTTTTCAGTTGTAAGATAGGATATGAACACAGTCCCTGCTGTATCAAAGGAAACCAAGGCTTTTGTTAAAATTTAAGCTACTGATAAATATTTAAGGAAATGAAAGGCTGATGCAAATACTACCTGGCAAGGAATTCACAAGCAAGGAACTTTCTAGTTTATTAGTAAGTCTACCCTGAATTACTTACTAGACGATAAGATACATCCAATGGCTTCAACTTTATAATTGAAACACCTGAAGCTTTCAAGGGCCTCCTGAAATTGGTCCACACTTTGATCTGATTTCCTCCCTCCCTTCATGCCTCCCTCCTTCCCTTCCTTCCATCCTTCTTTGCCCAAATATTTATTGAATGCCTAATATGTGCCTGGCACTATTCTAGGGTACTGGGGTTATAGCAGTTTGTAGAACAGAAAAAAATCTCTGCCCTCGTAGAGCTTTTAACCTACTGGGGACAGATAAATAATAAACAAATGCTATGATAAGGAGGGAAGGAGGAGAGGAGGATTACTGTATTTTTATAAGATGGTCATGGAAGGCCTTCCTAATGGCATGGTATTTACGTATAAATATCATGAAAAAAGGGAAGAAGACTTACGGCTAGAGAGCAGAAAAAGAGCATTCAGGGTGGTGAGAACTGCAAGCACAAGAGGACAAAGGGGAGAGTGGCAGGAGAGGAGGCCAGAGAGGAGGAGGATGGGGACAGATTCCCTCCATCGTGCATCTTCCATCAGAGGTAACGGCTGCGGAGGGTGGGATCCTTGGCTTAAGCAGGTCCACTGCATTCGTCAAGTGAAGTTGTATTTTCTTCATGCAGTGTTCCCCTTTAACGCCAAAAGAACTTGATACCCACATTCTCTTAACCCTATAGAGTATGAACCATGCAAGTCATTGTCAATCATTTTCTGTGTTTTATCACTCAGGACTGCTTCCTCTGTTAGCCTCTTCAAATAGATCCCAAGCAGTTTAGGGTAGAAACCACACAACACATTTTCTCCTTTCCTTACAGTGTGTAACACTGAGCTCAAGGTAATTAAATGAAAGAAATACATAAAATTATCTGTTCATTAAGAGAAGACGAAGAAATCCACAACTCAAGAAAAATTTTTTTTCAAGAAATTTTAAGAATGTTGCCATGGAAACAAAAAAAATAGTAGGTTGGAACACAGTCTATCAATTTCTGATTTGTCTGATGAATTACATCATCGTCCATCCTAATCTAGGGATTATCTCTATGTGTTTGTAGACTCTTCCCTCCTGCCCTGCAGAAAGTGGGACCCCTATCTACGCAGGCTTCTTTCTCTCTTTATAATAGTACTACTACCCATTCTCCTTAATGTCTGCCGGCACCTATGATTCTTTCCTCTGAATCTATATCTCCAATTTCCCAAGGTACTGTTACCAAGCAGGGTCAGGGCTGTCAGTGGAGCAGAGGATTACAAATATATCAGAGAGTTAAGCTACAGGGTAAAAATTCACCAGGCCACTAATTTATTTGAACCACTTGCTTGAGATGCACCTACTTGAAGCAGGGACATTAGGTTAGGGATGAACAGTGGTGCTAAAACACTTGCATAAAAATTAATTATTTCTCTTGTGGTGAGGTTTTTATGAGTTTTAGACTTAAAATAATTTTATGCATATTTTTCATCGGTTCTCTATCAAAGATAGTAGAGTCCAACTAAGGAATAAACGATGTATTCAGGCTCAGCTGAACAAAGAAGAAAAGCAGCTGCTGCTTAATACCTCTCGAATCATCATTTTAGTGGAAAATATCAATCCCAGATCAATCTCAGTCCAAAGCTTGAGATCTCACAATCCCCCCAGTGCTAAATTTCCAACTGGACAAGCATTTTGGAGCTTAACGTGAAGAAGGAGTAAGACTGTTCCCTCCATCCACAGATGGACTCTTCTTTCCCAAATTAGTCACGAGGTCTCCTTTCTGTGAGCCATCCTTCTGAATATGTCTTAGTCATTTCCACACTGAACAAAGTGAGCAGAGGTGGCAACAGGGCAGGAATGATTCCTCATTAATATTCTTTGCTCATGCTCTTTCATAAAATGATTTTTCCTTTTTTTTTGCTCTTGTCAGTCTCAATTCTGGCCCAACTGGTCTATTTATCAGTATTTTTTCCCTTGGATCAAATTATGAGTTTTGGAACTTGTTTATACTTGTACTCACTAACTTGTTTTAGTGTATTAACATCAAACAAAAGGATTTACGCCCTCAAAGTTTTTATCTCCTCCATTGATTACCCATCCTGGCCTCCCTACCTTACCATTTCGTCTCAGACTCATCTAGCACTCGTTGATACCCATTTCCAGAAAACAAACAAAAAATTCATAGGGTAACTGCTATTTATTATGGCAAACAAATATTAACTAAAAATTTTGAACAATTTTTAGATTAGGATAATAGCAGGCAAATGATAACTCTGGTCTTGCCAATGTTTCATAACACAACTGTTAAAGCAAATAGTTACTTTCATCTTTTTATAAGACATTAAGATATTCCTGTGAATTATTCGAGCATTGTTTGTCCCTAGCATAGGACTTGGCCCATTACTTGGCACATTAAAAGTGCTTAATAAATGTTTGTTGGGTGGATTAGTGAAGGAATGATACGGCTGGTTCATTATGCCATTTTACTTTCCGAGTTCCTAGGTATGCTCATAGTTTTAGTTGTTGGAAAATTTCTTCTAATCAATAATTATTTTCTGTCCCTGTCAACCTTTAGCTGTGGCTTCCTATTACTGAAAAAAACTGAGTGCTCTAAGTATTTAGATATAATACATAAAGGAAAACTATTGGAACATAAGAGATCTTTTAGAGAGATCTTGTATGTGACTCTAATCTAAGAATTTCAACAATTCTTTATTCTAGTTGTATGACTGAGGTGGCCCTTTGGGGGTCTGGTAGTGGTGGATTTTCCTAATGAATTACAGGTTTGTCAACCATTGCTTTTGCTAGGCTATGGCTTTAAAAAAAACAAAAAAAAACCTCCAGTCTGGCATACATCACAGTTGAATAGCTACAATATTGAGACCAAAGATCTGCTTGCAATCATTTTCAACATTTGTTATATTAATAAAATTTAGTTTAGCTGTTGCTTTCCCTCTTCAGAACTTTTGCATTTTTTGCAAAAGTTGCTTTTTTGCTTTTCTTACTTTTTTTTTTTTTTTTTTTACTATCCCTGTCCATGGGTATTTTTCTTCATGTCAAATCACATAACCTTTTACTTCACTATCAAGATGTGCAAAGCTCTAGGCTCTAGCGTTTCAACTTACTGGAAAGGATAGTGAGTTTGACATACCTGAAATTCTTCCCTCACATGCCTTATTCTGGTGTAACTGGCTATAAAGGAGAATTACAGAAAATAAAACAAAATAACAACAAGAACATCCACGTGTCGGCTCTCACAGACTGAGGTTATTAAATAACTCACTTTTCATTAGATCACAGGCAGACAAGTCAGAGGCAAGAAATTCTTTCATTTATGTTTTTCACTGAATAGATAATTGGCAAGTGTATACTAAGTGGAAGGACCTGTACGATCTACTGTTTGCCATGTCAGCTGCCATTATTAAAAGCAGTGGGAAAAAAATAAGTGATCATAAACTATATCAGATAGGAACAAGTGCTATGATAAAAATTGTGATGCGAGAGAATATAATTAGAAAAGGGATCTTAAATATTTTCAGCACAAAAAAACAAATGGTAATTATGTGATGTTATGGAGGTGTTAGCTAATACTAGGGTGGTAATCATTTTGCAACATGTAAGTGTGTCAAATCAACACATCGTACACCTTAAACTTACATAATGTTATATGTCAATTACATCTCAATAAAGCTGGAAGAAAAGCAGTAGCCAATTTCAGCTTGATGCACATATAAATAACAATAATTAACACTTTTCCTAAACTTTAGTGCCTGCAAATATGTTCACCTGTCCAGCTTAATTTTGCTATGTTCTTATTTCACTCTTTTCTAGACATACTCATTCTTACCAAAGGAAAAACATGCTTTAATTATTCTAAGAAAAATTATTTTAGAAATAAAAAAAATTGAACAGGAAAAAAGCAAAATAAATTAATGATTAAAATATTAAATCTGGACAGGAGAATGGCTACTGAGTAAGTCAAATATTCCCATACAAAATTCTGGGCATCTTTGTTTAAAAAATATGAAAAACTATATAAAGTGAATGTTATTAAATAGAGTTCTCTGGTTATTCATGCAAATGATGTCACTAATGAAATCTGCAATAACAAAAGCTTCTAAAGTGGATTACGGATTATTAATTCAGTATAATTTTGGCATCAGGTTAAACATGGTGAATGTTGTATATCGATGTATTATTCCCTGTAATGCCATGACATTAATCACCAGATACAGTGGACTCGGGTATTCAAAGATTTAAAGTTATTGGTTTAATGACTTGGAAATAGTGCTGACAGCTCATGAATAATTTTGTCCAGACTTGGAACTGTATCACGCGCAGCCTGAGGGATGGGCTTTGTCAGTAAGCCTGGGCACTGCTCAGGAGCCACCAGCCTGTTTATTATTGTCCCCATCTCTGTAGTTCTCACATGGTGAGAAAATTGTTAGTTCATGCGCGTTTGTAGTTAATGTTCATACAGTAATACAATGTAATGAAGTGAGATGTTTTAGGCAGAATTTTTTTGAACTGATTATAAATTGCTTTAGATTTGAAGTTAATACAAGTGTTAGGGGTCTTAAAAGGCCATCTAACTATTTCAGTAACACTTCAGTGATTTACACGTTATAAAGATATTTGTAACTTAGGGATTTGTAAAAAATATGTTTCAGGAATACCAAGGTATTCTGTGTTTGCTTCAGAACCTTACCTTAAACAGGTAGAAATAATTGATATACATAATCATGGTATTATTTTTAATGCATGTGTTCTTGTATTTTTAAAGGATAAATTTTATAATTTTTAGAACCTGTAATTCAACAAAAGACTGAAGAAGTATAGATTATTATGTTTCATTGTGATGTCATGGGATGTTGTGCTTACGAAGTTTAATTCCTAGCCTAGAAGAATCTTTCCCTAAAGGATAGGGAGCCCAAAGATCCCACTGAAGTGAGATGAAGAGGTCATGTGTCATGATATTACGTGGGGCATTTAATATTAGCAATAAGAAATGAAAGAGAGGACAGTGAATCTATGAACAGCCTAGTTTGCAGCATTTAGGATTGTGACCTAGAAAGAACTGGTAAAGTTAACTGATACTAGTAACAAAAGAGTAAACACCTGTATCATCTATCAGTATTTTAACATGTTAACTGTTCCTTGTTATGACTAATGGAACTAGACTTTTGTGGTTTTTAAAATAAAAGGTCAACATACCCAGAAGTAATGTAAATAACTTTGCCTAGTGGCATTGTAGTAAATATAACTGAGATGACATTTTCACAAGTAGCTAAGACTTTATGATTATTTTTCTTAAGAGTTTTACTTTTAGGCTTAAATCATAGATTTCCTAAACAGAGTAATACTGAGGAATTTAACTAAAATTATTATATCTCTCTGTGGGCAAAGTATGAAAATAATAAAATAAATAAGGAAATATTTGCAACATAATTTCCCTTGATTGAGTTAGGACATTAACTTAATTATTAGAGGTATGTGCAAATCTATGGGGAATAATTTGTTACTTCTTTATTTTAACTATAGTTAGAAAAAAATCTGGTTTACAAATTATTTTTTCACTTACAAAGAATGGAGATAAATTTTGATAATGGACCAAATTCAGGGAATTTTGGAGACTGTGAAGGACTCACGTGGAAATACTTGCTTCTTAGTGAGATTAAAAAAACGTGCTTCGGGCAGTTCCCTATTTTGAAGATTCATTGGGGTGAAAATATAACTTAGGAAATACATATATATATATTTTTGATATTGACATTTTTTGTTCAGAATTCTTTTTTAAGCTTTCCTCAATAAGTAGCTTTAGTTTCAGAGCCCAAGATACAGAATTACAGAGCAGAGAGCTATATATGGCTTATTAGTTTACTTGCACTATTGTAGAAGTGATAAGTGAGACTGTTTTCATGAACAAGATGTGGTAAGAACCTATAGGGCACAGAATATTAAACAAAAGAATGTTCTTACAGGGAAAGACATTTGAAAATGGTGGTTTGCCATTAGGTTTGTATTGATAAGACACTAGCGTCTCAGAATTTTACACTTTTTATCATTCTCCTTTATTTTGCGATAGAAATTAACATTTGTTTAGCCAGGATTAAGAGCAAGTACGTTTTGTTTTAGGAAAGAAAAGGAAATAAAATGCTCAACTTTTACTCTCATTCCTACAATCTGTGTATGCACGGGTGAAGAGTACCTCTTCCTAGTAGTTTTCTTTTCACTGATCCTAATGTTTCCAAAAGTGACCTGTGTTTCAGAACCCCAGTTTAACTAAAAATAATAGTAATGACATCTAGTGAAAAAGAAAACCTAAGTAAAATGCCAAATACTGGTAACTTAGTCTCTTTCTGTTTGCTTAGGGTAAACAAGCAAACAAACAAACTGAGTTTTCCCTCCATTGATAAGAAGTGCACTTGGAATTTTTACTGAAGTTATTCACAGATTATTTGACTGTGCACTTCACTAGGTGGACCACTGCCTCATAGGCAATGTCAGGTTATTCTCTTTCTGAACCAAGTTTTGGGATGTCTGCAGAGAGACACCAAACAACTGTCCTGAGATATTTCAAGTATACGAATATTATTAATCAGAATGCACAAGTGGAACTGCACATAGGGGTATTCCTTTTACACTTAGCCTGGTCTAAAAAGAGCATCAAGGAGAGCTGGTAAATAATACTGCTTTGTGGCTACAACATATTGCCATTTAATCAAAGGCTGCCTGCCATTTTGTCTTTAAATACCCTTTTGAGGTAGCTTGGAGAGATCTCTGCCCTTTTCATGCTGTGACAGATTTCCTATTTAAGAGTAAGAAAATTTATTGCTGAAAAATATGCATAATTAACAGGAAAGGAGAATAAAATTGTTGCTTAAACGCTGCTAGAACCTTGGAATATTTGCATTGGTGAGTTTAAAGTCTAATTTATCAGTACCTAGCACTTTTATGTTTGAGAAGAAAAGATATCAGAATTTCCTGATTCTACCTCAAAAGAGGTGCTGCATACTACAGCAGGGCATGTAGGAATATGACAGTTTGGTTTTCTTCCAGGTCTCTTATTGTGTCTACCAATGACCAGTGAATTAACCAAATAGAATGATGGAAGGTATTTCAGTTTCCGGGGGGAAATTCTGTGGACCATCTTACATGAAATAACTTAAATGCTCCCCACAACATACTGCAGGTTGCCTCTACCAAAATCCAAGTTCATAAATTTATACAGGACTGGAAAATGACACATTTATAATAAACTCCCCTTGTCTCTTACCCATGGCAGCCTCTCTAGTTACTCCTAGGAAATTCTTCAATGAAATTGTCCAAAGCATTAAAGTTCTTATTTCTCCACTGGTTTGACAGAGCCTTTTGTGTAATGCAGTTGCTCTAATAACTATGGATATAGAAGGTAGGGAAAACACGCTGTTCTTCTATCTAGCCATGCCATTAGCCATGTTGGAAACTGGAATACAGTTACTAAATGACTTCTAAAGACCCCAGTTCAGATAAGTACAAACACGTGACATGGAACAGGAATCACACAAAACCAGTATATGTTCTTATTCCTCTGTTTCTAAAGTTTCCTCCTCATTTTTAAGACTTCATAAATAGCATGACCTGTGAGAATTTTCTTAGGGAAAACTTCAACTGGGAAAAATAGTAGGGACTGACTTTCTATGATTTATAAAAGTGCAAAATTAGCAATAATTTTTAATAAATACTTTGTTATATTAAAAATATCTACCTTACAAAGCTTCTCATTTTAAGGTATAAGCCCATTTAATTTTGACAACACCTTTACAGGTGCAGAAGAAATATGATGTTATTTGTAGACTAGTCATCTGCACTATTCTAGTGTATGATTTTTCACCCTATATACTTCACTCTGTGAGTTGTTTTCCATATCATAAGAAAAGCAAGGAACTTCTCTATCAGCAACAGAGGTCCTAATTAAGTACAGAGAAAACATCAACAAAATATTCATTATGTCTCAAAGATGCACAAAATCAGAGCAATGCCAATAGCCATCCAGGATAATGCTTATCTGGGTGCTTACTTGAAGCTTCTTTTCAAGGAGACTCCCTAGTATCCCATTTTCATCCACAAAATGATCTATGGTCCTGACTCATGCTTGGAAATTCAGGAGCACTTGGCCCACAAATGTCAGGTTATGAATCTGACAAATGAGAAGGTAATCAATCTTCAAATGGAGTGTATTGGCATGTGTTCGATTTGGCTAGCAGTTAAGAATCTATAGTTTTGAGGGACCGTGCAATTCTCTGTGCACGGTGTCTCAAACTATAAACTGTACGTGGTGTGCTTGAAAGATTGGTGTAAATGCCTGCACCACAGTGATGATGCTGAGTTTTATATTTAGACGGAAGATGGGGAAATTTCAAGGGCATACCAATTCCGCTATAGATCGATTTTGAGTCAGTGTCATAAAATTTGTCACAATTTCTTTTTTGTAATACAGAAAGAGTAAGAAGTGTTTTTTTTTTTTTTGCGGTACATGGGCCTCTCACTGTTGAGGCCTCTACCGTTGCGGAGTACAGGCTCCGGACACGCAGGCTCAGTGGCCACGGCTCACGGGCCTAGCCGCTCCGCGGCATGTGGGATCTTCCCGGACCGGGGCACGAACCCGTGTCCCCTGCATCGGCAGGCGGACTCTCAACCACTGCGCCACCAGGGAAGCCCAAGAAGTGTTTTTGCTTTGTTTTGCTTTCTTGTTTTTAAAGAGAATAAAAGTGTTCCTAAATCTATTTTGGTATAAATGACAGTTTTTAGGTTCACATTTGAAAGGATTATCAATACCATTTGCAAACACCAACAAAATAGATTGAACAGAGATCCCTCTAGAAGAAAGAGATGGAGCAAATTATTGACTTCTCCAATCCACAGGAGACATCTAAATTCTATTCTCAAGGCATTGTATTCTCTGTTTCAACTTGAGATTAGCAAACACGGGACACTAAAGTACGCTTAATTACTGACTAACATAGAATCTGTTACGTCCTTTACTTGGATTCCAGATTTACCCTCTAGGATTTTCCAGAGGACATTCTAGAAGAGGTTGCTGCCATTGACACCCAGGGAAGGCAACTTTTAAACTGTTCCCCTTGGTATGGAAATTTCTATGGACTTTAGGCCCTTGGAACTAAAACCTACAAGGCATTTATGAATAGGTGACATGAGAATTTTAATAAAAGTTGCAATAACCATGAAAATAGTGTCTTTAAAAATCTATGTACTATTAGTAACAATTCATGCATAGTGCCAGGCATTCATAACTATTTGGCCAGAAAAATATGTGACTGTAATTATGATATTTACAGTCCACTTATAAAAAAATACATGTAATTCTGAATGGCAATAGTTAATCCCTAGCTCTAACCACAAGCCTAGGAGGATCAGCTTATTATGGGAAAATGCAATGGGTAATTACAAAATGGAAAAAGCTCTCACCCTCTTGAATTCAACATTCAAGAATGGCTATTATGGCATCATAGGAGCTTCATTTGTCATAATTCTTCTTCTAATCTCACAAGGTAAAACCAACAATTCTGTGGAAATAAATAGGAATAAAATGGGAAAGGAACACTCACATGATACAGCCACAGTGGAGAATAATTCTTTCATAGAGTATTCATGCACAACCTTCAAAGAAGTTCACTGGTCCCTGAAAGAATTCATGGGATGACATTTAAGTATACCTTTCATTTAAAAAACTTGTGCATGGTCTAAGTCAGCATATGATTACCTTTAACTATAGGAGGGAAAGAACCTGGTAGCCAAATCTCCTTTCTATCATTTAGTGAGTACCTCTTTGAAGCTTTATTAACCATCACGGAGAGTGGAGCTCTTATGGTACTAATTATGGTACTAAATCAAATTTAAATTCCAATGGGAGGAAACAAATCCACATCCCAGTTTAAATTCAGAAAGGGTGTGGTTTTTGCAAACTTTTAAACTCTCACTTGAAGGGAAAAACATGTTTCAGCAAAAGAAAATATTCTACATATCTGAGATAGTTCCCACAGGTTTCTTCTCTTCCTGGAGTTGACTGGTCATCTTCTAGCAGTAGATAAGTTCCTAATTTGAGTACCATCAATATTTCACAAAAGGAGTGAACAACGGGAGTAAACTTGAAAAACTAGAAGAGTTGCACATGAGCTACTGAAAGAGGCAGAGGTTTGGTGTCACATGCAAATCATGATCTTATACTTTAGGATGTATCTTGGCATTCGGCAAATGGGATTCTTGGAAATACCTGTTTCACAGTGAGTTTGGGAGGTCAGAGGATGCTCAGTTACATTCTTCCTAGGCTTAAATTACTTTCAAGGACTGAGTTAGGGCATTTTGTGTGGTATATTAACTCTTCCAGGACAAGAAATCCCATTTCAATAAATTATTGCTACAGTTCACTAAGGAGTACCATGGTGTCCTGGAAAAGATAATATCCCTTCCAGAATTCCACCTCTCTAGTCTCTTGAACAATGAGAAATTCATATTTTTCTTAGTCACTTTGATCCTTGAAGATATAAGCTAAAAAAGAACTGTTTTCCCCATCCAAATAGAGACCATCTAGATGGAGACATGATATGAGAACTGCCTCAGTATTGGGGTAGTTACGCCACTATCCCCATATGCATTTGGCAACTGGAACACTTGATTCTTTCTTTATAAACCAACCTGCCAATCTTCTTTGCATGTGGAATTGTCTAAGGTAATCAAGAAAAAAAAATGACCCAAGTAGGCAAGCTTTTTAAAAATTGGTAAATTAATGGAGTATGGTACATTTTGGAAAGAAATGGACTGATAGTTAATGGAATATCTCGGCTGATGACCTCCCATTTTTGAAAGGGATGTAAAACACATCTTCACAAATGATGAGTAAACTGTGAAAGAAGAGTCCCTCCGATGCCACCAAAAAACCCAATGCCTCAGAAATTTCCACTTCAGATATAAGGTCATGGGCTGCAGGTCTGCTAGTGCCAAATACCAGTTCATCCTAGTAGAGCAGCTCAGGAGGCAAAAGGCTAGGGTTATCTGTGACATGACTTTACAAATAATGTACAAACAAAAATGCTATATTATGGCCATTATTTTCCATACTCGATCTATTGATAGTTTGCCCATATGAACACAACTGAAAGGACATGGATCACTTCTAATAGAAACTCAATAACCTCAAGGTAGGACAAAACAAACTCCATTTAATAAAATAAAATTTGGTGAAAGGTTTTTCATTGTAGAGACAGTTCTCCTTTCCCTTAATATTCCAGTAAACTCTTTATTTGTAAAAGCATTCCCGTTTTGTTGTTTCATTACTTCATTAATCTACCAACTTCATTTCTAAACACTGCAACGCGACTGGAATGGCTGGTATCTTTTCTGAACGTGAGTCCAAAAAGTCTTTTGGTTTGTTTGTTTGAGATTTTAATATTTTAAATTCAATTAAAATATGCAACCAAAGTTGGTGGGAGACAGTAGCTCTCCTCCAGGTAGAAGAGCTGACTAGCAGATTTCATAATCATTGGACATTTGTTCAGTCCTACCTGAAAACTAAGTTATTTTACTGCCTGGCACGGGAAAAGGCATTTTCTAGTAATTTTCTGTGACAGGAAGCACACCATTGATCCAAGGAAGCACCCAACAGACTGAGTCTATCTGCTGGGGAGCAGCTGTAAATTTTAATACAATGAAAACATTTCCCTTAGTACTGTTTCTGAGAGAGAATTCAGCAGCAGTTACAGTTGATCCGTCACCTGTGGAGAACGACGATCACCCTAGGAGTCCTGCCAACTGACAAGCACTTTTCAGGTAACAAGAACAATGATATTGCAAGAAGCTACAAAACAATATTGCAGTAGTTATAGCGACCACCACTATAGTGATTGTGGCCTGGGTTAATGTTCCAAATATTAATGCAAGAACACACTAGACTTGATAGGTTTAGAGTATTTTCTTTACACTAAGAACCAGCTGGTAACACATGACGAGTGGTGATGCTCCGTTTACTCTATTTCCTTCTATAACAAGTTTCCTAGTTATGCCCACTTTCTCCTATGTTAATTATCTATATTCCACGGTAGTATATTTTCAACATCTAAAATGAGAATACTGTAACTACGGAACACCTCAACTCTCTCTCTCACACACACACACGCAGTCTTGTGCAACTGTACACACATTTGTATGAACAATGCATGTAAAGTGCTCATTTGCAGTGGGTGAGCTCCCTAAAAGCAGCTAAATCAGTCCTCCCAAATACAGAGAATCATTAAAAGCCAATGAAAAGCCACAGTAACTATTTAGCACTAACATGAGATTTTAAACCTTGCCCACGTGGTAATTAATTCAAATGCCTTTTGCGTTTTTTGCTAAGTCATCCAAAGCAAGAATCTCAAAGATTGACAAACATGATATGTGAATCTAATGGGCTCACGTCTCTGTTTATTTTGCTTATTGCACAGATGAACAGTACTCTTGCTGCAACACTTGAATCGATTTTGAATGGCCATTAATGCGTCTACATTTGGCTAAGGCTGGTTTGACTTTCTAGAGAAAGGCCAGCCGGTCTGCAAATGGGCACCTCCCTCCACACAGATGTCAATGTACACTAAAGACAAATCTAAGTATATGTATATATGGCACATACACATATATACGCACACTTAAAATGAATTGGGAAGTGCTTTGGCTTAGATGGGATTAAATATGTACTTCCCAAGTGCATAGGTTTCCTTTGACCAACCTGTTCAAAAAACAAATATGAAAACTGTCATGGCAATTTTGACATTTCCTATGTCTTTTCCGCTATTTGGAGGCCCCCATCTTCTCTACTCCATCTCTCCTAAGCATTTTATTTTTAAAAGCAGTTGGCTCCTTTGGCCTTCTAACACTCCATTGATTCGTCCATTCCTTGGAAGAGCTCTAAGGTCACATCCAGAAACTTATCTTTAGTGGAGAACAAGGTTGCAAAGAACATTTTCCCCTTCTTTGAGTCCTTCTTCCCCCCCAAGAAGTAGACACCGTGATGTGTCATGAATAATTCACTCTTGATCTGACTTGCCTTGTTACCCCTGGCCAGCCCAAGCAGCTGAGGTCTGAGCTTTGCCTGCCCTGCATCGTTGTGCAATACTGGAAAAGAAAAATAATCCATTAGTCTACACCCTTCAGACTGTGGTGACGTGATCAGGGTTCTCTTGAATTTCTATGCATTCGATTTCCTCTCTCTCCTTCCGTTTGGCGCGTTTCTTTTTCTTGTGGTGCTTTTTGGAAGGGGGGAAAAAGGTTAGGAACACAGGTAAGATAACAAAACAGTGCAGAAGTGTGCAACCCCCCGTGAGCAGCAAGCATTTGAACAGTGTGAAGGTCAGGTTCGAAGGCACAAATAGGAGGGGGACCAACCCAATAAGAAAAGAAGTAACATTTTGCAAAATGGCTGTCCCATGCTCTTGCAGGGAGCTTTTTATACATTGTGTTCGGGTGTGCTCAGTTGCTAATACAAACGTATAAAGCAGTGGTGCACAGTGGTCAATGGCGAAATTTAAAGTGTAGATAAGGCACAAGATAGAAATGCAATCCATGTCGATGTTCCATAATGTCATTAAGCCCAGAACGCCCAGCTCAATTGAGGTGACGCTAAGAATTAGCCAGAAGTTTCCCAGAGGGTGGATCACTAGGAAAAAAGTCAGGATTAACACCAGGAGAACACCAAAGCCTGCAATCAGAACAGGCACTGTGACAGATAAGCTGTAATGGTCCGTGAACACAAAGGAGGGGTTGAACACGATGAAACGGATGCTCTTTGACAGCGACAGGGGCCTCAGCTTTTCCAGCACTTCTATGACTTCCTTCTGCTTGTCTCTCCTAGTCCTGGCCACCAGATACAAGCGAGAAGCAATGATGTTGTTTTCATCTCCTGCCTTGGAGAAGATGATATCGTTTCGAAAATGCTGGAATTCTGGCTTTTTTAAAAATGAACTTTGTAGGACACTGATAAAGTCACTCTTGTTATT
The DNA here is from genome assembly GCF_964374135.1 of Grampus griseus. Lineage (NCBI taxonomy): Eukaryota > Metazoa > Chordata > Mammalia > Artiodactyla > Delphinidae > Grampus > Grampus griseus. The sequence goes on along the minus strand of NC_139004.1, from coordinate 27,866,608 downwards.
GGCACTGATGTTGCTCACTTTCAGGAACTGGTAATACTGCTCCACCCAGGACACTGCAGTGAATCCACTGCAGAGTCTCCGGAGGTCCTCCTGGACACTGCTGTTCCAGTACTCGAGGGGCTCGTAGACATAGAATCCTATCACGGGGCTGTAGTTGCTGAAATATTTCTGCTGAACCATGGCATAAGAGACGCTTGGGGAATCACTGGCTAGTAGACTGATGATGTTGGCTCCGTCACTGATCTGCAAGCACCCCATGAAGGAGAAGGAGGCATAGATGAGATAGAGGATGACAACAAATGGCTTCACGTAGATATTGGTAATCCATTCATTGTAATGTTCACGGAGGAAGTGCTGAATAAAGTGGTGCTGGTAGGGGTTCGTCTCATGATGGGATGTCTGTTGATGCCCATCACTCATCACTGTCTGGAACCACACAGGCTTGCGGTCCAGGTATTCTGCAGAAGGGATCTTACAGCAAAAGATGCTGTGGTAGCGGTTTTGCTCTAGTTGGCCAGCGAAGACCAGACAGGAGCCAAAGAAGGAGAAAATGTAGAAGTAGTTCAACAGGATGGAGACACACATGTTCTGACAGAAGACCTTCACAGCCTCTATGTTGGTGAACGGGCTGGCACCCATGCCAAAGGTAATAAAGTACAGGGAGCTCGTCATGGTATAGGTCACCATCACATCTGAATAGGCATCTGCTACCCTGTCTTTGAAGGGCAAATTCTCTTTGGTTCTCCGCCATCCAGACAGAAGCTCAAATACTCCTTTTGTTCCATGACCTAATTTAAAAAAAGAAGGAAAAGAAGAATTGTTTTCATTCCCTCCTATGGTTCAAGCGAATTCCTTATAGGTTATCTATGCTCAACAGTACTGCATACTCTAATCTTCAAAGTACTATGATACTCCTATCAGGATCTCAAATTTCAGTTACATAGCAGGATATGTTTGGTTCATGTTTCTACTTCAGCAAAGTCCAAACTTATTGGTATTCTGGGCAAAATGAAGCGTTTATTGTCTGTTCCATTAATTTGCCAAATTGTAAATGTAATGTGACATTGTTTTGTGATTTTTTTTCCCCTGCACACATATTGTCTCCCTAAATGGATACTAAGTTGTCAAGGGCAGGGGCTGTTAGTCACCCATCTTCCAATGTCCCTCAATACCAGTTCAGTGCTTTATCAACTGATGTATTGACTGACAGTCCCTAACCTTCATTTCAAACTGACTTACATGCTGATTTTGGAAATTATAAGATGATCTTAAACACTTAAAAATGGCTTTAAATTGATTTTACAATGTTAATAACCTGCTAGGTAGCCAAACAGCTTAGAAACCAATTCCTATAGATTTGATTAATTAACATTGGATATGAGTCAAAAAACTCTGCCAGGTCACATAAAACACAGGGCAAGACCTTCAGGGGGAAAGATCATAGCAGGCATTTCCTCACAGAGCTTTTATTCACACAGAGTGGGTGATGAGTAAATGTTTGACTGCTCCATTAAAGTGGACGGAGTGTGCTTTTTCTTTTTTTCTTTTTTTTGCGGTACGCGGGCCTCTCACTGTTGTGGCCTCTCCCGTTGCGGAGCACAGCCTCCGGACGCGCAGGCTCAGTGGCCATGGCTCACGGGCCCAGCCGCTCCGCGGCATGTGGGATCTTCCAGGACCGGGGCACGAACCCGTGTCCCCTGCATCGGCAGGCGGACTCTCAACCACTGCGCCACCAGGGAAGCCCTAAAATAATTCTTTAATGAGAGCACTTCTCTTCTGAAATGAAGACTCTTGGTATCTTTATAGTCACAAGGGGGGAAAGGTTACCTGAGGCTATGGCTAAATTTGGCTTGTCTCTGCTTTTGGTCACTTTTTTGGAGCATTAGGTACATTATGGAGGTCAGGTTGTTACTTTATATAGTACAAAGGTCTTACGTGTGGGAAGATGAAGCTAAATCATATGAGGTCAAATAATCACTCTAATGGTAAAGACTGAAAACACAACTTTGGGGCTGGCGTGTTTTATCCCATTCATAGGCTTAGATATTTTACAGGGTGTTCCTAATAATACTCACTCATTTGATTTTCACCATAGTCTGGTCACCTCCCAGCAGTTCAAATCTATTACCTGCTCGAGAGTAGTCCTCTCACTCCCCATCAACCTGCCTATGATCAGTCTTACTTTCCAAGTTTTGTTCATGCTATTTTCTCTGCCTTTCAATACCTTCCTCTTGTTGCTGCTTATATTGAAATTCGACCCATCAGTCTGTTAGCTCAGTTCTCTTCTTTGTCTTGAAGCCGTTTCTGACAATTCCAGACATACTGATTTTTTTCTGTTCCTTAAATTCCTATTGCACTAATTAGCTACTCATTTTGGCACACTAACATGTGCTGTTTTGCTCTGGAACAAAATGGTTTTCTCAGGACGTGGTCTATCTCTTTGGTTAGACTGCAAATCCCTCAAGGTCAGGGAATGCATTTTATGTTACTTTTATACTCTGCAGAACATCTGACAAAGTGATAGATGCCCACTAACCTCTCAATGAATTAAATCAACTATGACTCTCAATTCCAGTTGGGTCTAGAAAATGTACCTTTTAATTACTAATTCAAAAGTTTATTATGATCTTTATACCTATATTAATTGTGCCCAGAAGAGATATACACTTTTTTTTTTTTTTTTTGGTACGCGGTCCTCTCACTGTTGTGGTCTCTCCCGTTGTGGAGCACAGGCTCCAGACGCGCAGGCTCAGCGGCCATGGCTCACGGGCCCAGCCGCTCCGCGGCATGTGGGATCTTCCCGGACCGGGGCACGAACCCATGTCCCCTGCATCGGCAGGCAGACTCTCAACCACTGCGCCACCAAGGAAGCCTGAGATATACACTTTTAATTCAACTCAACCCAATATATATTTATTAGAATTTGCTACCATGAGGATCTGTGCTAGTCAATATATAAAACATAAAGGTAAACAAGAAACACAATCTTTTCCAATATCTGTCAGTCCAGAGGTCATTTTTACTTGGGTAATTCTGAGCCTGAGATCATAGCTTCTAATACAAATGAATTTTAGGAACTGTTCTGTATGTTGTAAGATGTTTAGAAGCATTCCTGGCCTCTACTCACTACATGTCAGTAGCACACTCCTCAGTTGTGACAATCAAATATGTCTCCAAACATTGCCAAATGCTGTTTTGGGGACAAAACTGCCTCCAACTGAGAATTATTGGTTTAGTCAAAAGAAAAAGAGATATTATACACACACACACACATACACACACACATTTTAATCACCCTTTTCTGACTATAAAAATAGGACATATTTCCATCAAAAATTTTGGGAAAATGGAGAAAATAATGGTGAAAAAATTATTCCATAGTCCCATAACACAGATAACTGCTGTTAACAATTTGGTGCATTTATTCTAGCTACGTATGTATGTACGTATTAAGCTTTATCTATCTATCTATCTAACCATCCATCCATCCACCCTTCCATCTTTCCAGACAAATAACTATAATTATTTCACAGAACTGGCCTCCTACAAAGAGAAATCAGGGTTTGGGGTTATCTTGTTGCTCTGTCCAGTTGGCCTGTTGACAATGGAGATCCCGTCTTCTAACCTCTGCAGTGTTTTCCCTCTTGGTTTCTTACTATTCCCTTTAGTTTTCATTCTGATGCTAGAACCATTGTTTTAACATCTCTGCTCACTTGAAAGAATCCTTAAATCTCTACAGAGCTTTTTAAAAGGAATTGTATTCACTATTTTTCCACCCTTACTCCGAGAGTCCTATTTCAATTCAAACAATACACCTGAAAACAAGGCACTAGTATCCACTCAAAAGACAGGTGGTCCACCATCTCAGATGATGAAGCATGGAATATACACAAGTGTGACTTGCCCCACTGAACAAAGACCTGAACTGATTCCATGATATTACTCCCTGGTACCCTAGTCCTGGCAGTTCTTTGCTTCTGTCTGATTCCCACCAAAATCCTTAATCCTCACCGAAGGCCTCAGTTTGTCTTATGAACACCATTCATGCTCCTGAGTGGTGATAGACATATGTAAGCAGCTAACAGACTTGAAAGGAAGGCTTGCATTCTTGTTAAGTAGAGATGTATGCTGTGTACTCTGAAAATACAGTTGATTCTTTCTGAGGGGTCAGAAAATCTCCAAAAGGTGTTACTAGGTAGAGGATGATGCCAGTGGTGATCTAGACTGATGGAATAACACGAATAAGGGCAAAACCCTTATTAATTAAGGGAAAGTAGTTTTGTTTTTGATGTTTATAATTGAATTTTTTTTCTCTGCAGAGATAATCTATTGCCCAAATTATACACTTTATTTAATGTTTCAAAAGATGACTGCCAAACACTGATCATGATTTCCTCCCACTATATTAGTATATATTTGCAAATTATATTAGAATAATATGACAAGTATCTCACCTGGGACATTATGGGATAACTGACATTTGTCTTGATAAAGTTTCATGAAAGAAAAGAGAGAGAGAACTCTTAGGAATAAAAGTGATTTGGACAGAATTGGAACTGGGAGAAAAATTCAAGGAGGAAAATGAATAGAAATAAAAGATCTGCATGTATATGTGTGTGTATTGAATATTGCAAAAGTCTTCAGGGATGTTGCTGGGGGGACCTCTTTCTAAATGAAAGCAAATGGAAGAATTGTGCAACAACAAGGAAAACTTAGCTGTCAGCTTACTAACATACCCTATTTAACAATAATTTAATAAGTTCTGCTATTTGCAATTGAGAAATGAGAAAATGAAGAGTGTGTCGATTCTTTCCCTAGCCATGGCAGTGCAGGTGAGCCAGAGGAAATATTTTAAATGATTAAAATTAAAAAAAAAATTTGTTACCAAACAAAACTCATTTCAGTCCTAAGTGAGCTGAACAATATTCAGAATTAGTTATAATTCGATCTGAACCTCAAGCAATCACTCTACAACAAGTAAAGATGACCTCTAAAGTGAGATGGATCTTCTTGAGAACTTATTCCAGCCCACATTTTACAACATTTCTCTAAACTCCTGCACTTCCCATGTAAACTTCTACACTATGATTGACCTGCCAGTGCTGTAGGAAATCTCTCTGGTTCACTGCTAGTCCGGAAGTGACTTCTTTCAAAGCAATGATATTCTTCTGCAAATCTAATACAAATTTTACAGTTGCCACTTTAATACCAAACCTAATCTCTCCAAAATCAAGAATTCCAAAGAAAATAGTTTTAACAAGGATCAAATCCAATCAGAACTAATTGTAACTGACCCAGTTAGTTTCCTACTGGGTTTTCCTTTGATACAGTTATTGCTCTAATAAGCTCCTTCTGCGGGGCTTCTAATTCTTTCTAATCTGCCGAATTAGAATTCTCTTCTGAAGACGTACTGGTGGGTCTTCCTCTTCACTTGAACATGCTAAGCCCTCAGCAGGTCATGAGAGTTTGACATCTCCTGTTTCAGCGACATGAAAAATAGAGGTAAAAATAATACTCCACTCACATCTCACTCCAGAGAAAACTTTCTGCTTTCCCTTAGCCGTTATTTCTGCTTTGGTTAATTAACTATGTGTTCAGCAGCTCTGTTTGTGGAAATCACCATTGAGCTCAACTAGAAAAGCATTTTGATTTTTTATTGGGTTCTTAGGCTATGTGATCCTGATGCCAACCTAATGGATGAAAAAACAAAATCCCAGTCAACTGAACCAGTAAAGCAGCTAACAAAAAAATCGGGATTTTTTTTTTGTGTGTATTTTTTTGCGGTACGCGGGCCTCTCACTGTTGTGGCCTCTCCCGTTGCGGAGCAACAGGCTCCGGACGCGCAGGCTCAGCGGCCATGGCTCACGGGCCCAGCCGCTCCACGGCATGTGGGATCTTCCCGGACCGGGGCACGAACCCGTGTCCCCTGCATCGGCAGGCGGACTCTCAACCACTGCGCCACCAGGGAAGCCCAAAATCGGGATATTGAATCAGCATTCTGAGTTGTCAGTCACTGGTCTGGCATTATATGGGATCCTTATGCATAGTTCTTTCTCTTTAGTTGGCTGATTTCTATGTATATTTTAAAGATACCACTTAAACATGATCTCATCCCTAATGCTTTCCCCTTCCCCTCTTCACCTCTAACTCACCCACTTAGAAGCCTCCCCTCTGTGTGCCAACACATTTCTTAGTGCTTACTACTACACCCAACTGAAATTGTCCATTCATGGGACTGTATTTCATGTAAGTCCTTATAAGGTCCTTACCATCTAGGGCAGGTACTTATCTTTTCTATTTTTGTATTCCAATTATTTGGCACTTACTGGTACTCAGTAAATGTTTGTGAAACTAAATTGGCCTTGATCTGCCAAAATCTGTCTAGTTTTCAAGATATTTTTAAAGTTCTTGTCATAATTGTTATTAACAGCCCTGTATTCAGTATAAGATTTAGTGAAATACAGTTTGCCCCTCAATTTACTGAGAAGGGAATTTGCCAAGTGCTTCTGTCGCAGAGGCGGTGGTAAATATCAGTGATGTTCAGTTACAACATTAGCACATAATTCATTCGTTCGGCTGGCTCAGCATTGTAAATGTCTAGAGGGAATGGAATATGAAATTAAGAAACTTGCTCTAAGTTGCTAGTTGCAGGGTAGAAATGGGTCCATAAGGCACTCCTGTGACCTGACAGATGATGAATTTTTTAGACATTTTCTAATCCCCATGGTGTCTAACTTAGCGGTGGTTATCAGTGTGTCTTTGTAGACTGACTACTTTTAATTAACTCTCATCTAGAATAAATAGGTGATTATCAAGCTCCATTCATAAAGGACGGCCAAGGCTGTTGCACCTTGGTACCTGTGTAGCCCACAAAGACATAGGTAGGAAGTTATTCAGCAGGAATGCTCCAGGTTGCTCTCTGATGGGGCATATTTGACGGTTTTATGTGTAAACCTGTGGCGTGCAGTGAGGGAGAGTCTAGCTTCATATTACCCTTAAGCATTTCTCCTGAAGTGCTCCCATCCCCGTACGGAATGAGGCAGCGAGGAAGGAAAATAAGGAATTCAGAACGAATCTGAACAGATACTCATCCCTTAGCTCTTAGCAGGAGGTTAGAGGATTTTATCATGTCTCTAATAAGAAAAAATGGAATCTAGTAACAGATTCTCATTGTATGATTTTCAGAGCTGTTATATACTTGACACATATCTCAATGTATAGAAAAGGGCATGTAGTCGCATTCCATCATTTTTGACAATTTATTTTGTAGTTCTATATAAAGTTAAAATTTAAAAAATCCAGTATGTGTGTTTATTCATATGCATATGTGAATATACATGCACATACATATACATACATATGCACATGTATATATATTGAGAGAGAGATGTGTGCGTGTGTGTGTGTATATATATATATATATATATGGAGGGGGGGTAGATGGGAGTGTTCTAAAGCTCACAGACTATTAGCCAAGATTTTAATACTCAAAGTGGGGAAAACTAGGTAAGTCCCACTATTTGATATTGTGATTAGCAGCACATTCCCCAGAGCCAGAGTTTAAATCCTGGGTTAAATCAGAGTTTAAACTGCTTGACTTTAAATCCTGGGTCTCCTACTTGCAAGTTCTGTGACCTTGGGCAGGTTGTTTTTTAACCTCTCCATGTCTCAGTTTTCTCATCTGTAAAATGAGGTGACAAGAGAAGCCGCCTCATGGGATTGTTCTGAGTTTTAGATAAGTTAATACATGGGCTTGGCACACAGGAAGTACTCCACTGAGTGGAAAAGCTCAGTGCTGGCAACTCCAGGGTATTTACCATGGAGAACATTCCAAGTCATTTGACTTGGGATGCCAGCTTCTGAATGCAGCCTGGTTCCTGCTCTCTTCACCACCACAGCTGACTTGGCTTTTGGAGGGAACTCGGGGGCTCTCTTTTCAGATTTCCTTGCTGCAGGAGCTCAGTGTTGCCAAGAGCTGAAACTCCACTGGAGAGCCAGCGCACACACGGTGGCTTGCTTTCTTGTTCTCTCCCTCTTTGGTATTCCCATTCAGGGAGAGAAAAAGACTCCCAGGAAGCTTTTCATTTTCTTCTCAATGCTTTCTGTGTCTTCTAGTTTTATGAAAGGAATATACATTATGTTTGAGAAAGGAAAAAGCAGCCCTGATAGCTGGGTGCTGTCAAGTAGGTCTTGGTGTTGCCAGGAGCTGGTCTGGCCCTCACAGTTCGGCTTAGTATTGTCCTGTTGATGACACAGATGGTCTGGCAGAAAAGCATCAGACAAGATCACTTTGTGACCGGGATAGATTGAGACAAAATAATACCACTCCATAATCACGACTGAGCACAAACAAAATGCAAACGTTGTCCGAAACATAAAATAGGCCAAACATCCTTTTATCAAGAATAGTAGGATTGGGCTTCACTGGTGGCGCAGTGGTTAAGAATCCACCTGCCAATGCAGGGAACACGGGTTTGAGCCCTGGTCTGGGAAGATCCCACATGCCGCGGGGCAACTAAGCCCGTGAGCCACAACTATTGAGCCTGTGCTCTAGAGCCCACGAGCCACAACTACTGAGACAGTGTGTCACAACTATTGAAGCCCGCGTGCCTAGAGCCTGTGCTCCGCAACAAGAGAAGCCACCGCAATGAGAAGCCCGTGCACCACAACGAAGTGCCACGACTAGGAAAAAGCCTGTGTGCAGCAACGAAGACCCAACGCAGCCAAAAATAAATAATTAAAAAAAAATAGTAGGATTGATTGCTGCTTCTTTACCAATCACAGTTTAATCTTGGTCTGGTTTCCTTGCCTTCTAAGAATTGTTAAGATAACTGATCATGGATTTACCCTCTCTTCCTGACAGGAACCAACCTTGCTGCCTTCAACCCTCTTCCAAATCACCCAATACTTGCAAAAATCATATACTAAGTCCATTCTAATATCTTCTTCCAAAAATGCTTCATAATCCTCAGAGGTGTGTGTTCTTCCTCATTGCAGTGAGTCAATAAACCCAGATTTGTTCAATTATTGTAGGAGTCCTGGTGGTCTTTGGTTGGAGGACATTGATATTTTATAATAAATATTTTTGGAAAATGAGAGAAATTAAACTTCCTTTATTGTTGACTTTATAAATTGACTTCTTTGAGTGTAGGAGTTAGAAGTGTGGGAGCTAGAACAGGAGCATTGGATGAGAGTTAATTCCTGGAGGATTTGAATTTCCAAATCATGTCACTAGTGAAAGGGATGGCGTTCTGGTGGAAGTGGTATTTTAGTTGTATTCTCACTAAAAAGAGAAAGCCAGATGGGCATATGGGAAGTGGCAAGCTGTTCTGAAAGGAATATAACATGGCTGTTAAAATAGGAGAAGCGGGAAGGAGCCACGTGGATGAAAAAGTCATTGCTTCAAGCAGAGAAGAGCAATGAATGGGAGAACCGGGGCGGGGCTGAAAATCTTACAACTGTCAAGAGAAGTGGATTGGTAGCTCATAAACTAAACACAAGCATATGCTTAAAAGAAATCAAGACCTACAATAAGAGATCATGTAAAAGAAGAAAATAATAAGTATAAGAACTTGGAGGAAGGAAAATTAAGATAATCTAAGTATTTATTGAGCTAAAGGCATTCAAAGATTGGTTAGAATAATCAGTTCATTCATTTGAAGGCCATTTCCTGAGCGCCGCCCATTAGGAAGATACGGTAAAATGTCATCGCTTTGAAGTTTAATAACTCCCATTTGTCCCATTTGAAAACCATATCATATCCATATGCCTGAATTTAATGGTTCATTAATTACAAGCTTTGGGGATCTCTTATCCTACAAAGAGTAGAAGTGATGATGACTTAGGATTTCTATAACACCAAGAGCTGGAGAATGCTTTTAAAATGCTTTTAAAATGTCTGATTCAATCATTAAGAAACGTGTTTGAAATGGAAGGAATCTTACTGAGCAAATTTAAATTATGCACAGTTTTGTTTTCTTATAAATACCATTCAAAAGAAAATCTTCAAAGTTGTAGCACAAATGCTTGATAAAAGCGTAATGCTTTAAAGAGCAAGTTTTCCGGGAGCATCCTTGAATGTTTTGCTGCCTGTCTTAACCAGTGAAGATAAATTTAACAACCCATGAACGAGAATTCTCTCTGAACAGAATGGCCTGAAATCAGTGGAAACTCAATTAACCAGGAAGCTCAAGAATTGGATCATCTGATTATTTGAAGTCGTTAAATTAATCAACCAGAACTTCCTTTCTGATTCCGCTTTCATTGGTTGATTAGCTTTATCGGAGATCTTTCTAAAATGTATTAGACTTGTATTCCTCTTCTGCATCCAGTTCTGGAAAAAAGGGATTATTTGTAGCAATTAAAATGATGTGCTCTGGAGTAACACATTTTGCTTCTAGTTCTGGCACATCATTTTGTGATGTGTGGTATGGGGAGAATTAGTTTAACTTCTGTGTATTTCACTTTCCTAGTCTGGAAAATAGGGATTAAAAAGGTACCCATTTTAATGGGCTATGTGAAGATGACATGATACAATAGTTGTAGTATGCTTAGAGCAGGCCTGGGACCCAGGAAGCACTCAATAAATGTTAGCTTTTATTATTTATTAAATAATATACTTCAGAGTCATCATTTTATCATACGTCATTTTATCAATAATCAGGAGGCAATTTAGCATATTGGTTAAAGAGCTGAGTTCTGCGGGTTTAAGCTTCCATCTATTAGATGTGTGACCCTGGGCAAATGAAAGACTCCATGGCTAGATTTGCCAATCTGTAAAATGGAGAAAACAGCAATTCCTGCTTCAAAGGATTGCTGTGTTAAAGGAGACACAGACACATGAATCCCTTTATAAATACCTTTATAAACACAATCAGTGTTCCCACAAATGATAGCTAGTATTGAACAGTAGTATATAGTTGCAGAAATGTGGGAGTTTGGATTGAATGTATACCAGGCCTAGAGAAAAGTTCAAAAGTTTTCTTCTCTGATGATTATTTTGAAATTGCCTGTTCTGTCCTTAAGAAGTTCGTTGTGAAAAAACGTTGATTAATAAAAGACTTTAGTTAACTGGATCCAACTAACTGCAGCATTCCTTCCATGTGTGCTCTTATTCAGGCTAAGCTAATAGAATCGTTCTCATCTGGCAGGAACGAAGCTGAAGAAGAGCTTTTCAGCCACTGTTTTATTCTGCAGCTCACAGAGCAAACCAGACTCCCTTCTAGGAGCAGAGCACAGTAGGGCTTTGGGGCAGCCGACTGAGTTCCAGCAGCCCCCAGCGGTGGGGGGGGGGGGTGCTGGTGCAAGGACACCATTTCCTAGAGGGTCCTCTCTAAGTGAGAGAACTGCTGTCATTTGAATACATCCCTGATGAGTACAGAGTCCCTTTTCAGATGAAAAGGCCCTCTTCTCACCATATTTCTCTGTCATCTGTCCCCTTTCAGCGGTCCACAGCTTAACAGCTTTAACACAGCATAAATTAATCCACGGGAGTTATCTCAGAAAAAGTTAGATGTTAATTCTCAAAGGCAGGGGATCAAGGACAGTGGCTGGGCAGATAGCAGGGTGGAAGAGGGGCCCTGAGTACTGGCTCTTGTGTTAATTCCCCAGGTTCAAACCCCAGCTACATCACATCCTACCCCACACCTTCAATAGCAACCTCTCCGTGTCAATTTCCTTATGCGCAGAGCAGGAAATGCAAGCCCCTACCTGATAGTGTGTTGCTGACATTAATGAACGAGATAATCCACATAGAGTGTTTCCCACAGTCCTTGGCACATATTAAAAACTCAATAAATAGTAGGCGATACTTTTTATTTATGGGTGAACATTCATTTGGAGTCTTAGCTACGTGCTCACAGTATAGTACAGCACACTGCTGTGTTTCATTCTTGAAGTCATCAATAGAAGTGACAGTTAATCATGATAACACACCAGGCCACCAAACACAGCTTCAAGGGATGAAAGTTGTAGGAAACTCTTATTGCCCTCTTGGGATAAATCTTACTCCTTTCTGTCTTGAGAATTCTCATGGACTTTGTCCTGCCCATTCCCATTAGGCAAAGATTAATCAAGAAACAATCATAAGAAAGAGTCAAATGAAAACCCTCCCAGATAGCTATGACTCTGAAACAGCTAACTGGACCTTGGGAAGGATGATTTTTGGCCATGCGACCATCTGAAAGTTCTAACCCTTAGAGATGTATGAAAACCTAGGGCTATTTCAGCAATTACAAAATAAAAAAACTAAAACAAACAAACAAAAAACAAAACAGGTCCACATTATTCTTTTTTTTTTGCGGTACGCGGGCCTCTCACCATTGTGGCCTCTCCCGTTGCAGAGCACAGGCTCTGGACGCGCAGGCTCAGCGGCCATGGCTCACGGGCCCAGCCGCTCTGCGGCTCGTGGGATCTTCCCGGACTGGGGCATGAACCTGCGTCCCCTGCATCGTCAGGCGGACTCTCAACCACTGCGCCACCAGGGAAGCCCTAGATGGAATCTTTTGATGTGCAAAAGTTTTTACTTTTGAGTAAGTCCAATTTATCCATCTTTTGTTGCTTTTGCTTTTGGTGTCATATCTAAGAAGGCTTTGCTTAACCAAGGTCATGAAGAGTTACTCCTACATTTTCTTCTAAGAGATTTATAGTTTTAGGTCTTTCATTTAGGTCTATGATCCATTTTGAGTTGAATTTTACTTACAGTGTGAAGAAGTCCAACTTTATTCTTTTTCATGTGAATATATAATTGTCCCAGTATCATTGGTTGAAAATATTATTTTTCCCCATTGGATTATCTAGGCATCTTTGTCTAAAAATCAATTGACCATAAATGCAAGAATATATTTCTGGAGTCTCAATTCTATTCCATTGACCTGTATGTCTATACTTGCGCCAGTTCCACTGTATCTTCATTGCTGTAGCTTTATGTTAAATCTTCTAATCTATGAACACGGAATGTCTTTCCATTTACTCAGGTCTTTTAAAGTTTTTTCAATAGTGTTGTGCAGTTTTCAGAGCACAATTTTGCATTGCTTTTGGTATATTTATTGCTCAGAATTTTATTCTTTATAATGCTATTATGAATGGAATTGTTTTCTTAAATTCATTTTTGGATTGTTTATTGTTAGTGTATAGAAGTACAATTGACTTTTGTATACCGATCCTGCAATATTGCTGGACTCCTTTATTAGTTCCAACCATTTTTTGGTAGATTCCTTAGGATTTTCTGTAATGAGATCATGTCATCTCCAAATAGAGATAATTCCTCCTTTCAATATGAATGCCTTTTATTTCATTTGCTTGCCTAATTGCCCTAGCTAGAACATCCAATACAATGTTAAATAGAAGTGGTGAGGGCAGATATCCTTGTGATGTTCCTAATCTTAAAGGAAAAGTGTTCATCAAAAATATTATGTTAGGTTTGGGTTTTTCACAGATGCTTTCTATCAGGTTGACAAAATTCCCATCTAGTACTAGTTGGTTGAGTGTCTTTTATCATAAAAGGGTGCTGAGGTGTGTCAAATGCCTTTTCTATGTCTATTGAGATGATCATGTCTTTTCTGACCTTTATTCTATTGATACAGCATTTTACAGTAACTAATTTTCAGATATTAAACTAACCTTGCATTTATGGGATAAATTCCACTTAGTCGTGGCGTGTAATCCTCTTTATATGTTGCTGGATTTGATTTGCTCATGTTTTGTTAAGACTTTTTTGCATTTATACTCCTAAGAAATATTGGTCCGTAGTTTTCTTTCCTTGTGATGTTTTTGGTTTTGGAATCAGGGTAATACTGGCCTCAGAGAATGATTTGGGAAGCGTTCTCTTCCCTTTATATTTCTTAAGTACAAAAATTGTTCCTGCCTCTCATATCTTGCCAGGTAACCTTCTTCATTTTGTTTATAAATTACAGCATATCTAAACTTCCTCATCAGTCAGCACTTAGGAAAGTACCTAGTGATTTGAACCAATTTATCCTCATAATCAAACAGTATTTATAATGCTCCCACATGATTTAAACCAATTTAGTATTCCCGTGAGAGAAGTCAGATGTGAGAGAGAGAGAGAGAGAGAGATGGTGTGTGTGTTGCAGATGTACAGCAAGTACAGGGAGGGAAGGAATGTCTGGAGGATACTTACCCTCCAAGGAGCAGAGAGCTTGGTTCTTAGACCAGAATAAAATCTCAGTATTTCACAAATCACTCTGTTTATTATTATGGTTATTATCATTACCATTATTTGGTATCCTACCTTTAGACTCTAAGAAGCGAGCCTTCGTGTTGAATCTTCTAAATCTTGCTTCTTTTTTTCTCCTTCCTACCAGAGGTTTTTGTCCTCCCTCCTTCCTTTCTTTTTTTTTAGAACAAAATCTGCTACCGGCCTGAGATAAACTCAGTGGAGATAACCCATTGATGCCTTAAAAATAAAATAAGCATGGGAATCCAATAAGAATCCAATGTAGGGGACACAGGTTCACGCCCTGGTCCGGGAAGATGCCACATGCTGCGGAGCAACTAAGCCTGTGAGCCACAACTACTCTGAGCCTGTGCTCTAGAGCCTGCGAGCCACAACTAGTGAGCCCACGTGCCACAACTACTGAGCCTGTGCTCTGGAGCCTATGCACCACAACTGCTGAAGCCCGGGAGCCTAGAGCCCGTGCTCCGGCCACAAGAGAAGCCATCATGATGAGAAGCCCTCTCACCGCAACGAAGAGTAGCCCCCGCTCACCATAACTAGAGAAAACCCCCACACAGCAGCGAAGACCCAACGCAGCCAAAAATACATAAATAGATAAATAAGTAAATAAAAAAATAAAATAAGCAAGTCAATAACTAAAGTTAGAGTGTTATTTTCTTAACTGAACTCATATTTCCCACTTACTCCTGTGAAAACACTAGGGAATTAAAGATTTTACAAACAACAATAATAACAACAGCAACAACACAAATACCTTGTATGATTTTGGATAAATTAACATTGTCTGGCTCCTCTTACAACACTAGGCTTTACTGAAATGCTTCATTTTAAATGCTGTACAATTATAATCCTTTAATCTAAATATCTGCTGTATATCAACGTTTCTATTTTTAAATAATCAAATTCAACAGGTTTTTTTTTTTTGGGTTTTTTTTCCGGTACGCAGGCCTCTCACTGTTGTGGCCTCTCCCGTTGCGGAGCACAGGCTCTGGACGCGCAGGCTCAGCGACCATGGCTCACGGGCCTAGCTGCTCCGCGGCATGTGGGATCTTCCCTGACTGGGGCACGAACCCGTGTCCCCTGCATCGGCAGGCGGACTCTCAACCACTGCGCCACCAGGGAAGCCATGAACAGGTATTTTACTAACTAGTTTGTTCTGGGTATTAGGGATTAGAGAAAGAAGGTTCGGATAACTTTTATTTTGAGAGGTTTACAGTCTTATTGAAAAAAGGCATATATTTAAGAAATAATTAAATAAGAATTTGAGATACTTTAATCCAGGGTAACAGGCACTTGTCTACCTACTACGTTCAAGGCACTGCATGTCACTCAGAGGTGAAACTACAAGAGCTCAGGAAAATGAACACATGGGAAAGCTGAAATGAAGAAGACGCTTCCAGAACACAGGAAGACGATGAGGGTATGCATTGATAAGGAATGGAGGCATTAACAATGTTTTCAGCCTGAAGATTAATTAGCAATTGTTTTCCCTTCCATTTCAAACAAAGCAGCCAATTTAAAAACTGCCAGCTAGCTTTCTTTACTCTGATTTCCTTTTAATCACATATAAATAAATCCAAACTCTAATCTTTCTTTTTCTCTTTTGTTGGTGTAAATGTCAAATGTCTTACCTTGAGTCAATTTCATATGCTCATAAGTAACCCATGCACACTTACCTATCATGAAAAACTTGATGTTTTTCTT
The DNA here is from genome assembly GCF_964374135.1 of Grampus griseus. NCBI lineage: Eukaryota > Metazoa > Chordata > Mammalia > Artiodactyla > Delphinidae > Grampus > Grampus griseus. The sequence goes on along the minus strand of NC_139004.1, from coordinate 27,850,707 downwards.
TGTTCTGAAGTACAAAGGAAACACAGGTTCACATAGTGCTTTCTGTTTAAAGCTAGGAAAACAACTTGTTCTCAGAGCTTTCTAAGAAGAGTTTTTCTGGCATTATTTTGACCCATGGGCTAAGGGTCTGGTCAGCAAGTTAACAACTACCCGGAGAATTTAAGTAAAACTTCTCAATAACCAATTTCTGCACATGCATTTAATTAAAAAACAAGGTATAACTTCTATTTGACTTTTGAAACTTTTTCCCCTCCCTCTAGTTTTAACCTGTCAGTGGAGAGAGTCAGTTCAGATGAAAAGAAGTTGCTAAGATGCAACTATTAAGCGTTCTTAAGTTGAGTACAAAGATGAGCCCAATGTGTACAAATTTTTTTCAACTGGAAACTTGACTTGTTTTCTTGAATATTAAAAGGAAAAGAAAAGATTACTTGTGATGATGTCTTGGCTCAGGCACAGAAGTTCCTATAAGGAAAAGGACTTGCTTATTCACTTATTCTTTTATTCAGTATATACTTATTGAGTGTATACTATGTACTAAGCACTTTTATAGGCATTAGGGATACAGCTGTGATGAAGAGAGAGGTGGTCTCTGCTCTCGTGGGGCTTAATTCTAGTGAAGACAAACAATAAGTACTAAGACAAATAAGCACTAAATATAACGTGTTATATATGGTCAATCAGGAAAACAAGCAGAAAAAGGGGAGTTATATGTGTCTGGGGTAGAGGTGGGAAATTCTAGAGAGAGTGAATAAGAAAGACCGTACCATAAAGATAACTTTTGGAAGATGGCCAGAAAGAAGTGAAGAAACAGCTGTGATGTCTTCACGAGAAGAGTATTCTAGGCAGAGGAAACATTAAGTTCAAAGGCACTGAGTCAGGAATCTGCCCGATATGTGCAAGAACAGCCCAAGGCCAGTGTGGGCTGGAGTGGACTGAGAACAGGGAGGATGGATAGGAGGTGAGCTCAGAGAGGTCAAGATGAGGGACAGATGCAGCCGTGCAGATCACAGTGAAACTCTGGCTTTTACGTGGAGTAAGATGGGAGGCCACTGAACAAGATCACCTTGGTTGCTGGGACGAGAATAGAAGGCAAGGCTGCAGGTGAAAAAGGATCAGTACAGCTAGGTTTTTGCACGAATCTAGGCAATACAGAAGTGTCATCTAAAGCTGTGACTCTGATTACCTAGGGCAGGGGTTGGCAAACTAGCCTGCTGCCCCAAAGCTGCTTCCTCCTGTTTTGGAAATAAATTGTATTGGAACACAGTTATGCTCATTCATTTACCTTTTGCCTACGGCTTCTCGCCCCCTACAACGGCAGAGCTGAGCCATTGCGACAGAGACTGCATGGCTAGCACAACTGAAAATATTTAGTATTTGGCCCTTTACAGAAAAAAATTTGCCCACCTCTGACTTAGAATCTACTGGGAGGAGGATTACAGCAGGGAAGATGCCTTCTGGATGTACAAAACAGCATGGGCACAAACCACCATTTCTCTTCATTACAATTCTGTATAGTGTATGCGCTTTGCAGAAGGTGGAGAGAATTATATCTGGGTGTTAGTAAATGGGACAAAATGAAAATAAGATTAGTCTTTCAATAATGGATAATGGGGAAATCATTCATTCACTCAAGAAATATTCTTTGCAAATGCCATTTATCATTTAATGAGCTAGAAAGACATCAAATAAATAAACACGCAAGTAAATATATAACTACAAAAGCACTAAGTGCCATGAAGAAAAGGATTGGGTTCAACGGAGAGAACAACAAGGGACACACTTTCTATCAGGGGAGGTCAAAAGAAATGCCATTTGAGGTGAGCCCTGAAGGATGAGTGGGAGGGAAAGAGAGCGGAAGCATTACAAGGAACATGTACAAGGAACAGGATGTACACAGGTGGTGAACTGGAGGGAGAATTAGAAGAACTAAGAAGAAAAGACACACATACACACACACACACACACACACACACACACACCCCTTATGTGCACACACATACGTGAATGGCTGAGTCATGAGGAAAGAGTCATGGAACGTGGTTGGAGATAACAGTGTGGCTTGGAAAATACTGGGCTTTTGTAGATCACGTGAAGGAGTTTTGATTTTATTGGAAGTCCAATGGGGAGCCACTGAAGGATGCAAGGCAAAAAAGGCATGATTAGCTTTGCATTTTTTTTTTTTTTTTTTTTTTGCGGTACGCGGGTCTCTCACTGTTGTGGCCTCTCCCGTTGCGGAGCACAGGCTCCGGACGCGCAGGCTCAGCGGCCATGGCTCACGGGCCCAGCCGCTCCGTGGCATGTGGGATCTTCCCGGCCCGGGGCACGAACCCGCGTCCCCTGCATCGGCAGGCGGACTCTCAACCACTGTGCCACCAGGGAAGCCCTAGCTTTGCTTTTGATACAGAATTCTGGCTCCATGAGGATAATGGAGTGAAGGGGGTCAAGAATCAAAGTCCAGCAGCCAGTTAGGAGGTGGTGTGCGGTGACTGGCTCAGGAGACAGATGATGACAGAGGTTTATACTAAGTTGGTGTCTGTAGTTTAATTCACAATTTATTGTATTTTTACTATGAACAAAATGTTATTCTTGGTTCTGTGTTGGGAGGAGGTAACGATAAATGGAGGTAGTCTCTGCCTTGGACAAAACTATAGCTCTGAAGAGTGAGGAAAGTGCACAAATACTTGTTATATGTAGTCAACTCTGAAACATTCTTATGACAGCTTGAAAGAGTACTATTGGAGACCAAGGGAAGGAAAATTTCTACTGGCTTTGTTGGTGAAAGAATCTTAGTCACCACTGTATTTCCAATGCTGAGCAGTCTCTCTATACCTCCCAAGTAAGACAGGCTTGGGAAGTGTTGAGAGAATGGCCTGAATCACGTCTCTGGATTCTTGTCTTGTTCATTATTTCCAAACGCTAATTGCAGTAACTTGATGAGCCAACCTCAGCTCCTTTCTACGTTGCTCTGTTGCTACCAGTCAGCCTGTTTCTTGCCACCAGACCTCCCTCACACCATGATCAGACAGTCTGCCAGGACAACTGTGCCCCTCCCCGTGCTAGCAGCTTGCCTGCCTTTATGCCGACATTGCCAGGTGTTTGTTGTGTCTGTCCTCACAGTGTGGAAGGGAGCCGAGGATGAGAAGCAAGTACGCCAAACAAAGTTGAAATAGTTTACAGAAGCCCAGGACCTGACGAGTGTATCCTGTCTTGTGGCCAAGAGTTACTCAGTTCAGTTTGGATCTATATGAGGGTCCCGCCACTCCATGAGTGCTTTCACACACTAGGTGTTTAATAAACATTAATTGAATTAAAAAAACACAAAGTAAAACGCAAGACATTTCAGTTAATCCACTTCAAAGCAGGCACTGCACGCAATATAGAGTGTTCAGGGTGCTTTCCTGCTGCTAGTGAGAGAGGGTGCCCAGCCCCATTCTTTGTCTTGCCCTCCAAGCTGGAATCACTTCCACTTGTGGGATGAGTCTCACCCAGCACAAGCCGACTCAGCAAGAGAGTATAATACCAACCTTAACATAACCAAGAGCTGGAGCCTGAGTTAGCCTACGGGCATAGTCTATGCATCTTGGAGGGAAAAGACAGAGCACGGATTACAGCCGGGTATTTGGAGCCTGAATTCTCTCGTTTTCCTTCTATACACTGCCATATTCAGGCTGTGTGACACTGGGCAAATTTCTTAACTTCTCTGAATCCTAATTTCTTCATTTATAGAAGGAGAATAATGAAATCTTCCACACAGGATAAAGCCTTTAAAATGTAAATCTTGACATGAGATCAGCATGAGATGATCAGCTCTGGTGAAACCTTGTGGTGATGTGGCTCATTTTGGAAATAAGGAGATTGGTAGTTTCCCCTAGCAGGCTCACCCTCAACATTTCACTAACTTTATAATAGTGTGTGACCTTGACATTTTTGGACCCCACTTACAGATTATGGTTGGTTTTACTATGTTATTATATTGAGTTATAATATTGCTCATGCAGAAACCTGATAATCATGTCAGTCTGAGAAAGAGCCAGAAAATTTAAACTCTGACATGTTTCCCCCATCTTTGTTTTCCAAAGGAGGACCGCCTTGAATAGCATACATCAATATAATGTTTGTATTTTGTTCTTTCCCCTTAAACACCCTTTGAAACAAACATGGCTTCAAGTCTTGGATGCAGTTACAGGTTTCTACTGGCCAAGTGGAATTGGTAGGAAGGGATTTTGGAAATGACTGCTTGGAACTGAGAAAACTTTTCTCAGTAGAAGACTGTTTACCTCCCCATGGAGCCAATAATAACATTTTTGTTATTATTCATTCAGGTTCATTCAGGTTCCCAGGAACACAGCCACAGGGAAGAATGTGTTTTGTTAATGATTATAACAATTAACGCTGTTACTGAAGTGAGACTTCTGGTTTTAGATAAGATGGAGAAGACTCATTTCTTGCTCCATCTCTTGCTAAGTACAATTATAAAATCCCTGGACATAATACAACTAACAAACACAAGAAGACTTTGAAAGGTGGAATGAAGATGGTATACTGACCAGGGAGGGACCCTGGGGCATTAACAACAGGGGTGATTTCCCTATGCTTTCGTTTTGCCTCCCATGCATCCTGGGCTTCGTGCTGGATTCTGGAGAAGCCCTTAATTTAGAAGTGCCAGAAGACACAGACAAAACCAAAATCCCCCATAATCAGCTCCCTCTAGACAAGACCAGAAAGTGCGTGATCCAGCAGGATGGCAAAATTGTTGACAATATCCACCTAACTCCGGCCAAACATCATGAAGAAACCATGCCCTCTCCCCTCACTCCCCTGTGGTGCTGGCAGAGATGGAGTGGGAGCCTGGACTTCCCATTCTACCTAGAAGTAGCACATGCATGGCAAGGGAGCAGGCAGCTCTCCGATGCCCCTGCAGCCAGGGTGGTGTCAGCAAAGACTCTGGGGGAAACCTGGACTCCATGACTCCCACCCGCAGCTGTGCTCCTCTCTCTATCAGTTAGAGAGAGGGCAGGATTTTGGAGAAGAAGGAGCTGGAGAAAAGATTTCTTTAAACCATTATGTGGGCAGATCCCTCATAACTCACACGTGAAACTGGTCAGAATTTAAGACAGAAATACATTGTAGGGACTTCCCTGGTGGTCCAGTGGTTAGGACTTCGCCTTCCAGTGCAGGGGGTGCAGCTTCGATCCCTGGTCGGGAAGCTAAGATCCCACATGCCTCTCGGCCAAAAAACCAAAACATGAAGCAATATTGTAACAAATTCAACGAAGACTTTAAAAATGGTCCCCAGCAAAAAAATCTTAAAAAACAAAAAAAGAAATATTGTAGAACACTGCCCGAGATTTCACGTTGGCCTCTAAGTAGTCCACACACAAAGCAGGCTAGATTATCACTACATAGGCTGTGAAAACTACGTTCTTTGGAAACACATCCCACAAAAGTAGGACAAGACCTGCATGAGACCTAAAGAGAGACTCGGCTAAAAGAAGATTAGGGGGCTTCCCTGGTGGCGCAGTGGTTGAGAGTCCACCTGCCGATGCAGGGGACACGGGTTCGTGCCCCGGTCCGGAAAGATCCCACATGCCGCGGAGCGGCTGGGCCCGTGAACCATGGCCGCTGAGCCTGCGCGTCAGGAGACTGTGCTCCGCAACGGGAGAGGCCACAGCAATGAGAGGCCCGTGTACCGCAAAATAATAATAATAATAATAAAAAAAAATAAGATTAGGATCCAGAGTCATATACTCTGGTAACCCAAATGTCCAGATACTGTATTGGTGTTACTTGACACTCATGGCCATCAACCAACTTTCAGCGTCATCCCCACTCTTCAGCTCCTGCTCATTTGACGTGACCTGTAAGTTGGGATTTTGTCTTCCTTTTCCTGCTTAGAGCCCGGAGCCCTGATTCTAACTGCCCCCCATCCCTCACCCTGGGACATTGCCTAACGTTTTCAGGAGAGATGACTGTTCTACGTGTTCCCAGCAATGGGCAGACTCTCGTGGATGGATCAACTGAATAGAATTATGATGCTGCCCCAGTGTTTTTGGGGTGCTCGTTGTACATATGACCCAAACTGTCCTAGGGCTGGGTCAGTTTCCCTGATGGCACTCTTTGTCAACCCAATCCGGGCTAGGATTACTCCTCCTCTCCAATAACCCAGGCTGTTGAAATCTAACCATGGTTTCTGCCAATATTGTCCTAACAAAATGTCCTGGTTTCTACCAGAAATGAAACTTTAGCCCACCAAATATTTTTTTTTCATATCTGATTTTGCCACAGTTCTATAAATTCAGCCACTGAGGACCCATATATTTCCTACTAACTTCAATTCATGCAATATCCATTTTAATAACTTTTTTCCTGACACTGAATGTAAAACCGTGGGTGGCTAACGATCCGTTTGAGGAGATTACAATATGTGAATAATGAAGTAATAGTAGTGATGTAAGCAGAAAAGACATAATGGTTCCCTTGTTCTAAAAACCTCTCTCGCTTAGGAATGCTACACGAAATGAATGTCAGACTACCTAGCGGGGAGCCTGGTATACAGTGGGTGCTAACATATATTTACTGAAATTAAAACCATGAATTATGTTAAATGGTTTGTTCACACTAATGGATATTTCAAATGCTACTTTAATCTTGATGGTCAAAAGAAATCTAGAAGTGAACTCTTTTCTTGAGGTAGAAATTGTCACTGTAGTTGAGGCTGTGACCTTGTGAGAAAGTAGATTAAATACCAGAGAGAATACATATCTGACACCTGAGACCAGAGATGTACAAAACCATCCCAGTTTTGTAATCTCAGGGAAATATTTTACTGAAATATTTTGCTCGCACCATCTGAAGCAGATTAGTAATAAGCACTGAATGCCTACCTACTGGGGAGTTTGAACACGTTTGCTCACGTGATACTATTGTAAACCATTAGGAATTCAGTGCACAATTCCTTAACGTATTTACATTAACGGCAACAATCATATACTCAAAATATTATTAATATTAAATAAAAACTTAAAGATTTAAAATTTTCTGGTGTTAAAATGAAGTATTTGGTTTGGAGGCCCAGATTTTAAAACTAAGAAAATAGTTACTGTAGACAAATATTTTGTTATCCTCAATTGTCCAATGATGATTTATTAGCTTATAGTTTAAACTCAATCATTATGCCATTTTCACTATTATTTCATCTCTAGGACTCTTTGAAGCAAGTCAGTAATATTATTCCCCCTGTTTACAGATGAATAAGCAAGCACTAACAACTAACTGATTGGGTCAAGAGGTTAACAGTGGAGATGCAGATGAGTAATTGGACTCTAAATCTTACCCCTGCTGGGATCTGGTGTCTGCTACCTTGCAACACTGGGAGGCCTTGCACACGTATCACATTAGAACAAAAAGTAGAAACTGTTTCTCAGAATATAAGGGGTGACTTATCTCTCCACGTGGGAGACATGGCTGCTGCAGTGGGAGGGTCAGCATCCCCCGCAACCAGGGAAAGTCGCTCTACTTCTCTGTGGCTAAGTGGAACTGAAGTAGTCACTTAACTTTTTTGACTTCCAGTTTTCACAGCTAGAATTCTGCACTAGATGTTCTGTAAGATCTCACCTGGTATTCAATTCTCTGAAATAGCATCAGAAGACAACAGCTTCCTTCGTTTTGAGGGTCTCTTCCTTTGAATGGAGGGACCTGTTGAGACCTTGACTGTGCGGCTAGAAGAGGCATTGAAAGGTCAGGGTGACATCTGGTGCACTGCACAGGCAAGGAGGTACACACACACACACACACACACACACACACACACACACACACACACACACACACACACACACACACACACACACACACACACTCATTCCAAATTTTGGCTAGGCACTTGGAATTTAGTTGGGAGGTAGAGGCATACGTTCTGTTTTGTTTAAAGGAGCTGTTTTGCCTTTTATGTTCATTAGGTTTTTATTTATTCAGCAACTACCTCTTTATCTTTCCATCAATGCATGCCCTTTGGTTTGAAACTAGCTCCTGGAAGCCAGAAGAAAGAAAACTAAACAGCACCTGGTTTTCTGATCCCAAGTATTTGTGACATCTTTCTCTTTAAGATGGGCTGTTCCATGATTACCTCAGAAGACAGCAATAGCAAACACATAAAAACAGAGGCAGGGGGCTCATTCCTGGCATTGCTTGGATCAGAAACAACTGGAGTTGTCAGTGACAGGCTCATTCTGCCACACGTACAATGGCTGTGTTTGAAGACATCAGCATGAACGAGAACAATATATGTGTATGTGTAACTGATCACTTTGCTGTACACCTGAAACTAACACAACATTGTAAATCAACTATACTCCAACAGAAAATAAAAATTAAAAAAAAACTTTCAAAAAATAAAAACCCATCAGCAGAAGAGGAACAACCACAGCCACCATAACTCCCACATCATCAACCCACTGCTGGTGGGACTCAGGCCTCACAATCCCATTTATCTTCATTCTCCATTGTTCTAATTTCCTTCTGCAATCCAGTTCATGCTTCCATCTCTTCCCAGCTTTATTTTTTTCTAGTTTTTGACTTTTTTTTTAGATTTCCTTGGCAAAGTTTGTCCTTCCTTTCTTCCTCCCTCATCTGTCCCTTCCTTCCTTGTCTTCTATTTCACGACCTTAGGACATTACATACTGTGGTTGTAATTCTGCGTCAACTTGACTGGATTAAGGGATTCCCAGAGAGCTGGAAAAACATCATGTCTGCGTGTGTCGGTGAGGTTGTCTCCAGAAGAGATAAGTATTTGAGGCGGTAGACTGAGTGAGGAAGATGCTCCTCGTGAGGGCGGGCAGGCGTCATCCAAGCCACTGAGGGCCAGGATAGAACAAAAAGGCAGAGGGAGGGCAAGTTCACTCTGTTGGTTTGCAATATGGCCCCTGTACATGGAAGGCAGGGAGAGACAGAAGAGCTAGAAGAGCTACTCCAGATTGAGAGGTGGCAGGTTTAATAAGAAAGGGAACTTCCATACGAGGCTTGTCCTGCGTGGCTGCAAGACAAGTAGATCTCCCCACCTACCCATCATAATCTTAAACGTTTATAGAGAGGCCTTAACTGGGTTCAGTCACACACTCAGTCCAGATGGTCTCAATGACACCTTACCTTCTCGAGGCTGTGTCCTTAGAAAGGCTGCTAGTATGGGGATGGTGGGCGGAACATACATTCTAAACACAGGGAGGGGCTCAGGAACCTCCAATTGCCCAGATTTAGCTCAAGGGTCAACCGGTGGTCACAGTCTCTTGATAACCATCTCCAAGAGCCTCTCTCTGTTTGAGACAAGACATCTACCTTCTTCTGCCCCTGGACAAGGGCATTCCTGGTTCTCAGGCCTTCAGGCTCAGACTGGGATTTACACCATTGGCCCCTTAATTCTTGGGCCTTTGGACTTGGACTGAATTACACCAAGGGGGAAGAGGGTACAGAGAAGGGGGGCTTTCCTGGTTCTCCAGCTTGCAGAGAGCAGAACGTGGGACATAGCCTCCATAATCACATGAGCCAATTCCTATAGCAAATCTCATATATATACTTCTTATTGATTCTGTGTCTCTGGAGAATACCGACTACTGCACACGTCATAGCCCCTGGCTCTGATTTGACATGAGAAATGTCAAGTTCAGTATCTCAAGTTTGTGTCTCCAATATTTTGGGAGGCACTCTGAAATAAGCTGCTATTGGCATTTCAATAAATGCTTTTGTATTTAGCTGCTTTTAGGAACTCATTAATAACTAATCAATATTCATGACATCTGACCAGAAGCGGTGAGCCCTGAATGGGGGCTAATTAAGATCTCAGCACTCCTCCATTACTGTTTTTTTTTTTTTTTTTGGCATCGCACTCTCTTTATTTTATTTAATTTATTTTTTTTAACATCTTTATTGGAGTATAATTGCTTTACAACGGTGTGTTAGTTTCTGCTTTATAACAAAGTGAATCAGCTATACGTATACATATATTTACTGAATGTGTAAAGCACTTCGATTCTCTCTAGGACTTTCCTGGTTGCAGACATTGGCATATGTACGTTGCTTAATTAGCCAATATTTTGGTATTTTGCTTTTGCCATCTATTCACTTTACGATATCACAGGCCAGCAAACGAGATGCTATTTACCTCCTATCTCACCTGCCCAAGATGTTTGCTGCCATTGGAGTTAATCGAAGCACCCTCCCCAGGACAGTGAATTGATCAGTTCAAACCTGTGCCCTCTGTAGTGTGGACAACCATAGCACACAGGAAGGACATACTGCTTGTGAATATTTGTGTTCCTAAAAGCAGAGCTTTAGTTCTCATTTTTTGGAGTGTCTATTTTCTTTCCTAATTCTCCCTAAATAAGCAAAATCAGGTTTTTACTTGATAAAATCCTTCAGAAAAAGCTTTCCATTCTAAGTTAACTTTCTCTTCCTACATGTTTCCATGTAAATAATAAAGAGAATGTGTTTGAAAAATATGTACTTTTAGCAGTGCTAGAAACTCTGGTTCTCTGAATCAAGATAGCCCTTGTGAGCTGCAAACTCATTGTGAGTCTAAACCTTTTCTACTTCCTGGTATGGCTTTATCCACAGCCCTCTCTCCCAACCCTTAGCATCCCTTCCCTAAACATCCCTTATTCTAAGAGATGTGTAGTCTTCTCTCTTGGTCAGAGATAATCATGTGCTTCAAGATGCTAAGAGGTTTTGAAGAAAAATAAGACCTTTATTGATAGTGTGGATAGAAGGGCATGTTCTAACTATTTTGAGTTAAAAATAACCACCCCCTCATTATGCATAAGAATCTGTTCACAGTGCAGTGTGCCAGGCACTGTTCTAGGTACCAGAGATACAGTAGAGGACAAAGTTGACAAAATACACCTCCCTTATGAAGCTTATGTTCCCATGGGGAAGACAGACATTCGACAACAACAAGGACAAGAAGTTGAGTATAACGATCAAGTCAAGAAGTGATCAGAACTTGTGACTGTCACTTGCTCACTGCTCTTGGATCCATTCCCAATCTTTCCCCTGGAAATTACACTTCTGAGGGTCCCTTGCTCTCTGGCTTTCAGCTAGTTTTTGCCAAAGGGAGGCACTAATAGGAGACTGGAGGGCAAGAGGGAGGGAGAATCCAGGGCATTTCTCGTCCTTTCTCTTGTTTCAGGCAGCGCATCGTACAAAATCTATGTTCCCTTTATATCGGCTGCCTCTCCTCTCTATATAAGCTACTTTGTGAATCCCCCCCTCACCCTCCCTCCAAGGGCAGCCCTTGGGCTCTGGTGATACATGTACTCAAGTTCTAAGGGTCATGGGGCTTCCCTGGTGGTCCAGTGGTTAGGACTTGGCGCTTTCATTGCCGAGGGCCCAGGTTCAATCCCTGGTTGGGGAGGTAAGATCCCACAAGCCGTCCAGTGTGGCCAATAAAAAAAATAAATAAAAAATTCTAAAGGTCAAAGCAGCTTCCTTTTCTTCCTAATCTTTGTGTTGCCTCTTCTGATAACTTTGTGCCTATCTGCTTACATTGCAGTCCTTCTTTTGGACCACTTAGTGTGGACTCTTTCCACCCCCCCCCCCCCCACTATTGGACCTTGCCTAACACAGTACTATAAAGTTTAACTGATAAGAGAACTGAGAGGGAAGGGGATGCTGATAAGATAGCCAGGAAAGGCCTCTCTGGGATGGTGGCTTTGGTGCAGGGACCTGGATGAGATGAGGATATGAGCCACGATAATGTCTTGGGGTAGAATATTCTGGGCTGAGGGCACAGCAACTATACAGGACAGGGGTGGAAACATGCTTGGCATGTGGAATAACAGCAAAAAGCCCAGTGTTATTACAACATAATGTGTGGAAGAAAGAGATGTAGGAAAAGATGTCAGAGGTTAGCAGGGACCAGGTCATGTATGGCTGTGTGAGGCCTGATAGAGGTAATCAGAATAATTGGGGAGAGAAGAGTAACTTGAGCTGATGATGCTGGGAAGAGTGCAGGGGGAACAATTAGGAGGACCAATTAGGAGGCCATGGCAACAGCCTGTCCAGGAAGAATATAATACTTCAGAGGTAGAGATGGTGAGACATGGCAGATACAAGATATATCCTGAAGGCGGAGCCAAAAAAATTTGCTGCTGGATTGGATGTGGGTTGTGAAAGAAAGAAGTCAAGGATGACTCCAAGGTTTTGAGCCTCTCAACCACATGCATAGTGATGATTCTGACTGAATTGGGAAAAACTTGATGAGGAATACTCTTGGAGGGAATTACATGGATGGGCAGACAGTGAGAGTTTGATTTTGGACATGTTAAATTTGGGATGCTTAATAGACATCTAACAGTGCAGCCAGAATTCAGGGGAAAAGACTGGGCTACAGAAGAATTCTAGGAATCATTAATATATAGATGGCCAGGGGACTAGATGAGATCTGGGGAATGAATATAATGTACAGCGTAGTGACTACAGTTAACAATACTGTGTTACATATTTGAAAGTTGCTAAGAGAGTAGATCTTAAAAAGCTCTCACACAAGAAAAAAAATTAAATTATGTGAGTTGATGAATGTTAACTAAACTTAATGCTGTAATCATTTTTCAACATATATGTGTATCAAATCATTATGTTGACACCTTAGACTAATACAATGTTGTATGTCAATTAAATCTCCATAAAGCTGGAAAAGAAAGTTGGGCAGTTAAGGAAGATCCAACAAAAGAGACTGAGAAGCCGCAGCCAGGAAGGCAGAAAAACAATGGAAGGATGTGGCATCCCAGAAGCCAACTGAAACAAGCATTTCAAGTGGAGGCCGTGACCAGTGGTGTCCAATGCTGCTCTGAGGTTGATAAAGGAGAGGCTACAAAATTGGCCATTAGATGAGAGTTAGCACCTACTGCACTGTAGCTTGTGATGATGGGGCTGGGGTCTCACTCAAGGGAAATAAGGCAGCAGGTCTGGGGAGGCAAGGGAGAAAGCTAAGCTTCTGCTCTGGTGGAGAATAGACACTTCTCTTACCTCCTGATACAAAAGAAAGCAAATCCACCCCACCCTTAGTGGTGGGTAAGTTTCTGAAATTAGAAAGATACCATGCCTCGTCCTAGAACTCTAGGCCAGCATCCTTCAGTTGGGCATGTTATGAGTTTGAGGAGGGACATTCTACACTGTGAAATCAGCCTGTGCATTGCAAGATATTTAGCATCCTTGACCCCTCCTCCCTCCCCCCCCCCGCACTAAGCACAAAGCAGTTAAACTTACTCCCCTCTTTTCCTGCTTTTCATTGCCACCAACAATATTCCCATTTCCTTAGTATGACTGATCACATGAAGATTAAACCAGTTCGCACCAGGATGTAAATAACTGATCATCTTTTTTCAAGCCTTCCTTGAATGTTTTCTTTCTCAGACACTAAATCCAAATGAATAAAAAAATTAGTGACATTGCTGTTGGTGTAAGTAAGTCAAGCAGTGCAACAATGGGAGGCAGATAATTGACGTAAGACAAACTGATCTTCATCTTGTCAAATAATAGAATCCAATTCAATTTTGCATTTACCAAAGTATCTATTATCTGCAGGGCTTTTTTCCAGGTACAGCATGGAGCACAAAGAGGAAGTTTTGATGACTTTACATTTCCTGGGTATCGTCAGTGGAGACACCCAGCAACTCCTGTTTCCCCCACCCCTTCCCCTGTGTGACCTTTACAAAGTTCTCCTTATTCTAGCTTTTCTATCTTTGGCCTTGCCTCCCTGTGCTATTGCTCCAGATGAGAAAAGAACCTCTCTTAAAAGCCAATCTTGGGACTTTCCTGGTGGCGCAGTGGTTAAGAATCCTCCTGCCAATGCAGGGGACACGGGTTTGAGCCCTGGTCCGGGAAGATCCCACATGCTGCGGAGCAACTAGGCCCATGTGCCACAACTACTGAGCCTGCGCTCTAGAGCCTATGAGCCACAGCTACTGAGTCCACGTGCCACAACTACTGAGCCCACGTGCCACAGCTACTGAGCCCACATGCCTAGAACCCTTGCTCCACAACAAGAGAAGCCACCGCAATGAAAAGCCTGCGCACTGCAAGGAAGAGTAGCCCCCGCTCGCCGCAACTAGAGAAAAGCCCACGTACAGCAACGAAGACCCAACACAGCCAAAAACAAATTAAAAAAAAAAAAAAAGCCAATCTTGGATAAATCACCTCTAGCTCTGAATTACCAGCACTGCTAAAAACTAATTTGTCCTTAATTTTACAGTTTGGATGTGTTAAAAGCTCGGGTTTCTTGCATTCTCTCTGGGCCTGGGTCCAGTCCTAATTCTACCTCTTACTAGTTGGGTCATTTTGTGCTAAGTACTTAAGTCGCAGTGCTTCATTTTTTTAAAAAAAATCTGTAAAATGGGAAGTCAACAGTAGTACCTACCTCATGGGATTTTTATGAGGATTAAATAAGATCTTACCTACAATGACTGTGAAAGAGTATACAGCACTTCATAAATGCTCCATAAACGTTAGCTATTTCTATTATTTAATGTGATTTTTCGTGTGTTGTGGTCTTTTAAAAATGTTAACAAATTAATCCTTTTAGAACAGTCCTTCTAGAGAAAGTATTTGTTTAGATGCAGGCACTAGTTCACTAGACATCTGTAGATCTTTTGCCCAGGTTACACATTCCGTAAAAACCCTAAAGGCACATAGAAGACTGTATCTTATGCCCAGCACCTGAAAGCCACACTCCCTAAAGTTGTGAATGCTGCTAGCCTTGCCTGGCACGGTTCTGGAGCACAGTAAGTACTCAACTATGACTTATTAAATTAACAAACTGCAGGATATTTCTCAATAAATATCAAACTCCAAACTGACCAGTTATTCTAGAAGCAAAAGTTCTTGCATCAATCTCCCTCATTAATTTAATCTCGCTCATCACATTTAGGATGAATAAATAATTTCTTGTCTTAATTTTCACTGTCTACCACTTGTTCTTATAACCTCACGAGCTGTTTATACCCCATGTTGCATGGACAGAAGGCCTATATTTGCCTCCTTGCTCTCCGCCCCCATTCCTTTGTATTTTGCTGTGTGTTGTAGAGGGTTGGCTGCCTGCAAAATATTTCCCAGGCTCTCTTGCCAGTTGGATTCAGGTTATGTTCTATCATGAATAGGCACTGGTACAAGAGCAGATAGGAGGAAGGGGAGAAGTGGCTTTCTTCTTCCTTGTGGTTTCAGGTACACTTTTTGCCAGCAGTACAGGGGACAATATAACAGAGGCTACAGAAATGGCGGCTATAAGAGTGGTTCAGGCAACAGTTGCTGCCCTAATCAAGGTGACAGTTCTGGTAGATCCAGAACCAACCGTGACAGCATCTCCAATGCTTCAAGCAATTGTAAGCTGTAGCTACAGCCCAGCAATAATAGCAGCTCTTACCTCTGGGTATCACGCCTTCCTACTTATCGCTCTTCCAGGCCCCTCCTTCTGCTTTTGATTGTCTGGTTCTTCCAGCATCTTTGTACCTAATCCCCTGCATTAAAATACTTGTTTAGGTATTTATATAGATTGTATTAGAGGTGATATGAATTGGAAATGTCTCAAGTGCAATTACATGTTTCTATTTATTCAATAGAAATTGTTACACACATGTGATTTACAAAGAATTTCTGGTCATGGCCTTTGGTTATATTTAAACTCTCACATTTTTTCAGTCAGTTGCTATAATTTGGGATACCTCTGTCCTGAAAATTTTCAAAGAAAAGGCAAATAGTTTTGCCCAGCAGTGAGCTAAACCTCAGACTCGGCAAGCTTTGCAAAACAATGGCTTCTCCAGTAAGCGATTATTAACTCAGCTCCTGTCTGTTTCAAGGAATTTCCTTTCTTCTACTTGGCGCTAGTCGACTTTATTAGCAGTGGACGATCCGGTGGTATATGTTCCGTGGACTTCATTTTATGGTGCTCCCCACTGGGACACTGTTTCTTACCACTTGCCCCACCAAGACAAATCTTACTCATTCCTCTAACGAGGACAAGTATTTCACACTGTGCAGCTTCTTTTCGATCTGGGTGACCTGTGATCCCAATTCTCATTTCCAAAAACTGAAGCAAGTGTTCTGTTCTTTTTTGTTACAACTTTGTTTTTGTTTTTTTTTCCAGTCTAGTGAAAAATCAGAGAAAAAGAAGAGTTGAAATAAAGGGTTTGGGACTTTCATGGTGAACTGGTGCTTAATCAGATGAAATCGTGACTCCTTGTGGGGAAAATGTAACTTCTGAAGGAGAAACCCCTTTAGAAAGCCCTTTTGCCATCAGTAGTGGGTCCAGGGCTCAAAAACAGAGTCCCGACTCTTTCTTTCCGCACCAGTTTCTAGTTTTAGGCTTCAGTTACTTCATATTATTGCAAAGAAAGAGTCTGTGAGCAGAGATTCAAACTTCAGCATGCTTGAGGAGGTTTATGCTGCAGGGGTGTTAAAATGTAGATTCTAAAACCCCTTCCCCAGACACTTTTCTGTAGATTGAGATGGCGTTCAGAAACTTGCATCTTAAACAAATATTTGGCAATTCTGATGCAGGCCATGTCTGGATAAGATTTTAAACTACTCTGGATCTGGAGTGCTGGTCTCTGATTATGTTAGAATATCCCTTATTCACAAGTGTTAACGTGATACTGATTTTTTTTTCTTTTATGTTTGTTTTTGTCCCGCGTTCTGGCTATGCAAACAGAAATATGGATAACAATGGAAAAATTTAATTTTAGTTAAATTTCATTTTCCAAACTCATTCAAATATCTGAATGTTTGGTATTATGAACACAAAATATCTGCATGGATGACAGATCTTTTTATTTTTCGTCACCTGTATGTTTCATGTTTGTTTCAGAGGCCATTTAAGTATTTTCTTAGTGTCATTGTGATGGTTAACTTTATGTGTGGGCCCTGGGGTGCCAAGATATTTGGTTAAACATTATTCTGAGTGTGTCTGTGTTTCTAGATGAGATTAGCATTTGAGTCGGCTGAGTAAAGCAGATTGTCTTCCCCTATGTGGGTGGGCCTCATCCAATCCACTGGAAACCTGAATAGAACAAAAGGGAATATTCGCTCTCTCCGCCTGACTGTTTTCAAACCGGAACATGGGTCTTCTGCATTCAGACAGGAACTTACACCACTGGCTTGCCTGGTTTCCGGGCAATTGGACTTGAACTGGAACTGTTAGGGAATCACCAACCGAAACTGCCTGCCCTGGCCAGACACAATAATGACCCACTTGCATGGGTTATCTCACAACAGGAGGTCCTGATAAGGAGCACAGAACAAACTACTGCCAGCCAGAAGAATTTGGGAGGGGCCGAAAACGAGGGAGGAGCCGCCAGCCCACACATATGGCCTGCCAACCTCCCAGAAACCTTCGCGCTGGAATCCATCTTGGCTGAGAGATTTGTGTGCCGTCAGGAAGGACCCTGAATCAGACCAAATATGGGCACAGCAAGATGACTGGCCAGAGACAGCCCAGAAACTAACCCCATTACCCTAAAACCTGAGACTTCGAGCCACCGGGCAGAGCAGTTCTCCTGGGTTCCCTGACCCCACTGCTCTCTGCCTGGGGACCCCCTTCCAATAAAGTCTTTTGCTGTGTCAGCACGTGTGTCTCCTCTGACAATTCATTTCTGAGTGTTAGACAGGAGCCCACTCTCGGGCCCTGGAAGGGGTCTCCCTTCCTGCAACAGAACTACGCCACAAACTCTCCTGCGTTTCCAGCTTGCATACAGTGGGGATTTTCAGCCTCCATAATCACATGAAACAGTTCCTTATTGTTTCCTTATAGAGATATTGGTTATGTTTTTCTGTGAACCCTGACTGATAAGAGTTATGCCAATCAACAAAGGAAAGAGAAAAAAGGAGTGAACACTGCACAAATCAGTCTAAAGACAGCATGAAAATGACACATCATTTATCATGAGGTTCTTTTTTTCTCTCCTCTTTCATCAGCTTTGTCAAAATTCCCCAAAGCTACTTCTTGAACCTTTATTAGAACTCATTTAAGATTTGGGGCAATAAAATATATCTGCCTAAGGTAGTGATTAACCATCCATTTTGAAAGGTCTACAAGGTAATTTCATGGAAAAGAAACCTAATTAAATATCACAGACTTTTTACTACCTCTCCGCTTAAAAAAGTAAAGCCAGGAAGAGGGTTGCCTCAGGCTCCCCCCAATACGTGTCAATATGAATTGTAAAAGCTGGAGTTAAATATTTAGGTCCTTATTGATTCAGTAAAATGATATATTTAGTCTGCCAGTATTTCTTTACATTACTAGGTGTGTTGATATCTGTATTAGGTTCATATCGTAATATTTACCATTATTGAGACATAGTCAGAATTCAAGTACACGTCAAAATAGAAAAAAATTTCTTTACGGCGATCGCCTCGAGGTGATGACAATGCCTGGCTATGGAGAAGAACCATCCATTGGCACTGAAAGTCCTAAGCAGCTTTCATAGGAACACAATAGTGACATCATTTTTGAACTAAAGTTGTGGAAAGTTTCCAGAAATTTCTGATTTGGTCGAATAGAGTCATGGAAGTTATAGGGGAGATTCTTTTTGCATAGAAGAAAATTGAAGTCAAAAGAAGAGTGAAAACTAAAAGGTACACACTGAAAGTTGGGCCAGTGATAATGCCATTCTATTTGTGATGGATCTGACAATAAATTATAGTGCTTGGCATTTATATTTACTATTGCTTATTAGAAACAAAGACTGGGACTTTTCCCGTTTCCTCAGAATTGCCCTGTACTGGGACAGAGGAGCACCAAGTATCCTGAGAACATGCATAACTCACACAAAATCAGTAACAGTCTGAAAGCAACCATTGAGTGTCTAAGGATAAGAAAGAAAGTGAGGAATTTGGGGCAGGAGCTGGTGTGGCTGACAGTGCTCTAAGAGAATGCTTTTCACAGACCAGCCGGAAGGCTTCTGAGCTGCAAACTCTGAAGTCCATTTTAGTGCTATCATCTAGTGCATGGCGAGAGGTTTCTTGGGAGAGTGTGATATGTGTGCATACCTGGCAGTTTTGAGTGTGAACAGAGACTGTTGGTTGCTTCTTGTCTGCCAATTCCAGAAAGTGCTAGAAAGCGGCTGGAGTTGCCAACATCAGCAGAATGACAAGGGACTGAATTGTAGTGTGGCTTGGGAGAAGAGGAGAGTGGTATCCTCCTCTGGGTCCTTGTGGCTCTCTGGATGGAGGAAGACCTTAGCAGTTCCTCCAGTTCCAGGAAGATTAATGGGGGAGGCTAGATATAGGCAACCAAAGCATAAACTGGCCAAGTGAGGTTATACCCCACCTAGGAACCTATATGCTGTAGGACTGAAGGGAGACCCTGTTGACCCTCCTTGAGGGCATCCCTAGCAAACGACCTCCATCATCCATGTGGAGACTACCACACCTGTGGATGCTGTCGCAGCACGTGGGGCCATTGTGAGCCAGAGCAAGAAGTCTTCCTCCCCACCACCTACACGTAATCAGTTGTTTAAGATTTGCCCCTCCTAATTCCTCTTCTGCGTTCCCAATTATGGAAGAGCTAGACCTAGAAGAGGGGGCAGAATCAGGTATCTCTAAATCACACCTTCCCATCCACCCCCCATAACCACATACACACGTACCCTACAAAGGGTTAGATGGGGAGAAGTACACCACCCTCCCTCCCAGAACTAGTGGATGGTGGCTAATGGGACAGGAAGTTAAAGACTTACAGTGAAACAGGCTGAATTGGAACACCTAAAACTGACCTGAAATTATAGAATCTGTCCAAAATGTGAAGGCTCATGTTGAAGGCAATAACTGGAGAAAAATAAAACCACTCTGTACTTTACATTCTTGTGGGTTGGCACTCCTCAACATATCATTTAAAGAAATCCTCTGATTATAAAAAAATCTGAATTTAGGGAATTCCCTGATGGTCCAGTGGTTAGGACTCCATGGTTTCACTGCTGAAGGTCTGGGTTCAATCCCTGGTCGGGGGACTAAGATCCGGCAAGCCCCATGCGGGGCCAAACCCCCTGCCCCAAAACAAAACAAAACAAAACAAAACAACAACACAAAACAAAAACAAAAAAATCTGAATTTAAATAAAATGCAGTTGCCTGTCTTATAAAGACTTGTTCTCTGAACTTAAACTACAATATAAAATAATGTACTGTGGGCAACTCTGCATGTAAAACATGATTATATCTTTCACAGTTCAATTTATACTAATATTTTCAATGCTACTACTTTTGGAAAAAACAAGTACTATGTTTTCAAAGAATCCGAAGAAAAGAATTAGTCATTCCTTCCAAAATTCCAATGCCGCAAAGAAGTAAATTGTTCAAGGTCATGTTTTAAGCCTGGTCTAGGATTGAATGCGTCACCAATCAGCCTACACAGTCCAACCAGCCTACACAGTCCAAATAACAAAAGCCAGACTGAGGGAAATGCATCAGTGAAACGGACAAATACTCTGACGTACACAGATGGTGCACATTATCATGTAGGCAGATGTGTAAGAACACAAACTCCATACACTGCGATGTGCTGTCCTTGAAAGGTTTTCTTCTTAGCCTTCCTTCTTTAAGGATGCCATAACCCTTTTAGATCATCGGCCAAAATTGAAGAAAACACTTGATTTTTCCACACATATTCTTTTATAAATTTTCTCAAACTTAAATAAATTGTGACGCTGGAGGAAAGAGTTTTAAAGGTTTGCAGCTGCCAAATGAATACACAGTATATATGTTTCGAATGTAGAGTTACTGGAAGTTTAAAAGATTTATCTTCAGGGATCTCACCTTGTTTTCTTGGAGATAGACATGCCTGAAAATTTATTTCTATCCTGATGGTGTCAAAGGCACTCACAGGAACAACAAAAAAAGTAAATCCAAGTAGCAAGATGGTAATACAGTTGCAACCATTAAACATGCACGTGAAATAGAAAAATTAAAACCCGAGCAGAACTTTTAACTTAAGTTGCTGAAGCAGTAAGGACTAGTGGGGATTGGGGATGGGTATGTGCGTGGGGCTATGGATATGAGCTATCAAGAGGAAACAGAAAAAACTCAGTGGAGAGAAGAGCTTCACAGTACATTTTTTTTCTAGCCTAGACTCAACCTAGAATTTACGTTTTCCATGAAAAATCCAGGAAGTCCTCTTAAACCCCCTCCAAGAACAGCTGCAGAGGGTATTCACAGACTTTTGGAGCTGAGAAAGTTCATGTTTGTATCAGAAAGCCACTCTTTCAAATTTTCAACTTGCTTAGATTCGGGCATTTCTGAGAAGAAAAATAGCTAGCTAAAGGAATAGGAAGGTCATTGACTAAGTCAAAGTAAGTAAAGACGCAATGCCTTTGCATTCAACCTGAAATCAAGAGTCCTTTGCAATTAGTCCATTGGGCTTTGAAGCAGAAAGAATCCAGATCATCCTGGGGAAATAACAATGTGTGGGATGTAGGAGTGAGTAAGAGACTAGAACCAGGACAACCAAATGCCAGAGAAGTTGAATCAGAACTAGGACAGAGATTGTCCTATAGTAATTTTGCTAAGATATTACAGATACTTACATGAAAAGGGATGGGTAGTTAATGTTAAAATGTTTGTACAGTATTTCTACTTGCCTAGCTATAAATATATTTAAGTTAACGGTCACAAATACTATAGAGGTAATTCCACACTGTAGGTTCAGTTTTTTTTTTTTTTTTTACACACCAGTTATTTACTTACATCTCTGAATCTTATATCTTCATCTACAAAACAAGGAAGAATAACATTTTTCCTAATAGATATTCTGAGGATAACTCAATTAGGGTTTAGGTATTTTTATTTATTTTTGTTTTCTTTGCGGTACGCGGGCCTCTCACTGTCGCGGCCTCTCCTGTTGCGGAGCACAGGCTCCGGACGCGCAGGCTCAGTGGCCATGGCTCATGGGCCCAGCCGCTCCGCGGCACGTGGGATCTTCCCGGACCGGGGCACGAACCCGTGTCCCCTGCATCGGCAGGCAGACTCTCAACCACTGCGCCACCAGGGAAGCCCGGTTTAGTTATTTTTAATGGTGTTTTTTCCCTTATAAAATTCTAAGTGGAAAAAAAAATCATTTCAAGTATTATAGCAGAGACTTTTAGTTTTCTTCTAGTATATCTCCCCTCTATTATAACAGAACCTTATCTACCTGCAGTTTTTACCTTGGCACATAGCTATATATATTAAATCTGAATTTTTCATCCACTCTTAGAACTAAGTATGACTACATGACTAAGTTCTGGGCAATGGAATATAAGAGGGGATGGTATGTTCAACTTCTGAGTCGGGATATGAAAGGTTAGCTCCACCTGCTGGCTGGGCTGTGGATGAGGTGTGAGCCTTGATGGACCAGTCAGTCTAGGGCAAACCCCTAGTACTAGCAGGGAAACAAGGAAGAAGAGCTCTTGGACTTGACTCTGTGAAGCTGGTATATCAGGCTTAGTATGCTGAAATATGGCTCTTTATACTGGGATTATTTACTGCTGAGAGAAATAAGCTTTAATCATGTTTAAGCTGAAGCTCAACTTATAACCAACTGAAATAGTTATTTGTTCACTCATTCACTGATCAAATTGATATTTTATGCATATCCTCTATCAGTCACTGTTCTAATGATACCAGGTCCCTGCTCTTAGTAGAGTAAGGGGCTTCAGACAATAAAGAAATAAAATGATATATGAGGCGATATCTCATACGTATAAACGCTGTAAACAAAATGGCACACAGTAATCTAATAGAGAGATATTAGATGCACAGGGGAGCTACTTTTAATGAGTTAATTATGGACAGCCTCTGTGAGGAGATGACAGTTAGGATGAGATCAGAATGATAAGAAGGCATACATCAGAGATATTGTGGGTCCAGTTCAGGACCACCACAATAAAGTGAATATCACAATAAAGTGACACAAACTTTTTGCTTTCCCAGTGCAGTATAAAAGTTATGTTTATACTATACTGTAGTGTATTGTGTGCAATCGCATTATGTCTAAAGAAACAATTACATACCTTAATTAAAAAATACTCTATTCTTAAAAACTGCTAACCATCACCTGACAATGCAGGGTTGCCACAAACCTTCAATTTGGGAAAAAAAACCCCGAAATATCTGCAAAGTGCAATAAAACAAGGTATGCCTGTTAACATCTAAATATATGGAAGAAGAGTGTTCCAGCAGAGGGGACCAGCACGTGCCATAGCCCCAAGTAAACAGTGAGCTTAGAATTGCTGAGAGATGTCAGAAAATAGTAAGCAAAAGGAAGTGTAGAAGCATCCAAGGTCAGAGAGACACACAGGTATCTGATCATGTAGGATTTCGTAATAAGGGCGAGAAGTCTGCATTTTGATGGAATTGCAGCGGGCAGCTACTGCATGGCTTTAAGAAGGGCAGAGGTATACTCTGATTTTTAATCTATTTGAAAAAATGCTCTGTTGTAGAAACAGGAAATGGGTGTTACAAAACTAACGCCGTGTGTTCACCAAAACATGTTTTATTTTCCTCTTGGCCAGACAGGAAGACTACATTACCCAGTCTCCCTTGCAGGTGGGTGGGGCCACGTGACTGGCCTCTGTCCAATGGGATGTGGGTGGAATGGTGTAGGTCACTTTAAGGCCTCAACCTTGAAACTTCTCCTGTGAATCCCCATGAGTTCTTTCTTCCCCCATCTGCTCCTTGGATGCTGCACTTCAAAGACTTAAGTGATGGCAGAGTCTACTTGAAGGAACCAGATCCCTGAATGACTGCATGGAGCAGAGTCTCCTTGCTAGAAATCATCCTTTATTATGCTAAGCCACTGAGGTTTGAGTATTGTTTGCTGAAGCAGTCAGTTGAACCTGACTGCACAGACAGCTAGTGTGATAGTCTAAACAAGAAATGATAGTGGCTTGGACCAAAGGTAGCACTGGAGGTAGTGTGCAGTGACTGGATTTGGGATAAAACTGCAAAGTGGAGCAAACAGGACTGACTGATGGATGAGATGGAGATAAGAAGGATATGAACAACATTTTAAAAAATGACTCTTGAGGAGTTTTACCCGAGCAGTTGTGTAGCTTGTGATTTCATTAACTGTGGGGGTTGGGTGGGGAGACTTGGGGAGCGGCACGCGTATGTCGGGTGGGGCAGTCAAGCATTCTATTCTGCTTAGAATACATTCTTAGATACTTAGTTATACATCGAAATAGAAATGTTGGCTGCCTGAATCTGTATCCCAGAGAAGAGTGAAGGGCTAAAGATAAATTTTGGAATCATCATCCAGTGTGGACTAAATCAACATTTGTATTCACAATACTTGTCCACTGCATCGGTTGTTTCTCCTAAGCATGCCCACTCCTTACCAATGTCTTCTTATAAAGGTACACACACCCCATCATATTAGAGAGGAACATTACAGAGATGTGAGCCTGGACAAGCAAGTAAACACAGTGTGAAGAATCTGACCATGGATAGACACATAGGCTTTTAGCTAAAATTCTCTTCCCAGGAAAATGATGGCCACCACCCAAGTGTCAAAGAAAAGAACAAGACAAGAGGACTGGGAATCTCTTAAGTACAGCTGAATAGATTCTGCTGATTGTTGTTGAAATTACAGGAAGCAGAAAAAAAGATGACCCCTGAAGTGTAATTCCATTTACCACACTGTGGGTTCAGGTCACTGAGACAAGATCTAAAATTGTCTGCTGCAAAAGTTAAACAAAGAGGCATAGTTTAAAAAAAATGGCTCGCATTTAAAGAAAAGATTATTACTGTCACCACTGTAAATTTGAGACAAGCTCTTTTGAAAAAAAATCATTTGTAGTCCCACTGCTCCAAGATAACTACTGTTAACTATTACACTTTTCCTTAACTATTCAGCAAATTTGTTTCTTTTTTGAGGGGTTAATTTGATAAGAGAAAGTGCCACCCCTCTGCTTTAATTTACATTCCTTTAAATATTAGCACATAGCACATTTACCCCCCTATTTGCTACCTGGTGATACTTATCCTTTGTCAATAAACTGGTGATATCCCCGGGCTTTGTTTTCAATATCAACTTTTGTCTCTGTGTTAGAGACTATTATTTTTCTACCCAAATATCGATTGCCCCCTGTTTTAGAAGCCCTAGCTTTTAGCTGTGCTCAAGGACACTTGAAATAAGACATTTCCCAGCCTCCATCGTAGGAAGGTGTGGCCATGTGACTAAATTCTAGCCTATGGAATATTAGTGAAAATATAGTATATCAGGTTCCAGGAACTTTCTTTAAGAGGCTGTGATATGGAACCCTTATGTACATCTTACATCTTCATGCCTAAAATGTGGGTATGATGGCTGAATCTCTATCATGGACCTTGAGAACAAGGGCAGCCTCTGTAGCTGGCTGCCTGGTGGCACATGGGTTCCAACTGACCAGACAATCACTACACCAGCCTTGGATTGTCCACATCCAAATTTTTAAGTGAGAGAAGAACAGGTTTCTATTTTGTATAAGTTGCTATTTTACTGATTCCTGTTGCTCATAGCTAAGCCTAATCTTAACTAATATAGATATTGAATTCAACTTTTGATTTTCAAATGAATGTTAGTTTTGAGAGATTTCCTGAATGCCAGACAGTTGCTGGAAGAACTTATGAAATACACTTCTTTTTTGATTATTAAAGGGTTTTAACTTTTTTAATTTAAAACTTTTTTACATTGCAATACCAATTTTTAATTTTTCTTGTAGATAATGCTTCCCTAATGCAAAAAAAAGGAATAAAAATTTGAAAAACACAAAATGTTACAATCATCCACAACCTCACCACCCAGAAATAACCCTCATTAACATTTTAATTTATTTTCTTCCTGTCTTTCTATGAAACATACATTGTTATCATTCAATACACACTCATTGCCTGCTTTCTGCACTTACTGATATATTGTGGACGTTTTTCCCTGCCATCCTTCTATACCATTATTTATAATGGCCAAATAGGAATCCAACAAATGGCTATGATATACACTTATTTTTAAAAATTTTCAGATTCTATCATCTTGATTTTATCCCTTGCCTCTGACTGCTCCTCTTCCATTTCTTTTCCTTTCTCCCCCTCCCCAGTCCTCTGTTTCTTCACCACCACTTTCCCACTCTGTATGTGTGTGTCTGTTTTCCTTCACCAGGGCCTCTGCTGGCTCAGCTGGCCCCTTTGTAGGCATTAGAGAGAGGCAGTCCTCAAGGTAGCTGCAATTCCATTGGTTCATGACTTGGCAAAAGGGCAGATTGTGAGAATCAGGAAAAGGCACCCCTTCCTCCAGGTGGATCCAACCCCACACAGAGCATGTGGTTTGGCAGGTAGAACCTGGGCTGGTTTTCAATCCCTGCTTACTCCCTTGGCTGAGTGCCCTTGTGCAATAAACTATATGCCCATGTTTAGAGCCAGCCAGTCCTTCACCGCAGGCTCAGCTTGTCTGCAACAGGACTCTGATAAAAATAAGTACACATGGGTCTCCTAGCTCAGAAAACAGTCATTTGGATTAAGTAGCAAGTGTTACTCTTGTTATTGGTTTTCCAGCCTAATAGCTCTCTTTGCTTATCTTATTCCCGATGATAGTCAGGAGAACGGACTTGACGCCATGGGGAGGGGGAAGGGTAAGCTGGGACGACGTGAGAGAGTAGCATGGACATATATACACCATCAAATGTAAAATAGATAGCTAGTGGGAAGCAGCACATAGCACAGGGAGATCAGCTCGGTGCTTTGTGACCACCTAGAGGGGTGGGATAGGGAGGATGGGACGGAGATGCAAGAGGGAGGGGATATGGGGATATATGTATACATATAGCTGATTCACTTTGTTATACAGCTGAAACTAACACAACATTGTAAAGCAATTATGCTCCAATAAAGATGCAAAAAAAACAAAAAGAGTCCTACTGAGATTCATTTATTGCTTTCATATATCTCTGCTGATATTGTTTCTGGTAGCTTCTACCTGTGCTTGCCTATCTCGTTATTTATTTTGCTTTTCTTAGCTCATAGTACATATTTGATTCTTTTAAAAATTTTTTTTTAATTATTTATTTATTTATTTCGGCTGTACTGCGTGGCCTGCGGGATCTTAGTTCCCTGAACAGGGATCAAACCCATGCCCCTTGCAGTGAAAGTGTGGAGTCTTAAACTCTGGACTGCCAGGAAAGTCCCCAATATTTGATTCTTATTGTCTCAATTTTCAGCTTCCTCTTGTGCTGATGTC
Source organism: Grampus griseus (assembly GCF_964374135.1). Lineage (NCBI taxonomy): Eukaryota > Metazoa > Chordata > Mammalia > Artiodactyla > Delphinidae > Grampus > Grampus griseus. Next base: position 27,823,488 of record NC_139004.1, on the reverse strand, counting down.
TTAAGGACTGATGCTGGCCAAGGATGTAGAGGGGAACAGATGCAGAAATTAATTAACAGAAATTAATCAAATTTACTGAGTAGCCCATGAGCCATTAGTTAAATATTTTCAACACAGACATGATATTTTAAAATATTCTCCAAATTTAAAGTGTAAGGGGGAAAATCAAAATATTCCATAGAGAGATTCCTCTATGTGCTTTAGGAAATAGTCTTATTTTCTCTACAGGTTTTCTTCCTCCTAATTTCTGGGATTCAGTAATACATAATACACTGTATTTATTTATTTATTTTTTTAGAAATTCTAGTTGTCTTACTACCCTTCCCACCAATATAACCAAAGATCTCGTCCTTGCACAAGTTATAGCATTAAACACTTTTTATGTCTTGCTTTTCCAGAGTCCTCACATATAAATACAAACTTAACTTGCGTGAAGCACAATGTAAACCAACCAAGACTGGCTCCATCTCTCTGTCATTTCCAACCAGATGCCCTTGGGGTTAAGAATGGAACTCCTGCTACTATTATTTTCCCCACTTGGTATAACCATACAGTGTTGTTCCTGTGCCCTTCATTTGATTCCTTTTCTTGCCCCAATGCCAAGAGCATAGATGATGTCAAGTTTGAGATCTGTGTCATGTTAAACATGATGGTACCCATAAATCCATTGTAAATGGTATAGGCTCATTGTAAGGGTTTCCTTGTTTTAACTTTTATTTGTTGGATAGAAAAATGAGTTTGAACACGTAAGAAAGCTTGATTGCAAAGGTAAAGAGGTTCCTTGGAATCAGCTCAGGGGAACGATGTCACCTCAGTACTCTTGGCACGAGTTCCCTGTCCCAGCCAAGGGATCCTTTGAAATCCTCTGATTTCTGAGTGACGCTTTGCAGTGCTGGGCTGAAGGTTATCACTAACAAACAGTGAATGGAGAACAAAAAACTATGTCTAGATAGAGCTCCCCTTGGCATTTCCGGTTCTAACTGACACTGCCCTCAATATTTCTACCTGTGTAGGCTCTGTAGCTTCCCTGCTGAATCCTTTATTCTCTGACTGATTTCTACATGAAGTACAATCTCGCCGTCACTATCGCTAGCCTGTTCTTCTGAGCCTTGTCCTCTCCTGAGCTGCTGCCTCATGTGCTCAGCCAGATGGTTGGTCTAGGCCACTCTTGGTCGGTACTGTCCTGGCCAGCTTGATGGGGCCCTGACTATGTGGAAAAGCCCAGAGAGAGGAAACCCACTTCAGAATGAGCATGAGAGGAAGTGAAGGAGAAAGAGAAGGATGCCTAATAGGCTGTTTCAGATTCTTACCAAAGTGAAGATTAAGATGGGTTTGAAACTCAGTGGTACAGGGGCACTCAAACTGAGGGAGGATGCTTGGAGGTGAAGCCAAGTGGATGGATCCAGGAGTGAATCTTAGCCTGCTACTTGCTTTTGAGTATGTTGGGCTGGTTTAACCCCACGAGTCTCAGTTACCCCATCTGTAAAGTGAAGGTCATGACATCTCCCTTATAGATTTGGGAGGATTATAGGAGATAAGGTATGTGACCCACTTAGCATAGTGCCTGGCCCATAACATGCATTCTGTAACTGGTATTTCGAAAGAACAGGTCAAAGAACCCTGTAAGGATTTTTTTACTGAGGTTTGCTCAAAAACAGCTGAGAGCAGATTGTCATGTTCCTAAGTAAAGAACACAAATACAATCCTTTACCTCTAAGTTTTTCTTTCTTTCCTTTTACTTGCTTAACTCAAACCTCTGCTCAAATGTTTCCTCCTCAGAGAAAAGCCCTCTGACCACCCCATGGAAAATAGCACTTCCCTTCAGTTTCTTTTCCTTTATCTGGATTTTTCTGTACAGTACTTGTAACCAGACATCATATTATATATGTTTTTTATTACTGATGGTGATGGTTTCCTTCACCAGCATCAAAGCTTCAGGAGGAAAGAGACTTTGTTTGGTTTATTGCTGTAACCCTAGTACCCAGAAAAATATCTGGAACAAAAAAGGCATTAAATGAATATTTGTTGAGTGAGTTATGATGAATCACTTTTCCTACTTCCTGTTTATAAATATATTGTTTTTATGGTGAATATCTGCAGCTACATATAGACAGAAGTAGAGGTATGACTGGCAGGGTATTTTCCTAGTTTTCTTGCCCATGAAAATTCTTCTCTAATATGTGGCACCAACTCGTGATCAAGTCAAACGGCCTGTTCCCCAAGGACCTGACAAGTCCCTTTTGGACTTTCTGTAACCCTAAAAGAAAGCCAGAAGCTTCATGACCCCTTCATATTTTGCCAGTCTCATCTCTCACAGCCCAGGACCTGTGTCAACCTCCACTGTGTGGGAAATTCACAAGAGTTTGTGACGTTCTCTGTTGGCTTGCTTTCAGTCACTCTTTCCTTCCCAAGAAATTTGTGCAGTTTTTTTCCTTCCTGTCAGATGCAGCACTGCTGTTTAGTCTGCTTTCAGTCTCAGGGATTACTCATCAGGGATTGTTCCCCAACTTGCTCCCAGTTGAACAGGCCTCTTTAATTTCATTGTTATTCATCTGAGCAAAGAACAGGTTCTGGGGATTGATTATTGGAGCTTCCCGCACTAATGAGCAATGTGCTGCTCAGAGGCTGCCTCTGCCCGGGGGCCGGCGGGAGGGTCTTCTGGGAGCGCTGCCTAGGACCCCTGCTCATCTTCCTCCTTCTGTCGAGGCCAGCGAACACCAAATACCATGCTGCTGCATTCAAGGGGCCTGGGGCTCAACTCACCCACGTTAGGAAAGCACATCCGAACGATGTCCTCATCTCAGTACTGCAACTATAATTGTGTAGAATCCCTGACAAGGTGTTGGGCAGAAAGTCACCTCCTGGAGGTGAGGAGGAAAAGTGAGTGCTCTGGGTTGACAGTGGCCAATGGGCAGATGTCTCTCTTGATGCTGGGAAACTTCAATTTTTAAAATATAGTCTATCAGTTATATATGTTTATGTGTATATAATGTTTTCTTCAAAGAGCTTAATGGTGTACAATATATTACCCTAAAGGGATACGACTGGTTTTGAAAACAGCTACTTCTTTGATAAAAAAGTAAGATATAACTATTCTTTATTTCTTAAATAAAGATACTATCAGAGATAGTATCTCTGATTTTGTGTAACTTAAATCCCGTAGAAAGAGAAAGTTAGACTAGGTTATCTATAAGACACTTTATGCATTTCTATTAAAGGTGTGTGAACCTTGGACAGACACTATCAGCTTGACCTGAGATCTTGTTAGAAATGCTGCGACTCAGGCCCCATCCAAGATCAATTGGGTCAGAATTTGAATTTTAACCTGCTCCTGGACAATTCACATGCACATTACATGTTGTGAAGCACTGATCTTCAGCTCTAATATTTTGAGATTCTAAGATTATATTTCCTAGGTTAAATAATATAATTATCTAAACGCAAACAATAGCAGGCAGTGGAAAGAACATAGATCTGAATTTGGATGTCAGCTCCATCACTAATAATCTTTGGGAAAATAGTCTACCTTCGGTTTTCTAATTTGTAATGTGGAGAAAATAACATCTGCCTTTGGGTAGATGTGGGGATTAAAAGTGACACATGTAAAGCACATGCAATGTCTGGCACCCAAACCTGGTAACAATTATTATTAATTTAAATCTATATAGTTAGGGGATTCTTAAAAGTTTTTTACTCATTTAAAGTTCATTTTTGCGGAAAGCCAATAGCATTGTCCAATGAGTTTCCTCTAGATTGCCCACCAATGGGCCACCTGGGGTTGGAGGGCCCTTTACCGCCCAGAGGGGAGGCAACACCCAGTTTAACTTCTTATGGGGCCAGGGATCCCTAAGCTCTGCAGGGGTCGGAAGCCATCATTTCCCAGGACTATCCTAAAGAGCTGGCACCTAAGCTCAGCCACTTCGATCCTAAGCTCAACACGTTTATGTACCCTCTATCCCCCACCTCACACTCCCCCTACAAAAAAGGGAGAACTAAGGGGTTATTACCCAAAATATACAAACAACTCACACAACTTAACGTCAAAAAAACCAAACAACCCAGTTAAAAAATGGGCAGAAGAGCTGAATAGACATTTTTCCAAAGAAGACATACAAATGGCCAACAGGCACATGAAAAGATGCTCACATCATTAATCATCAGAGACATGTAAATCAAAACCACAGTGAGGTATCACCTCACACCTGTCAGAATGGCTGTCACTAAAAAGAACAGGAATAACAAATGTTGGTGAGGGCGTGGAGAAAAGGGAGCCCATATACACTGTTGGTGGAATGTAAATTGGTACAGCCCCTGTGGAAAACAGTATTGAGGTTCTTCAAAAAACTAAAAATAGAACTACCATATGATCCAGGAATTCCACTCCTGGATATATATCTGAAGAAAATGAAACACTAATTCGAAAAGATATATGCACCCCAATAGCAGCATTATTTACAGTAGCTAAGATATGGAAGCCATCTAAGGGTCCATCAACAGATGAATGGATAAAGAAGAGAATATTAGAATATTACTCAGCCATAAAAAAGAATGAAATCATGCCATTTGCAGCAACATGGATGGACTTGGAGGGTATTAAGCTTAGTGAAATAAGTCAGACAGAGAAAGACAAATACTGTACGATATCACGTTTATGTGGAATCTAAAAAATAAACTAGTAAATATAACAAAAAAGTAACATACTCACAGATACAGAGAACAAACTAGTGATTACCAGTCGGGAGAGGGACAGGGGGAGGGACAAGATAGAGTAGGTAAGAGGTACAAACTACTGTGTATGAAATAAATAAGCTACAAGGATATATTATACAGCACAGGGAATATAACCAATATTTTATAATAACTGTAAACGGAATATAACTTTTAAAAATTGTAAATCACTATGCCATATATCTGAAAATATTGCAAATCAACTATACCTCAGTACAAAATAAAAAGGGAGAACTACGGGGGCAGGAGCAATTTGTGGGGATGAGTCATCTCCCTGTGGCCTTTCTGCAGGATACTGAGATAGCAGGGAACTCATTCACTGCTGGTCCTTTTGTCCATGAGTTCTGGCTTGCTCCAAGTAATGCTACTCACACTTACCCAAGCCCTTGGTTCAATACTATTTGGGTTAAGAATAAAGAGTGACAGATAAAACAGCCACCTTTGCAGGCTCAGCGGCCATGGCTCACGGGCCCAGCCGCTCCGCGGCATGTGGGATCTTCCCGGACCAGGGCACGAACCCGTGTCCTCTGCATCTGCAGGCGGACACTCAACCACTGTGCCACCAGGGAAGCCCAAAACAGCCACCTTTTAATCTAAGTGGTATAAGATGTTATGATGTAGAAACCAGAACTGGACCACATATAAAAAAGTAGCAGGAGAAGAACAATCTACCAGGAGCTGAGGCTTGGGGTCTAATTCTGTGTATACAATTATTTGACTCATCTCTTCTAGTACATTTTATAAATCCAGGACTTGGATTTTGTACTTGTTAAAATGAGAATACTGGATCAAATTATTTTTCCACTTTAAAAGTCAATGATTTCTTTCTACCTTCCTCTTTTCTTTTCTTTTTTCTTTCTTTCTTTTCTTTCCTTCTTTCATTCTCTCTCTCTTTTCTTTCCTTCTTTCTCTCTCTCTGTCTCTCTCTCTCTCTGTCTCTTTCTCTCCTTTCTTTCTTTCATCTCATATGAATTGAGATGAAAAATCCATAGATTTTTTTTGAGAATTTATAGATTTCATCATCCTCTTTTATATTATCACCATAAACGACTTAGATGAAGAGATTTTTATTTGTTGTTATTATTTTTCCTCTCCTTCTCTGTGTCCTCAGAGGCCCTCCCCTCCTCACCAAGCACAAGGAGTTCACTCTTTCCCATAAGGTTAAGTTTTCAAAAAGCGTGTTAGAAACACTGGCTTCAGAGAGCTTCTGCTTCTGTCTCTGCCACATACCTCCCCTGCAGCAGGGGAAGGGCACCAAGCCTGGCTCGCACTACAGGGAGAGCAAAGATTAGCCACCTCAGCAGCGTGTGTCCCGACACCTTTGCTGAAGCTCTCCCACCAGCAACTAAGGGTGCTCAGGCTGCCAGGTTGCAGACCTGAGCAGTGGGGAGCAACTTCTCTGACATCCTTCTCTGCGCTTGGGAGCACGTGCTTTGTACTGACGCACATCCATGCAGAGAGGATAGTGGTACCCCACCACCTGGGATGTCATGAGGACTAAAGCCAGCCATTAAGTCAAGAACATAGAGCTGAGCCCATAAGTAAGAGCTGTCTTTCCTCCCAGAGCAGGGAATTCACACGGCTCCTTGAACTGCCCCCTCAGCCAGGGCCGCTTAACCTGAAGGCAGGTTGGAGTCAAAATGAGGATCCTTTTCTAGACCCTCCCTGGAAACTCCCTTGTTGGTGGAAACAGGGTTTCTGTATCAAAGGCCATTCAAATTATTACACAAGTCTCAGAAAACTGATGTGCCCAGCTGGCACCAACAGTGTATGAGAACATTCATTGCCCCTTCATTCCACCAATGCCCGGTATTACCATCTTATGTTTTTGTTTTTTCCTAGTGGACACAGAAATTCAGAACCACAGAATGAGAGTAGAGGAGAGAGACCGGGGTCACCATGGACCCCAGCATAGACACATGGCTGACCACCTCCCCTCAGGACCCTCCTTTTTCTGGGGGGAGGCACAGGTTGACTAAATGACTACAACTTGTCAATCTTGAGTGTCTAGACAGTTGCCAGAAAGGCTGCCCTGTCCCTCAGCCACACACACCCCCCATAATCCTGCCTTCCTCTGTACCCTCACTACAAACTCAAATCCCGAAGAGTTGGGGGGCCCCCTGGGTCTGGGATTTTATCAACATACATAAACAATCTACAAGTGTAAAAAAAAAACTAGTGGTCTGACCATAAGATTGCAAACTGTTTTATCACTTTTCCTAAGCGTGGCTATTTTGAGGTCAGATTCCCTTTCAATCGGAAGTTCACTTTCCCGGGACCGCCTTCCTCTGCACCAGCTTGGGTCTAATCCGGGTCATTCTGGGGCCTTTCTGCACACAGATGAGGTCTCACCAGGAACACAGTTTCAAGGGCTTAACTTGTCTCAGGCTTGGTTTGGGGGAGAAATATTTCAATCCCACGTGCAAATGCAAGTACGTAAACAATGCTCTTTGCTAAAGTGAAAAATGTGAGCGTGGACATTCTTTAAAATATGGTTTCTAGTTCAGTGTAAATTTTCTTGTAACAGTAGAGTCAAAGAGGAAATAACTTGGACTGGAATTGATACTTTGGCAAATTCCATCTTGCCATCAGGTCTGTGCATCCAAAAAAAAAAAAAAAATCAGTTGCCTCTTCTCTCTCTGCTTCTCCTCCTCCTCCTCATTTTTATTCTTAATTCTTATTCTTGCTTGGTAATATGCTGTATTTTTTTTCAAAATAAATGACAACATAAAAGGTTTTTGATCTTTGTTTTGTTTTGTTTTGTTGTTATTCTTCATATAAACAACTTGTGGGCCATGTGAGGTTACTGGGGATTTCCTCGTTCAGTGGCTATTTTTCCAGGATATTGGCTTACCTAAGCACACACGCACTGGAAGAGTTCCAGGTGACTGAGTTTTAAAGAACTGCTCCTATGGCAGTAAAAAAAAAAAAAAAAAAAAAAAGCCAATCCAAATAATTTTGAAAAGAGCATTACTTATCTAAGATGAGGGAAAGATTTCCTTTTTAAAAAAAAATTTATTTATTTTTGTCTGCGACGGATCTTTGTTGCTGCTGCCTGCAGGCTTTCTCTAGTTGTAGAGAGCGGGGGTACTCTTCGTCGCGGTGCACGGGCTTCTCATTGCAGTGGCTTCTCTTTATTGTAGAGCACAGGCTCTAGGTGTGCGGGCTTCAGTAGTTGTGGAATGCAGGCTCAGTAGTTGTGGCTCTCGGGCTCTAGAGCGCAGGCTCAGTAGTTGTGGCGCACAGGCTTAGTTGCTCCACTGCATGTGGGATCTTCCCGGACCAGGGATCAAACCCAGGTCCCCTGCATTGGCAGGCGGGTTCTTAACCACTGTGCCACCAGGGAAGCCCAAGATTTTCATTTCAAGTTTAGCAAGGAATAGTTTCTAAAACTGGCACTGACAATTATTTCCATAAATAGGAAAGTCAGTGAGAAAGAAAGAAATCTAAAGCAATTCTGAATTAAAGTGGCTCTTATTTAAGGCAGGGACCTATGACTGGGGATGAAATTCCAAAAAGGCATTTCTAAACTAATAGAGAAGAAAAGTCTAAAGTTACTTTTAGTATCTTCTTTAGTCTTCATTGATTTGGATTAAATCATAGCAATGGATAACAGGTCTACCATTTAATCCATGTCTCTCCTTTTTGAATTCACCCCAAACAATGTTATCTCCCTGAGTATTCCCAATCCCAAAAAGCTGATCTCTTCTATCTCTGTTATAGCACTATGCTTTGTGTATAACTCTATACTATTGTATTACATAATGTTACACTATACCACATTATAGCATCTACATCCTAGTGCACAGAAATTCCTATTTACATTTCTGCCCACTCTACTTGATCCTGTTTTCCTTGAGGACAGGGACCAAATTTTAGTCATTGTTTTCCCCCAGGAGCTAAAACAGTTCTTGGTGCATTTGATACCCAATAAATGTGTTTTTAATGTTGAATGAGTGAATTAATGTACAATGTAGTAATATAAGGAACTTATCATAATGGTGCTTGAGAGGAAAAGTATTCTAAGTAATCATGGCCGTTCCACTTTAGAATGGAAATTCCTAAAGGAAAACATGATTTGAGCTGAATCTAGCCATATCTGGGGTATAGAGAATGTTTCTGAATGGTAGCGCTCTAAATGTACCTGCATTTAGCAAGATCCTTTCTGACCCACCTCCTAGAGTAATGAGAATAAAAACAAAAATAAACAAATGGGACCTAACTAAACTTAGAAGCTTTTGCACAGCAAAGGAAACCATAAACAAGATGAGAAGAATGGGAGAAAATATTTGCAAACGAAGCTACCGACAAGGGATTAATCTCCAAAATATACAAACAGCTCATGCAGCTTAATATCAAAAAAACAAAAACTCAATCAAAAAATGGGTGGAAGACCTAAATAGACATTTCTCCAAAGAAGACATACAGATGGCCAACAAATACATGAAAAGATACTCAACATCACTAATTATTAGAGAAATGCAAATCAAAATTACAATGAGATATCACCTCACACCAGTCAGAATGGCCATTATCAAAAAATCCACAAACAACAAATCCTGGAGAGGGTGTAGAGAAAAGGGAACTCGCATGCATTGTTGGTGGGAATGCAAATTGATACAGCCACTATGGAGAACAGTATGGAGGTTCCTTAAAAAACTAAAAATAGAGCTACCATATGACCCAGCAATCCCACTCCTGGGCATATACCCAGGGGAAACCATAATTCAAAAAATACATGCACCTCAATGTTCACTGCAGCACTATTTACAATAGCCAGGACATGGAAGCAACCTAAACGTCCATCAACAGAGGAATGGATAAAGGTGTGGTACATAGATATAACGGAATATTACTCAGCCATAGAGAGGAACGAAATTGGGTCATTTGTAGAGACATGGATGGACCTAGAGGCTGTCATACAGAATGAAGTAAGTCAGAAAGAGGAAAACAAACATCGTATATTAACACATATATGTGGAATCTGAAAAAATTGGTATAGACCATCTTATTTACAAAGCAGAAATAGAGACACAGACGTAGAGAACAAACATATGGAGACCAAGGGGGGTGGGGGGGTGGGATGAATTGGGAGACTGGGATTGACATGTATACACTATTGATACTATGTATAAAATAGATAACTAATGAGAACCTACTGTGTAGCACAGGGAACTCTACTCAAAGCTCTGTGGTGACCTAAATGAGAAGGAAACCCAAAAAACGGGGGATATATGTATACGTACAGCTGATTCACTTTGCTGTAAAGTAGGAACTAACACAACATTGTAAAGCAAATATACTCCAATAAAAAATGTTTTAAAATGTAGCTGCATTTAGAATGAAGCTGTTATTAAAATTATGAATTGGTACCTAACACTTAATTTTAATAACTAGACAATTTTTTTAATGTGAACTCCTATCAAATGCTATGTAAACAACTTGATATGCAACATCTTCTTTATAATCAGTACAAAATGAAAAAAATGGCAAAGCAAGTAAAGTAATCCACATAAAAAAGACAACTGACATATCAAAACTAAACACTTTCGAACTAAGGATTTTAACTCTGGAAGAAGACATAGAAGTAAAAAAAAAAAATTCAAGTAGGTCACTGCATATCAAGAACTTACCTGCACCCAGGTGGCAGGTTATCATTTTTTAATCTTTACATTTATAATTAATAGAACCATAATAAGGAAGAGTTTCTGATAAGCCCAAAGGGATACTTCTGTAGCAATTCATTGTAATCCTTGCTCCCTGAATCTTGCAAACGTTTTGAGTATCTGCCTGTTCTGAAGAAAACATAAATAACTTTACCCCTTCCTTTCTTGCAGTAGGTAAAAAGGTTGTAAACTTGGACAAATCACTACTGCATTTTAATTTATGACACTCCCGTGCCATATATGTCCACAGATGTGGAACTGTGAATTTCCAGAGAGGACTAAAAGGGGTATGAATCATTATCTGGGAAGTGGGGTCCTGCTCGCTCTGGTGCCGTTTTGTAGATGATTTATGGACACAACTGGATGCCAGCATAAGCCACGGTGACAGTCCAGCTCACTGCCTGGTATTTGTGGTCGAGTGTGGCCCCTTTCTAGTCCCTTTTGCTTTCTATTTCACACGAGAGGGAGCAGCCCACCCTCCTTACAGGTCAGTGCGTCAGAGGTCAGGCCAACCGGGCAATGCCTCCTGCTCTTTGTCCTATAGCTTTTCTACTGCCTCTTAGATTCACTTTTTCTAGGACAAAATGTAGTCTTAGGTAAGAAACTTGTTGTGACTAGTTCCATCAACTTCCATGCCCCGTGGCTGAAGCTGGGTCAGCGTCTTCACATCAGCTGTCAGAAAATAGCATGATTTTTCTAAAGTGCATGGAAAAGAAGGAAAAGGAAAAAGGAGTGAGTGGGAGGAGAAGCAGCACGTTGGGGTCAGCACAGAGACACACTCTCTGAAAGCGCAACAAAGGCAGATGTTTTACAGACGTGACAAGATTTTACACCTGAACATTCAACTACGATATTAAATAATCCCAAAGATACATTTCAAGAATATCCAAGTAATTTTGCTTTGCATAAAGATGTGTGGGATCTGATAGAAAGTCAGTAATAGGGACACTGATTTTTAAAGTAGAATTTCCCCAAATAGGGTTCTTTTTAGTCTCCACAGCATCAAACCTTACAAAGTTTTAACTATCAGTGTCCACCAGATCATCATATTTCTATGTACTCCCAGGGGTCCACGGCACACATTAAAGAAAATATTTTTAGGAGATTTGCTTTGCAGAAATCCTAAAATGCAACCTTCATAAGAGCTATGTATGTTCAGAAGGTATGCAGGGTGCTATCAAAATTTATATTTAAGTGATAGTTCTGCACCAACTCAGAGTGAGCTAGCAACTTCACATCACATAGGAAGATCTTGGAAATATGCCTGCTTTCATATTGTAAATATCAGTATTATAAAGAAGTCAGTGTGCTCATGAAGAGTAATATTATACTCTGACTTTCCTTTTAGTTACATGTGGGGGAATGTGGGGTATGGCTACTCTAATACCTTGTTTGCCATTAAAAACACCATATGGAATTATATATGAATATGAATTTCTATATTATTTTTTATCCCAGTGGTTTAAAAATGGTTAAACATTCAGAGACCTAGGGGAGCAATTACTTGGTTTACTCAGGTCACGCTCTGCTCTGGTTTGCATCTTTCAGAGAATTCAGGCAAAAGCGGTATCATTTGACCATTTTGTTTTTCCCTTTTAAGTGTAGTGACACCCAGCTTCCTCTTTCTCTTTAATGAGGGGACATGTCACTGACAATAACTAACTAATACTTATTAACTCGGTGTCATTGATGGTGAGTTAAGCTCATAAAACTTCCTCAAGGAAAGGAACCTTGCCTTTTATTTACTTGGGGGCCCCCCAAAGTGCTAGACACAGCTGCTTGATAAATATAAAAATAAGAGTATTCTTATAATACTCCTATTCAGCAAGAAAATACTCTTTTAGGAACACTCGTTCTTATCATAAACTTCCTTAAAATGGGTATGAAATATGGATATCAGTAGGATGTATTTCTTATTATCGGAGAAGGGGAGTTCAGTTCCCAAAACACAAAAATCACTGTGTCAGATACGCAAGATTAAAAGCATTCGCATCCACAGTGAGGAAAGCTGACAGAGGGCAACACAGATTAGGTTCAAAGGTGCAATGGGGGAGGGGCTAAGCTCTTCTTTGGCCTAAAAGCAGGGCCCCTGGATGGCGGTGTGCCCAGAGGACTATGGATAAAGATGTGGTTCTGACAGAGGGGATGGCAAATGAACAGGACAGGATTTTTTGTCCTTAGCAATTAATTATTGAAACAGAGTTATTGATCAGCTGGAGGAGGCTGGGCGGGATTCCTGGGAGAGCACCGTGTCCCTCTCTACGTGTGGGCAGATTCCAGACTGTGGCCTCGAAGCCACCTACCTCTGTTATCCACAAACTGTCAATCAGGTTTCCCCCGGTGGGAGGCCTCCAAGCGGGTCTCCTCTGATCTCAGAGACTTCTGAACTACAACTTCCCGAGACCTCTATTTCTTTGATGATACCTAGAAAAAATACCTTTAAGAAGGCGTATATGTGTTACAGAGGGAGATTTCATAACGGAGTTTAACTTGAAGCTGAAATAACACTGTAGTGTGAACTGATCTTAGCCAAAATTTAATTGGGTCTGTCAATCTGTAAATGCCAGGTTACAGGTCCTTCGCAGTGTGGATTCCGGGAAGCCGGTTAGGCCTAGTAATGTCTGTCAAGGAGGAATGGTAAAGGGACCAGAAACAAGAGGCTGGGGGAAAAAAAAGAAACAGAGAGAGAGAGCTTTGACTATCTGATGATTTTGCCCTACAGAGTCCTTGATTTCCTTCTAGTGAGCAGGACAGACAGCTGAGGTGCATTTAGGGGATTTTTGTCAGGCTACTGGAAATGGCAGCATCCTTATTTCACAGGATTTGTGAAGAGTATTTCGCTTTATATTTGACCCTCATTTCCTAGAAGACAGCGTCTCCTCCAGAAGGTCCACGAATCAGCTCTTGAGGTCCTGAGTGTGAGGTCTGGCAGGGTCCTGCTCAGCACGCCAACTCCCCACCAACGAGGGGCTGCACCCAGGTCTCCCTCGAGTCCGCGTTCCTGTGCTCAGTCACTCAGCATCTTGTTGGTCTCACAACTACGCATGCAAATATCAGCTGGGTCCAATGCAAGTTATAGATATGCACTCGGCACTTTTCTCTTTAATGAGTTTTTCCATATTTGGAAAAAGAAGTATTTCCAGATGGACAAACACGGGATTGAAGACGCACATAGAAAGCCAAGTGTTTCGCATAGCAGCTGAAAGGCTACAAATTAAATGCATGAATAAAGGAGCACACTCACAGTGGTAATTTCAGATGGAGGAAAACAGATAATTGTATAAGCATTACTGTTTGAAAAGCAATGAAATGCTTCTTTTACTTGCTATTAAAATGCTATTTGCTTTTTAAGCATATTCTCCAAGTAGGATGTGAAGAAACAGTAAGTTCTCATCTTCATTTAGGTTGTGTACTCTTTGAATTAAACATACAGATTCCCCTTTTGGACTGAAGCTGATAAAAGGCACCATTAGCATAATAATGACATAACAATGCCAGGGATCATGGTAATGCTCATCTCAAGGGGCCGGGGAATTTTCCTAGGTAGTGGCTCATGAATCCTTCCAGTATCATGGTGATTTTACTGGTGGGGAAATTGAGGTTTGAAGGTAAAGTGATCCAGGGACTAAAGGGCTTCCCGGGGACACTGAACACTGTAGAAGTCCACGCAGTGCCACAAAACCCGAGAGTGGCCTCAAGTTCCACGCAGCATGGGAACCGCTCCCATCCAACCCTCTGGATGGAAGCTCTACACAGAATCTCCCTCCTTCGAGAAACATTCTCTTGTTTGCCTACTCTTGCCCCCTTTCTTCCTGTCTTTCTATTGCAGAAGCTTCAGGGTATGGTGGTTAAGAACACCAACTCCAGAGCCAGGCTGACCGGGTAGGAAGGGCCATTTTGTCCCTTGCCAGCTGTGAGACTTCACACAACCCACTTAATCTCCATTTCCTCCTCTGTAAAGGGGAGACTCACCGTAGCTCCTCCTGGGATTGCGTGGAGGATTCAGTGTTCAACTCTGCAAGGCTCTTAGGACACTGTGCAGCCCAGGCCGAGCCTTGTTTGCTAAGTGAATAAAATCTCTCCTCACTTTCTGCTTTCCCTTTACATTTTATTCTCCAACAAAGGCAAACGGTCTGTGCTTTTATAAACTTACCACACAGAGAATTTACTTGCGTGCCTTTGTTCCTGACGTTTTTCCTTTCTGGAAGGCTTTTCCTTCTTGGACAAGACCTCCTCCTTCTGTGGCTCCCACAGCTGACTGACCCCACTGTGCCCTGCAGGCGTTCCTCTGAGAGCATTACATACATTGCATGGCGATTCCCGAGAGGATGAAGCCAGGTCACAGCTGACACATGCTGGTTCCTGACTTTCATTATACCTCTGCCAGTGCATCTTTCTGGCCAGTGCATCTAGGCTACCTTTTGGGATGCCTCTTCTCCACCTGTACCCTCAGGGCTCTGTTCTGGATCCCTTTCTCTTCTCCCTAAATGTACATCCACCCCTAGATGCTATCTTTCTTTCCCTTGAGAGCAAATCCTTAAACTGACCATTTCCAAACTTATTTCCAGATCTTTGTTTGGAGTTTTTGACCCATATAATCAAATGGTTCCCAGTCTCTTCACTCACATGTTCCAAAGGCACCAAAAACTCAACGTGCTCACAACTGCATGCAATACTTTTTTCCCTCATCAGCTCTTCCCCCTAAAGATGTCACTCACCCTAGTATTTCTCTGAAAGGCCCCATGCTTAAAATTATTCCTCATTCCTCTTGTTTTCTCATTTCCATCAATACTCTGATCACCTCAGCTAATCCCAGCAAGGTCTTAGGAAAGCCAGCTAATTATATTAGTCAACAGGATCATGTAACAGGGGTCCTTCTCACTCCTCCTAGGAGTGTTTTCATATTAGTCCAAGTGAATCCCCAATATTGGAATTCCAGGTGTTGGGAGAGGCATTTTGGAGACATTTCTCTTAAATTATATAATTCAGATGACTCCAGGAAGGCCCAGACTGGATGGCTTATGCCAGGAGTCCTTGGTTTATTATTAATCGTAAGTTGGAAACCAGAATCTCATCCTTTTCTTTTGTCTCTCTGCTTCCAGAGCTCCTCCCTACCTCTATGGTCTTGGAAGGGACTCTGTTCTATTCCATTCCTTTCCAGACCAGATAGGGCTTGACTCTCAAATTTTCCCATCTCCCTTTAGCTTTTGCATGCAAGCCTGAAGTCTGAACACCTCTACTGAAGAAAGGCAAACCCAAGTGGCTGTGAACTCAGAGGTGAAAGTATAGTGAGCAGTTACCTACAGCTCGCTGACCCTAAAATGCTTGCTGCCCAAACACAAGTGTGGATAACATTTCACACTCACTGGACTAGTGCATCTCTCTATCAAGAAGCACTATTCCGTCTTTACTGGATCTATTAGTAACAACAATACTTTGTTTTCATGCTTGCTCTTAAAAATGCATCTGAAGTGATTTAAGGAGTCACAAATAATAAAACACGGGAGATAAATGTAGGGAAATAATGTTGAATAATAGGTAGGATCAGGGCACAAAATACTAAAAGGGCAAAGATGGGAGATAGAGCTAGAGTAAAAATTAGGTTTGGAGCTTTCCAGGGGCTGGAATAAAGGGACAAACATAGTAAGTTATGAGAATGGATTAATGTGTTCACTTGATGAAAGCACACCTTTTCTGGTGTGTTTGTTTCTGACACCTGAGAGAGATTTATTTTCCTAAAGGGTACTTGGTATGAGGTAGTGAACTATATCCAGAGCAATATATTTCAGTACGTCCAAAGATGAGTTTCATAAGGCTACTTCTTCAGACAGCCCTCAATACAATAGGTGGTTCAATGCCAAAGCAAAACTGGACAAAGACACAGTTCTGAGGGACCTGCATATTTTGGTACAACTACACAGCTAGCTGTGCATGGTACAGTGCAGAGGTTAAGAGCATGGGCTTTGGAGACAAACTGCCTGAGTTTGGACCCCCACCTTGCCACTTTCTGGCTGTGTAAATGAACAAATTACTTTATTCCTCCGGCTCCGTGTAGTCGTCTATAAAGTAGGAGTAATAATATTATCCCCCCAGGTTTATTCTTAGGATTAAATTAGTTTATATGCGTGAAGCGTTTAGCATCCTGCCACAAAGGTTAAGCTATTATTTATCAAAGGGAAAAAGTGTAGAACACCTAGAAGAAAGACTTCACACAATTTAAGCCACACACAATAAATACCATTTCTTGTTGCTCTTGATCCCAGTTAGGAGGGGCGAGTTTGAAATGACACTTTTGGACAAGAACCTAGCCTGCAGAAATTCTGTACGGCTGATTAGAGGAGGAGCCATATGCTCATCATCAACCAGGTGGAAGGCTGGGTTGACATCTGTAATGAAGATCAGGCGCCAGGTGAACACATGGTGAACGGAAGACCATACCTCTACTGCAGCGCTACCTGGGGCGGAATCAAATGTTTCTCAGGAAAGGGCTCTGGATCCACAGAGATCCACACAAATCTTAAAGGGCCCTAATTCTGTGCAACAGAGAGAACTTGGCTGAAATAATTTAATTTTAGTTTGGAGAGTTTTCAAAACGAGTATGAATATTAGCCATCCTGACCATGTATCTTGTTAAGAAACTAGAAATCATTTTAAGTGCTTGCAAATTTTTAACGGATCCGCCAAGATGATACGGCTCCAGACAACTGAGTTTTAGCTTTGCCCGTAACACGTAAGTCAATGAAGTGCTGGAAAATCACGGTTTTAGCATTCGAGTAGTTAACAAAAGTTCATTCTTTTAAAAACCCTCAGTATCAGTTATTTATTGAGGCCAATCCTCATTTAGGAGGGAAAAATACCTTACTACAAACACAATGATAATGGTAGCTCCTTTCTTCCCCATTTTAAACAACAGAAATTTACCTGATGCTTATATTACTTTCCTGAACAGTTAACTATCAATTACCATGCATTATAAAAGAAAGGATCAAATAGGGCAAATGATTAAGTTCTTTTGTTTCATTTGATTATTATGCTAAACTAAGGACAACTTAAGGTCTTGTCCTTATAAATTCTTTGTAGAATAGCATGATCATCTGCTTACAACTTAAAAAGCTCCTGTATACTTTATGTATATGTACATCCATGTCACCAAATTCCTCCTAAAACTGTTACACTGAAAGCTACTACATATGCAAACTTTCTGGGTATTAAGCTAAGAAAAAAGAAAAATTAACATGCTTGGTTTCCAGCACATTTTACAGATCTAAATCTAGCAACTTAATCTAGTCGCATAAAAATATGTGTGTATATACAGTGGAATATTACTCAGCCATAAAAAGAAACAAATTGAGTTATTTGTAATGAGGTGGATGGACCTAGAGTCTGTCATACAGAGTGAAGTAAGTCAGAAAGAGAAAAACAAATACCATATGCTAACACATATATATGGAATCTAAAAAAAAAAAAAAGGTTCTGAAGAACCTAGGGGCAGGACAGGAATAAAGACACAGACGTAGAGAATGGACTTGAGGACACAGGGAGGGGGAAGGGTAAGCTGGGACGAAGTGAGAGAGTGGCATGGACATATACACACTACCAAATGTAAAATAGATAGCTAGTGGGAAGGAGCTGCATCACACAGGGAGATCAGCTCCGTGCTTTGTGCCCACCTAGAGGGGTGGGATAGGGAGGGTGGGAGGGAGACGCAAGAGGGAGGGGATATGGGGATATATGTATATGTACAGCTAATTCACTTTGTTGTACAGCAGCAACTAACACAACATTGTAAAGCAATTATACTCCAATAAAGATGTTAAAACATATGTGTGTGTGTGTGTGTGTGTGTGTGACTTAATTTGCTAAAGCACATATGAACAGTTAAACTTGACCAATAATTTTTAGTTCACTTTTCAACATTCTTTCTTCTTAAATATCTTCCTAAAACTTCTAAGGCCATGCTTTCTTGATAAAGAATTTGGGACTACATTAAAATGAAGTGACAACTTTTTACTCCATCACTACCCCCAAATTTATATATTCACTCACTTTCTCCTTCACTCGCTTTGATTCTGTCATCTTCATCTTTTGGTGAGGGGTATTATTTGTATTTAACCATAAACTCTACATCGGTTTTGAAAACAGAGATGTTAAATGAATTTTCATAGTTCTAAATCTTATAAAACAATTGAAATGATTGGATATGCACAATATTATTTAACTAAGTCTTTAAATGTTTCATTCTTCTCAAATCTAAAATTAAATAAGGTTCACATAGCAAAGTAAGCCTAGTTGAAAAAGATATCATCTAACTGCTTATTTGATATTATTTATAGTGACTCGTTCATTTCCAGTAAGTGTTTTTGTGTGACAGGGTCACAGATTTAGAAACCACATCTTTTTAAGGAGCCTCTTGTCATAGAATTAAAGCCGTTGCTCTCATATACTGCACACAGTCTCACTGTGTAAGGCTGTTCTTAGGTCAAATACATAAATTAAACAGTGAAATCAACTGTGAAGTATATCATCCCTATGTTACCTCTTCATTTGTGGCTTTGCATTGTATTAAGAGGTTTGTTCTTATGGTAGTCCAAATTAGGGAAGAAATTCATACGTTGAATTCTTTTCAAAGGAGAATATGCTGTGGGGCACTTTGCATTGTTCAGATATCGGTATGAACTCAAGTGGAGTAACACGAGCTGGCACACCCTGTACTTTCTGCCACCTCTCATTTACATCACCACCAACACTGTCTTAATAGTCTCTTCTCCACATACCAAACCACATCAAGGGAGGCCTTAAACACTGTGAAAGCATTTATTTATTTATTCTTGTGTGTGAAAGCATTTAGAGAGGAATTCACTGGGACCAATGCACTTGCGTACCCTAGCTTGGCTATTATTTCTTTAAAAAAGTTGACCCATATATGACTTGCACTTAATCATGCCTCCAATTTCTTTCATCTACTTATTTATTCAACAAATATACAGAATGCTGATGAGGTGCTAGATACAGTTTTAGGTGCTGGGATATAGCCACAGAAAAAGAAAATTTCTGACTCTTATCGATATTACATTCCAATGGGGGAGACAGACAGTAAGTAAATACAAAGCATATATAATGTTAGGTAATGATAAATGCTATGGAGAAAAATAAAGCTAATGAAGCAGATAAGGAGGGCAGAAAGTGCCAGTGGCAGTGTGGTTCAGAGGGAGAACTTGTCATTTTATTAAATGGGTGATAAAGTGACATTTAAGCAGAGAGGTGAAGGGACTGAGACATGTGAATATGCAGGGGAACGAAATTTCAGGTGGAGAAAACAGTAAGTGCAAAGGCCCTGAGGTAGGAGCATGCTTGTCATGTTGGAGGAACAGCCAGGAGCTCTGGTGGGCAAGTATGGGGAGTAGTCATCGGAGAGAAGGTCGGTAATATAATGGATCATGCAGGTCATACTAAGTAGTTGAGGTCGTGAAGGACAGGTAAAGCCCCTGGACCATTTGAAGCAGAGCAGCGACATGATCTGATTTACATTTAATAGCATCATTCAGGGTGAGCAGGGGAGGACACTTTATAGGGAACAAGAGAAGATAAAACAAGAGGCTATTGCAATGACCAGGTGAAAAAAAGATGATGGCTTGGACTAAGGTAGTAGTGGTAGTGGCGATGGAAATTATGAGATTCTAGGTATATATTTTGAAGGTGAATTCAAATGAGTTTGATACATATAAGATGACTATGTCCTGGTTTCCACTAGACACTCTGGTTATAATTATTAAGAGTGCCCTCTTTCATTCTCAAAAATATCTCAGTTTGGACTAAATTATATGGTCCCCTGTTTATAAAACACTTTATGTTTTCCAAGCATTTCTTCAAACATTATCTTAAAAAACCCTGATAAAAACGATACCACAGTTCTCCCTTGCTAGACATGGAATCTGAAGCTGAGAAAGTTTTAGTGACTTGTCCAAGGCCACAGATAGTAATGGCAAATCCAGAATTGGCCTGGCTAGCAGGCAATGCTCTTTCTCCCGCTCTTTGGATTTTTTTCAAGTTGCATCTACAAGGCACAAGCACAACATTCATCCTCCCAGTCAGTCACTCATTTATTCATCACACAACTATTTGTATGTACCAGACACTGTTCTAAGCAGTTAGGACACATCAATCAAACAAAGACCCTTCTACAGATTGTATTCTAGCCAGGGATACTAAACAACAAATATAAGAAACAAGTAAAGTACTTAGTATGTTAGAATATGATGCATGCAATGGAAAAACGTAGTAGAGAATAGAGAGGATTTGTTCAAAGGGCCTCCAGTCTCAACCTGGAAGTGGTCACGGTAGGTCTAAGAAGGTGAGTGAATCAAGCAGAAAAGTGTTCCAGGCAGAGGGAACAGCTGGAGCTAGGGAAGGCTATAGACAAAGGCAAATCTAGTGTGATCAGAAAATAGCAAGAAAGCCCATATGACTGGGGCAGCGTGAGCTACAGGAGTTGTAGGAGGCCTCAGAGTAACAATGGGGCTGGGTCATGTAACACTTCGTAGCCACTGGGAGAATGTGGGATTCTTCTCTGAGTATAATCAGAACACACTACAGGGTACTGAGCCAAGGAAAAGCATGATATGACTGGTGTTTTAAAAGAATGACTCTGGCCGCTTTTTGAGAATGGACTGTAAGGGGGCAAGAGTAGAAGCAGGATACTCATTAGGAATCTACTGAAGAAGCACAATGAAAAATGAAGATGGCCTGGACCAGCGTGGTAACAGTGGAGAGGGCGAGAAGTGGTGAGAGTCTGGACATATTCTGGAGACAGAAGAATTAACATTATTTCCTAATGGATTATGTGAGGGAAACAGAGTTGTCAAGGGACTTTCCAACGACGGAGAGTTTGTTTTTAGATAGGGAAGGCTATAGGTAGAGCAGGTCTGTGGGGGATGATCAGGAGTTTTGTTTTGTACATGCTGGGTTTGAGATGTCTGTTAGGCACCAAATGGCTATTGGGTACATGAGCATCAGGAAACAGGCTTGGGTTCAGGATAGATGCCTGGGCTGGAGATATGCATATGGGAGCTGTCAGCACAATGGTGTGTATTTAAATCGAGGACTGTATTAAATCACTGAAAAAAAAAATGAAGTATATGGAAAAGATGACCAAGAACTGAGTCCAGGCACTCTGACTGTGAGAAGGTGGGAAGAAGAGAAGAAGCCTGTAAAGGAGATTGAAAAGGAGCCAGCAGCAGCATTGGAATAAAACCAAGAAAGAGAATCAATAAGCAAGTGAAGAAAACACTTCAGAAACGAGCCACTGACCAATTGCAAAATACTGCTAATAGGTGGAGAAAGAGGAGGACTGAGAATTAACCGTTGGGTTTGGCAGCAAGGGGGTCATCGGAGACTGGATAAGGGTTGTTTGGTGGAAAGATGGTGCTCGAGATTCTGTATGACTCAGAAGCTTTCAGGTAATCCATTGCTGCTGGCAGGGACCACACTATGAGTAGCAATAATCTAGTGAAGAAGCAGAGGGATTGGCTTTAGAACAAGTGGCGGGGAAGGGAGAGCATGTGGTTGTAGATGCTACAAGGTAGATGATGAACCCAAGGAAGTTCCTTCTGAATGTTTCTATTTTCTCAATGAAACAAAATGAGGTCATGAGTTGAAAGTGAAGATGGGGGAAGGTACTGGGTCTTTGAGGAGAGAGGAGCAGGTACGACAGTCATCTAGGTGAGTGGGGGCAGTGTGGGCTGGGGATGATGGCCGGGCAGCATCAGGACCAACTTCAGGTGCGTGGCCACGAATTTAAAGGGAGAATAGTCAGTGTGCTTGTGTGTTTTTCTTCAACCATGTTTTGCTACACAGGTACAGGTGCAGAGTAGGCAGAATTAGATTTAACCATGATTCTAGTTTTACTAGGTGAGGCCAGCCACATGAAAAAGGGCCAGGGAGTTGAGGAACTTCCTGAGAGAGTGATTATAATAATTAACCATGGAATTCAAGCTAGGTAAGGAAGGCAGGCCTCGGTGATGGTGTAGGATGGAGTGCCTGAGGCTGGATGGAGGAAACTCACTGGGGAAGAGGAATTCAGGGAACTCAGAGGCCATGGAGGTGGATCCCACCCAGCAGTGGCTGTAAAATTTCACCTGTATCAGGATACTGTGGAGGCGTTATTAGAACTCAAATGGATGGGTCCCACTCCCAGAAATTTTAATTAGGTTAGTCTGGGGTGGGGCCTGAGAATTAGGTGGTGTTGATGTCACTGGCTGGAGAACTACATTTGGGAACCATGTCCTTCAGGTACATCAAAATCAAGAGTTAAGAGAAGGATAACAAGGGAGAGAGTGACACTGAATCTGGAGCTAAAACAATTGCCAAAAGAAGAGGAGGGGGACTGACCCAGTTGGGGTGAACAGTCTCAATGAGCTGTAGTGGAGAGCATAGTCTGATTCTACTGCAACGTGAACCTCTGTTTTATTCTTCTCATTCTGCTCTTTATCAGTGCCTCAAAGTGAGGCATCTGGAGTCAGGCTGGTCTTTTATCAGCTCTGTGACCTTGGACCAGCTGTTCACCTCTTTGTTTCTCTGTTTCCTCATCTGTAGCATAAGGCTATAAATAAATGTACCTGCTGAGGATGTTGAGAAGATAAATGAGTTAATAAATGCTCAAGTACTCAGGCAGTATTGGTACATGGAATTCAACAGACTCAACACAGTTCTACCCGCTATTTATTAATTTCCTCATGTTCTTTGTTTAAATGAGCTCTCCCGAAATCTTCTATCTTGCTCTGAAACTGATCTTTTGCCTATGATTCGATGTGGAATTCTATACTTTTAAAAATATTATCTGGAATTTTATAACAAATGGAACTTTAGGTGATTTAGACATTCATTCCTTTGAACTAGGAATGTTGTAAAGGACTCTGACGTAACATGAAAGCCCTGTCATTACACAGACGTGAACTATAATTATAATCATAATTGTTTTATTTCTGCAAAGGTCTCTCATCCAGCGTAGAAATGGATTTGACCACAGCTCTTTCATGATCTTTTTGTCTTGGGTCTCATGAGTGACCACAAAGAAAATCATAAACGAAACTATAGAGAAATATATAGAAACATTTCAACTGCATCTTTAATGTCATTATATAATCTCACTGAACAATGTAACAAATTGTAACTAGTCTGTATATTGGGTTTAAATTATTAACATATCATGTTTCCTGCATTATGACTCATGCAATGTAATTAGAAGAAGTATTAGGTAGGTGCTTAGCAAAGAGCTTGGGATCCATGTGGCCTGTATATTTTTCCCCTAGTGGATGACCTTCCAAACAAAATCAGAGAAAGTGAGAGCAATTTAACAAATGATTTTTTTCCATCTGCAAAGGGAGTTCCCCAGAGTTATTCAGCTGAATATTTTTCAGAGTTTACACCATATAAAGCATTAGCCTTTCTAGGTCACTGTATTGCATCTGAGCCTAAAATTAAAACGATAAATACTTAAAGCTTTAACTTCCACACTCCTTAAAAGCTGGTAAGAACAGGCATTTCCCTTTGCCACTTTGCTGTGCTTTATCGTCTGAGAAACAGCACTTTGAAAAATGTGGCTTAAAAGCAGCCACACAGAGAATAAGGGAAGAGAAAAACCAATTTACATGTTTCCATTTTTGTTTCCCTTCTATTTATTCACTCTTGCTTAGGATCAGGACTCACAGGATTCTCTACCGAATTTAAAGAGGGAGGAACTGGCCATCCCTGGCTCATAGTCAAATCAATATTAAAATATAGAAGGTGGTTGTAAGTCTAATATCCCCCATGGCACCTGTTCCATTACTGGTCCACAACAAATAACTAATAAATATTGATTCTCTGACTGCGAGGCTAACGTATAGACTTCATTATCTGGTCTGCTGAGTGAGCCATAATATCAATTGTTTTAGAACAAACTTTCCCTGACTTCCAGCTTGTCTGTCTATCGGCAACTAGCATCATTGTCTCCTTCTATGCTCTCCCTTGTAAGGCAGGAGCTATAGGCACAGGAGCTACATTTTCCAGAATCTTTACTAGCAGAATTGCTGATTGAAAGTCCACAAATCAGACGCGTTCAAGATGTCTGGAAGGTAGAGGAAAAGCAGAAGATATACTTGTATTCTTCCAGTAGATGCAAAAGTCACGTGTGTGTTGGCAGAGGTGAGATTTGCAGTGTGGAGGCACCGCAGATGCTGCTGGTGCATCTGTAGGTTGGCTACTCGTGGCTTCCTGAAAGCTTGAAGAGCCCTTCCCTGTTCTTTGTCCTTTGGCCCTTTTGATGGTTTGGAAGCTCCTGAATCCCTTTCTATATTAAATCTCTTCTGGCTTGAAGTACCCATTTTCTTGACAGAACTTGTCTGGTATATCCATATGGAGGAAAAGGCATGCATTTGGAGACAGAGGTTCACCACAGGAATCCATGCTGCACAGTCTACTGGGGGCATAGCCATAAAGCAGTAAAAGCGATACCACGTAGAAACATACTAAATGCCATGGAGCTGAACTGAGTGGGAGATCATTAAAACACAACACGTTGTCTGACCTTGAGTAAGTTATTAGACCTCAGTTTTCTCATCTGTAATATGGAATTAATGACAGTAGAGACCTCCTAGGGTTATGTGGTTTAATGAATTAATATTTGTGAAATTCGTAGAATAAGGAATGGCACATGGTTAGTACTATATGATTTTTGCTTTAAAAAAGTTAATTAAAAAATACACATATGAATATTCCCTTAAAAGCATTCTGCTTGGTAAGTTAGCTAATTTCAAAGCTCAAAACATTCCTGGAATGTGGACATTTTGGAAATTGTGTTGACATCTTGTCTAGCAGCCACACTAGAAAACTGCAGTTTCTGACCCAGTTCTATTCTGCTTCCCATTGTAGGAAGCTCCCAAGCCCCAGGATGTCTCTCTCCCTAACAGTCCAGCTCAGCTTTGGATGAAAAATTGTGTTATGCAACTTGGCCACTCACTTGGCTCATGTGTTTTAGTTCTGAATGATTTAGAACTGTTTATACAAAACCAAACACACTCTCAAAGGATAAAGCATTGCTACCCTCAAAAAGGTTCAAAACAGCATTGCAGAGAATTTGAAAAGATTCCAACTGGGCAGCTGCAAATGTACCCTGGACAATGACATAGCCACTGGCATAAGCTTATAGCCTCCCAGAATAACTTGAAAACGACAGAACTCTTTGGTTGATAAATTTCAAGAAAAATATATTTCTACCTTATAATAGCCCATGAGTATGCAATGGTTGTCCTTCATAAATTTTCAGGGATTGCAGTGAGAGTAGAAAATAGCAAAACACAGCACAATTAAAAAAAACTCAAAACAATAACACGAAATGGATTCAAGGACAGAAAATGTAAGCTGCAGGGTCATGATGGTCTTTCTCTGTTGCTTCTGTCACAGTTGGTGAGGTTGCCAAGGTGGCCCTAACCGCTAAGCACAGACTTACACCTGCAAGTTCCAGTTGGGGAGAATGTGGTTTCAAAACGCAGGCTTCCTTATTTCCTAGCAAACCAGTGTTTACCCTTCTGTGTTTTTCCTTGCAAACACTGCTCAGTTTTGCAAAGTGAGACACGCGTTTTGCTACTTCACAGATGCCACCCAGGGGAGAAAGAGGAAAAAAATAATCTCTGTCGTGTTTTTTCTCTCAGGTGTAAAAAAATTACCTCTGGCTCCTTCCTGTCTCAGTAAATCAGGTGAGAAATGGAGCAAGAATATGTCAGATAACCTGAAAAATATTTTTTCCGTTGTTTATGTTAACATAAAATGAAAACATTTTCTAGAAGCCCTCAAGTTTGTGACAGCAGTTTGCAACTTGGTTGTGGATTAACTTTTTTACGCAGAGTTTTACGACAGAAATGATTTGGTTAATTAGTCCTATTTTGATCTAGCTGAATGCAGATATCAGTAGTTTATTAAGATGAGTCTTTAGGGCATGCCTAATTTCCTAATACTATCGACTTGGGGCAAATCCTCAATTTCAGACTGAGGATTGCAAGGGTCTCATGTTTTTTGTAAATTTAAAATACTTAACAAATGCAAATCCGAGATTTACATATTTAAACATGTACAATGTTGTGCATGCTCAATGTAAAGTTTGTAAAGAAAGGAAAGGCCTGTAGATATTTTTATTCTTTGATGATTGTGCACAAAATTTATTTTTGTGATTTTCTGGAGTTTTCCAAAGCTTTTCCTCATTCATTCATTCATTCAACTAACATTTAATAAATGCCTACTATGGCTTGGCGCTGTGTGCTAGGCCCTGAGGATTTGCAGTTCTAATCTTGAGGAACTCAAAATCTGGGGCAGTTAAATGTATTAATTATCCAGTAGTTATCAATTACAGTGCTTATATTTAAGTAAATTTCTCAAGCTTATATACCTGGAAAATGACACTTTATCAGGGATAGGCTTATCAGTTTATCAGCCTTCAGGCCAAATCCAGGTTGCTGCTTGCTTTTGTAAATAAAATTTTATTGGAACACAGCCAAAGTCATTCATTTATGTATTGTCTGTGGTTACTTTCAGCTACAAAGACAGAGCTAAGTACGGTACTTGCTAAAGAGAGGAGTTGCAAGACCCAAAATATTTACAATCTGACCCTTCAGGGAAGTTTGCCTCCCTCTGGCTTAGATTATTATAATTACAAATCAGGTATTGGAAAACAGTTCCATCTGGCTACAAAGCCCCTTCTATTTTATCTTGTTAAACTTTCAGAATCATAAAAATCATAAAGAGTTCTCTAGTAAGTTTTTTTTTCTTATTAGTAGTAAGTATTTTCTATACATTACTTTTAAAAAAGTTTTTGATGTTGGACTAAAAATCTCCTCCCCCAGAAATGATCAATCTTCAGAAACAAATTCTACTTTTGCACGTAGTTTAGAAAGGGAATAGCAGAGCTGGGTAGCAACAAATAGAATGAGAGAGCAGGACTAGATTATCTCAAAAGAACCTTCCTATTCCAACATCCCATAGCTCTCTGTTTTTGTAACAATAACTGCAAGGGCTAAAATGAAAAGATAGGGCTGCAACTGGAGCAAACACACAGCACAGTGGTTTATGGAAATCAATTAAGGATGAGACCAACCTGACTATACCTGCACTATTAAAAATCCAAGTCTCCCAAATTTCATTTTGCAAAAATAAGGATGAATCCTAATCAATAACACATTATTCAAAGAACTTTCAAAAAGCAGCAATGAAAATAACATGACAGAATTCCCAATCCGTCTCTGACATACATTAATTCTAGCAGGTGAATACAATGTGAAAAAAATGCCCTTGAAGAATAAAAGACAAAAAAATTAACAGTAGATTTGATGGCAATAATTATTTCTCCAAAATTGCCTAGTCTTAATGACCCATTAAGACATATGGTAAAAGCTTTAATGTGGGCTTTTGACCTGAGAATGGGCTAGATACATCTGTATTATACTCTGAAAACTATAAAACATTGACAAAGGAAATTGAAGATGATACAAAGAAATGGAAATATACCCCATGTTCTTGGATTGCAAGCATTAATATTATTAAAATGGCTACACTACCCAAAGCAATCTACAGATTTAACTGCAATCCCTATCAGGACATTTTTCACAGAACTAGAACCAATAAACCTAAAATTTATATGGAGCCATAAAAGACCTGAATTGCCAAAGCAGTCCTGAGAAAAAAGAACAAAGCTGGAAGAATAATCTTCCCAGACTTCAAACCATACTACAAAGTTACAGTAATCAAAATAGGGTGGTACTGGCACAAAAACAGACAAGTAGATCAATGGAACAGAATAGCGAGCCTGGAAATAAACCCACGCACCTATGGTCAATTAATCTACAGCAAAGGAGGCAAAAATATAGAACGGAGAAAGGACAGTCTCTTCAACAAGTGGTGCTGGGAAAACTGGACAGCTACATATAAAATAATGAGATTAGAAACTCCCTCACATCATATATAAAAATAAACTCAAAAAGGTTTAAAGACCTAAATGTGAGATATGAGACCATAAAACTCCTTGAAGAGAACACAGGCGGAACACTTTTTTGACATAAATTGTAGCAACAGTTTCTTAGATCAGTCTCCTAATCTAATGCAAAAGAAGTAAAAGCAAAAATTAATAAATGGGACCTAATTAAATTTAAAAGCTTTTGCACAGCAGAGGAAACCATCAACAAAATGAAAAGACAACCTACAGAATGGGAGAAAATATTTGCAAATGATGAGACCAACAAGGGGTTAATATCCAAAATATACAAGCAGTTCATATAACTCAATATCAAAAACAAAAACAAAATACAAACAATTCAATGAAAAAAGGGCAGAAGACTTAACTAAACATTTTTCCAAAGAAGACATACAGATAGCTAACAGGCACATGTTAAGATGCTCAACATTGCTAATTATTAGAGAAATGCAAATCAAAACCACAACAAGGTATCACCTCACACCTGTCAGAATGACCATCAACAAAAAGTCTACAAATAACAAATGTTGGAGAGAAAGTGGAGAAAAGGGAACCTGAGTACACTGTTGGTGGGAATGTAAGCTGGTGCAGCCACTGGGAAACAGTATGGAGGTTCCTTAAGAAAACTAAAAATAGAACCACCACATGACCTAGCAATCCCACTCCCAGGTATATATCTAGAAAAAATGAAAACACTAATTTGAAACAGACATGCACCCCAATGTTCACAGCATCACTATTTACAACATTCCAAGATATGGAAGCAACCTGAGTGCCATCAACAGATGACTGAATTAAGAAGATGTGATTTTATATATATATATATATATATATTCACATATATACGCAATGGAATTTTACTCAGCTATAAAAAAGAATGAAATACTGCCATCTGCAGCAATGTGGAAGAACCTAGAAAATATTATGCTCAGTGAAATGTCAGACAGATAATATGTGATATCACTTATATGTGGAATCTAAAAATATATATATAAAGGGATGTATATGCAAAACAGAAAGACTCACAGATATAGAAAACAAACTTGTGGTTACCAGTGAGGAGAGGGAAGGGTGAAGGGACAAATTAGGGGTATGGGATTAACAGACACAAACTACTAGGCATAAAATAGATAAGCAACAAGGATAGACTGTATAGCATAGGGAATTATAGCCATTATCTTGTAATAACCTAGAATGGAATATAATCTGCAAAAATACTGAATCACAATGCTGTACACCTGAAACTAACACAATATTTTAAATCAACTATACTTCAATTAAAAAAGACCCTTATGGAAGACTTTCATTTAATAACAAGTATAGTGCTAAGAGCAGAGAAGAGGAAGGAGGGGAAGCAAAGGATAGTAGCCCTCATGTTCTTCTCAGGCTGCTGTAAAGACCTGTATGCTTACTAATGAAACCTGGGAGCATGTCTCTTGTCCATTCTTTCATTCAACAAACATGTACTGAAGACCTGCTCTTTGCCAAACGAGCTAGGTGCTGGAAATACAATGGAAAATAAGCCAAACTTGCTCTTCCCTTTGTGGTGCCTGTGCTTTAGTGGGTGAAGAGAGGCACTGAGCAATTATAACAAGATATAGTGTGCTGGGGGGGTAGGGAAATGTAGACTCCTACAAGGACGTGCCAGGAAAATCTGACTTGGTCTAAATTATGGGGTCAGAGTCCTCCCTGATACGTCACCTCAGACATGAAGGAAGATAAGTGGGAATCCACGGCCTCGTTTTTGCTCCTTCTCTTCCCTTCCCTGTATAGTCCCTCTTTCCATCCTTTCTTGTTTCCATCTGCTCAAAGTCTGAAAAAGGAAATTGACCCAGGAGCCATTTGAAAATGTGGATGAGTGAGTCATGTATTCAGCAGAAATCATCAGGACAGGTAGATGCTAAGCGGGTGATAAAAACAAAATGACAAATATAAAGGTGACAGAATCTATACACTTCTGCGAGGAAACGATACAAAATGGTCAATAGAAAAGCAGACTGTCTTCCGTGGAAATGGAGCAACAATGTTTTATTATAACCATTAGGTACAAGACTGCCTTGCTGGATTATGGTAAACTGTTTTAAAATCTTTCAGTAAAATGAGTGTTCTAAGAATTCTCTTTTTAGGGTGAAGGTTTATACTTCCCAATTTGAGAAGTATAATTTTCTTTAAAAAGGTTTTTGGCATGAATACCATACTTGTCCATTTTAAAGAAAACAAAACAAAATCTAACACCTGTATACACCCAGCCATACAACATTACAAAGACTCTTCCCTAAAGTTTTCTCCTTCTCTCTCCTCCGTGAGGTAGGCTTTCTCTTAACTTTTATATTAATCATTTTGTACTTTAAAATGTAACCTCATATGGTAAGTATGCCTAAACAATATTTTGTTTAGTTTTGCCTATTTTTAAAATAAATGTAATCATTCTATAAATTTTTTTTCTAAGATTAGCTTTCCTTTCTTTCTTTTTCTTCTTTTTTTTTTGCATAACATACTTTTGAGATTAATCCAGGTTGAATCATGGAGCTGAAGTTCATTGACTTTCATTTATTTTACTGCCTGTATATGGATCAATTTGGAAAAACAGACATCTTCTATATGATATTGTGTTTTCCTACCCATGAAAATTACATGTTTCTTCAGTTAATTAGGTCCCCTTTACTATCTTTAAACATAAATCTTTATAGTTTTCTTCATAACAGTCTTAAACATCTTTTGTTAGGATATTCCTAACTTACATTTTAGTTGCTATTCTAAATATTACTACATTAGCTTCATTGTACACGTTTTCTTAGGTAGTATTCTGCTAGTCAATTATTATATGCACTTTTAAATTTAGTTATGAATTTTCTTTGATACACAGTTTGAAGTATGCCTTTAATTTACAAACAGATCAGATTTGGGATATGTTTTCCTCATTGATTTCTAAATCAACAGCCTTGATGTCAGAGAATATAGTAAATATGATACTGATTCTTTGCCATTTGTTGAATCTTGCTATATTGTCCAGATGATGGTCAATTAATTTCTATTAATGTTTCACTTGTACTTAAAAATATGTGCATCCTCCCATTCTTGGTGCATTATGGCTATTAGACTAAATTTGTTCTTTGTGTTGTTCAAGTATTTTCTATTATTACCAATAATAGCTTTGGTAATAATTATTATTACCAATAATCTAGCTTTCTGCTAGATTTTTTAATAACTGAGAGAAGTATTTTCAAATCTTTCACTATAATAGTACATTTTTAATTTATTTCTACATTTCTGTTAAGTTTTGCTTTATATATTTTGAAGCTATGCTATTAGGAATATACAAAGTTAGAATTCTCATCTTCCTGACAGCTAGAGACTTTTTGTTAATGTATGGTGACCTCCATCTCTAGTAAAGCGTTTTTTGCCTTTATGTCTTTTTCCCTTGATATTAATATAGTTTACCTGATTTTGTTTGGTTATCACTGGCCAAGGTGTACTTTCTGATTATTTCACACTCATCTTTTCTCTACATTAGGATGTATTTTTTAAAACATGCAATCTGAAAAATTTAAACTGGACAGTTTAGTTAATTTGCCTTGATTATGATTC
The DNA here is from genome assembly GCF_964374135.1 of Grampus griseus. Classification (NCBI taxonomy): domain Eukaryota; kingdom Metazoa; phylum Chordata; class Mammalia; order Artiodactyla; family Delphinidae; genus Grampus; species Grampus griseus. The sequence continues at coordinate 27,791,511 of NC_139004.1, read as the reverse complement.
CTAATATATTTGGTTTATTTCTATCCTCTTATTCATATTAATTTTTATGTTTCCTTTTTATTAGTCTTTCTTGCCTTGCTTTGTATTGAGCTTTCCCTAAATAATTTACTTTTCCCTCTTAATTTTGAAATCGTGCACAATTTCTATTCTATTTCTTTATTTTTTATGAGTACTCTAGAGATGTTCAATTGTGTATTTAACTAAAAAATAAATCTGAGGTTTATTAATAACTTTACTTTTTCACCAAGCCATGCAAGAACATTTTATATTGATAACACTACTCCTCACATATATGGTAATTTTGCCCAGTCATTTAGTCATTTGATACCTTTACCCACCCTCCCTTTGTCCTCCCCCCAAAGAAAAAAAAGAACAATTTTCTTTAAAAGTGTTACTGCTATATAACATATTTGTTATTAGATATTGTTATTGGTATATATAATATTTACCAAAGAGTTTATATTTTCTTTTTTCACATTTCTCCTTGTAGCTCACACCTTCTGTTTGGGATCATTTTTTTTCTTCTTGAATTGCATTCATTAGCTGTTCCTTTAGTGTTAATTGATTTTTAACTAAACTTAGTTTCTTTCTTTTCTGAAAATGTCATTATTTTACCCTTATTCGTAAGATATTCTTTGCTAGACACAGAATTCCATGTTGATAGTTATTTTTTCTCAGTGCATTAAAGATAATTATGTTCTACTTTTCATAGTTGTCAAAATGTCAGCTTAAATTTTGTTCCATTATGTCTTCCTTTTCTCTCCAGTTAACTTTTTTGCTTTTTAAAATCTTCTTCTTGTCCTTAGCATTTTGTAATTACAATATAATGTGGCTGGGTATGGATAAGTTTTTGTTTAGATTGCTTAAGTTCTTTTGGACTTTCTGACTCTGAGAAATAGAGTCTTTAATAAAATCTGGAATATTCTTACTCATTATTTCTTTGGATATGACTTTTCTGCTATTGTTTCTGTTCTTTCTTTCTGGGACTATGATCTAATGTTTGTTAAACCTTCTCATTCTATCCTTTATGTTCCTTAGCTTTCTTTCACAATTTTAACCTCTATGTCCAGTTTTCTATCATTTCTTCAGCTCTTATTTTCCAGTTTACCTTCTCTTTAAGCCTCACCCACTGAGTTTTTAATTTAATTATTATATTTATTTTTTTAATTTCTAGAACTCTATTTGGTTCTCTTTGAAATCTGCTTCATCGATTTTGAAAATCTTGAAACCCCATTATCATTCTTCTGATTCCCTCTTTTATTTTTTTTAAACGGATGTAACACTCCTAGTTTGTTTATTATGTTGTCAATTTTCAAAGACGTGAAGTCTCTAAGCTCTGGTTCTGCAGTCTGTTTTTTTTCTGTGACTCTTGCCCGTTGTTGTTTGTGAGCATGTGCCCCGCTTGAAACTTGATTTTCTGGAATTATCTGAAGATGGCACTTAAAGTATATGTTCCAAAAGAGCATCTATGTTTGCTTCTGCGTGTAGAATTATAGATGGGAATTCTCAATGTTTTTTTAATTTTCATTTCACACAGCGCCAAGGGCTAAGGAGACATGCATTGCCCACTGTTTCCCTCTGCAGAATCAATTTTTCCAAGTTCAACCCAAAAAGGTGCCGCCCTCTAAGGGTTCTGCGTCAGGTGTGAGATCCCAATCCTGTCCCTACTCTCCTCAGGGGACAGGCTTTTCCTCCTGTCTCACTCAGGCGTGACCCATGGACACCCAAACCTTAGGCTGTGGGGTCAGCAGTTCCCCTCAGGGCAAACGCTGACTTCAAGACACTCTGGATTTGTGCTTCCTCGTCATTTGTAACCTCTGATCTTTTCCTTCCTTCACTGCCAGATCAGCTTTGCTATAAAAAAAAGTATTTTCACAAAATGTTTTATCTAGCATTTTTAGGTGTTGGTTCTGGTTGAAGTTTTCCTGGACATCTATACTGCCATATTTCTGCAAATAAGAAATGGATTTGTACAATTTTCTTTCTTATTTACCACAGGGCAATATTGGAAAGAAATTACTATGATGTTACCAGTGGTTATTCCTCGATGGTTGGACTTTTTCTTTTTTCTTACCCATGTTACTTATCTACATGTCTTGACCATACATTACTTTGATAATATTTTAAAAAAAAGGTTATTTTGAATGATAGCAGTGTATAAAATAAACTCCAATCTAACTACTATAGATGGCATCACTGGCAATTAAAGAGAGAAAAAGTAAATGTGCTTAGACTGGTATATAGATAAACTGGAGTAGAAGGAAAAAAAATAAAGAGACAACAGATAATATAATACTGAAGAGGTAAAAATTAGAGGGTAGAACAGTGAGAATTCTTACATTATGCTCTGGGAGAGAAAATGATGTAAGGAGTTGGCATTTGGGGATTTAGAAATGAGCAAAAGGCTGTCTCTGCAGATCTGATGCCTGTTTTCCTAAAGCCTGGATGGAGCAATCTGTTTGGGGATCTAGAATGACTGGGAACGCTCAGATGGCAGATCACACATCTGCCACCAGAGCAAGGGGTGTGAGGAATGATTAATAACGTAGTGTTGTATAGTTTCATGCTTTGCTTTTCAACATAGTGAGGACAGAAGACAATACTCATTGGAGACAATGCATCTTGGGTTGAAAGTCAGGTGTGGTGAACAAAGGGTCTCCAAATCAGTAAGAGGCTAAGCCTGAAAAAGGGTAAAGAAAAAGAGAAGAGAAAAATCACAAGGGGTGTTGTCTTCCATCTGCAATAGACTAGGATTCAGCAGTCTTCCTGGGCCTGATGAAAACAGCTCTGCTCTAGAAAATAATTGCTCACGTGTGTACTTAGAGCCAGATCCTCAGGGCTCTCTGCCAGGTGTCTCTAAGATACAGCTTTCGACTTGAGACATTAGGTCCCAGGAACTTGCTGCAGTTCATTCTTTTATTCAACCATCAAATATCTTAAATAGATGTATGCTTGAGTGACGACTCCCTGCCAGGCTGTGCTAAGCCTGCGGATACAGTGTTAAAAGTGAAGACACGTCCCCACTATTCCTGGTATTAAAAAGTTTAAAGTCTATTTGGGAGAGACAGGTATCAAGCAAATACTTGAAAACTTACGTTATTATAATTACCATTACTTATACGTACTATAAAAGAAAGCAAACTCCAAACCCAAGGGTACACACACCAGACCCCTGCTAGCCATTTGCTGTTATCTTAATTTATTCACAGGGTAGTGCCCAGTTCTGAGGCAGTTTTCATGTTTAGTCTCTACAGTCTGTTTCTTCTTTACTATGTTGTAATGGTGATCTATTGCTGCATAGACACATAGCAACAAATGTAGTGGCTTAAAACAACACACATTACTAGTTATATCACGGTTTCTGTGGGGCATGAGCCTGGGTATGGTATAACTGGGTCCTCTGCTTCAGAGTTCCCCAAGCCTACAATCAAGGTGTTGGCTGAGGCTGAGGGCTCGTCTCAAGGCTGAACCAGTGAAGGATCCACCTGTAAGCTCACATGGTTGTTGGCCAGATTTAGTCCCTTGTGGTTGTAGATTCGGGGCCTTGGCTGGCAAGGTAGAGAGTCTCTTTGCAAGGCAGAGGGCACGGTCCTATGTAACAACCATGGATGCGACATCCATTACCCTTGCCGAATTCTGTTGATTTAAAGGAAGCCACAGGTCCAGTACCCACCCCGAAGGAGAGGGAATCACACAAGAGTGTGAAAATCAAGAGCTGGGAGTCACAAGGCTTACTGTACAGTTTTGCCACAACATATAGTCTTCTAGCTTATTTTTTAATGCTATATATATGATTTTGTAAATTTTAACTTTTCCAAAAAGTTTTATATTTTTTAATTGAAGTGTAGTTGATTTACAACTGTAAATTTGATCAATTTGATTAAAACAGGAAACAGGAAGGATCAACATAAGAGAAGGAGCTGGAACCTGTCCCATTTTCTCTATTCCTTTATCTTTTGGCTGGATTTCTACAATATTCTCCTAACTGGTGTCTTGTTTTCAGTCTGACTTCTACTGAATCCATTCTCTACCCTGCATCTTATACGGTCTCTCAACATGGGAGAGATGTTCTAAATAGCATAGCTCTGTTTCTATCTCCTCAATGGCTCCACACAGCCCTTGGGGTCCGGTCTAAACCCCAGGTCTTGCCTTGCTTATTCCTGGAACTTTGCGTTGCTCCAGCTGCATCTCTCACCACTCTCTCTTCTTTACCCTTGCTCCACACTTCCTGAGTTCTTTACAGCTCATGTATCCAACAGAAAATCATGGAGCCTACACTTCAAAGCTCTAGGAACCAAGTAACAGGCCAAGGTGTCTTCATTCTTGGTAATTAAATTCTGGTTAGGAGACAGACAATAAACAAGTAAACTAGGAAAATAAATAAACAAAACAAATAACTCTGTGTTTCTTTGAAAAGTGTATGAAGACAATGCAAAGGCTGAGGGTATCAGAGGGACTGGGTGTGGTTTGGCCTGTGGCTGCTTTAGGTAAGCCAGTGAAAGCTAGATTGATTTTTACGACTAGGCCAAGAACTAGCCCCCCTTCAGGAAAAAAGACAAGGTCCAGAAAGATGTGATGAGAAGAGAGAAGAATACAGAGGAGAGAAAAAGTTCAGTGTGGATGAGTTTTGAAATACTGTTTTGAAAGGTTCTGAGATCTGGAGGAACTAAAATGAAAGGTTTAAGGCAGTGTCTTAGGCTATTCAGGCTGCTATAACCAAATGCCATAAATTGAGTGGCTTATAAACAACAGAAACTTATTTCTCACAGTTCTGGAGGCTGGAAGTCTGAGTGGAGGGTGCCAGCTTGGTCAAGTTCTAGTGAAACCCTCTTCTGGGTTACAGAAAGCTTCCTTCTCTTTGTATCCTCACATGGCAGAGAGCAGAGAACAGCAAGCTCTCTCGTGACTCTTATAAGGACACAAATCCCATTAATGAGGACCCTACCCTCGTGACCTCTTCTAGAACTAATTACCTCCCAAAGGCCCCACCTCCTAACACCATCACATTGGATTGTAGGGTTTTGGCATATGAATTTTGGGGGGACAAAAGCATTCAGTTCATAACAGGTGGGGATCATCCAGTTTGGAACACAGAAAAGAAAATAAAAGAAATACATTTCTTAACTTTTTCTATGTAAGTTCCTTTTGGCACTTTAGTGAAAATGTTCAGTAGATATTTAAATTGTTTTTCAGTGCTTTTTAGGTGCCAAAATAGTGGTTCTATAGACTATGACGCTGTGCAGATATAGTTGTTCTAAATTAGTAAAGCAATTGTCTGTTTACCTGTCTCTTCCTAATTTTCTTGGTAGTCTGGACACTTACTGTGCCAGGCACATAGTATATGTTAAGATAGGGCTGTCTTCATGGGAGTGTGACCTGTACAATCACACCAGGCCCCATGCACAGAAGAGCCCTACCCTTGGTTTAGTGTTCTGCTATTGCTATTTTGAAACACTTAATTTTTGAATAAGAGGCCCCAGATCTTTATTTGACACTAAGTTCTGCAATGCATGTAGCCAGTCCTGTACTCAGTAATTATTGGATGAATAACTGAGGATAGTCTGTACCCAAAACAAGGAAGCCTGGGTATCTTTTTCATTTATTTTGGTTCTAAAGTGACCTTTCCACCTTACTAAGAAGAGCCCTCTTTACATCCTATAAAAATAGTTGATCAGGTATCAGTCTACCAGAAAATAGAAGAAGAGCATTAAGGAGATACATGTCAACAACTATCTGCACAAAATAAAAACTGATTAGTTTGTGTATAGATATATTACTATGATCTTTAAAAAGTTGCCCAAGGTAGAAAAGGAAAAAAAAAAAGATAGAGATGTTACATAACATACAAAAATAATACACCAATGATTCAGGGTACCAGAAAGTTCCAGAGGAAAAGATATACTGCATGTCCAAGAAAGCTGTTTAGAATAGGGCAGAGCAACATTTAGTCCCTCATTATGCTTCTGCAAAAAAATTTTTAAGTTTTTGACAATTATCAGAGTGGGTAGGTCAGGGAGGCTGGGTACATACACGTATTAGAAAAAAATTGGAAAAAAATGAACAGAAATACATCTTCTAGAGTAGGGGACAATGAAATGAATGGTGATGGTGGTGGAAGTAATTTGAGTGTATTTTATTGAAAAAATATTGATATTCCATATCTGCTGGAATGTAAGCTTTGGCGATGGAGCTCCTCCAAGAAGGAATTTGTTGTCTCCTGCGTTGTGCTGCCGCAGCATTTACTTATGTATCTCTGCTACAGTTCTCTTGGCTTTGTACTCTGTAATTATTTGTTGTCAGTCTATCAACACTAAGAGATATGAACTCCTCCAGGGCAGATTTTATTTTTATTCTCAGCTTCTAAAAGAGTGCCTGGCACAAAGAAGATACTCACTGAATGTTTACTAAATTAACTGTAGAATAAGTGTGTATACACACATACACTCACACAAAATTTGTCTTGAAAGTTAAACAATATAGATTCACGTACATTGAAAATTCTAAACTACTATAGAAACAACATCTAATGATTGTGGTCATAATGGTAAGGATGATAATAATGGTGATGATGACAAAGTCAATGGTAAGATATACCCTCCAGAACAAAGGAGTCCCCCCTTAACTTTTGGATGATGGAGGTTCTCCGGTGAGCTGTGATAGCTTTGGCAATTGTATGCAAAACAACAACAACAACAAAAATGTGTGACTATGTGTTTGTTTTTACTCTGAGGGTGAGCTTCTTATCTTTCATCAGCATTTCCAATGGTCTGGATTAAAAAACAAAACATTAAGGATTCTGCTTTGTGGGGAAAACCATTTTGGGAAAATGTACTACCTGCATGCTAGTGGGAGATTTATCTCTGAGTTTGGATGAGATTTTTAATCAAGAAATAATCTTTGTACCTTTCGGTATCTTATTTAGAATATAAGTAAAATCACTCCTGCACTATACATCTTAAAAAGAATCCCATTAGGTTAAATGATCTGAGATATCCCTACAGAAAAGATTCTGGTGTGAACACAAAATATTACATTGGCTTAGATTAAAATCAAGGGAGTATTTGAAAAATTCGAATCAGACTGTAAAGCATAAAGCATATAAAATGCATTAATGGAGAAGCAGAATGAGGCCCAGTATATCTTGTCCAAAGCACCTTGCACATAAAAAAATATTCCATTAAGAAAAAGAGTATTTGGGTGATGTATTGATATAACTAAGGACTATGAAGTAATCTCTCAGGAAAACACTGACTGCTTAAATGATAACATCACATAAAACACTGGGGACTTCCCTGGTGGTGCAGTGGTTAAGAATCTGCCTGCCAACGCAGGGGACAAGGGTTCAAGCCCTGGTCCGGGAAGATCCCGGATGCCGCAGAGCAGCTAAGCCTGTGCGCCACAACGACTGAGCCTGCTCTCTAGAGCCCACGAGCCACAACTACTGAGCCCACATGCCGCAACTACTGAAGCCTGCGCGCCTAGAGCCCGTGCTCCGCAACAAGTCACCACAATGAGCAGCCCACGCACCGCAACAAAGAATAGCTCCCGCTTGCCGCAGCTAGAGAAAGCCCGAGCACAGCAACAAAGACCCAACGCAGACAAAAATAAAAAATAAATAAATAAATTTATTTAGAAAAACATTATCCTTAATGAAACAAGGGTCAATCGACAACTCAAATAATAAACTTTGATTCCAATACTGTCAAGTATAGACCAAAATAAGTGAAGGAGCTGAGACTCCTTCTAAAACCTTGGGTAGTTCACATTGGTCCCTAAAAGTAGGAACACAATCTGAGCTCATGGGTATAACATAGGATAAGACAGAACTGTTTTTATAAAAGAGAAACTATATGCCTTTAACCATGTTCATTGTCTATGACTATTATTCTAGAATAAAGAAACTACCAGGTGAAGGTGGAGGGGAAAGGCAAAGAAGGAAAAGGAGATTTTTAATAAAACAGTAGATTGAACACATGCATTTATATTTGCTCCCTCCTAGAGCCCTATTAAATGAAATAATTTTTTTTCACATTCTTTTTTTTATCGTAGTAGTTTCAGGTGCACAGCATCGAATTTCAGTATTTTTACAGATTTTACTCCATTAACAGTTACTACAAGATAATGGCTATAATTCCCGTGAAATAGTTTTTTAAAGAAGGTATATACTTTATTAAAAAAAAGAAAGAAATTGGGAATAGAGACAACAATGGGTGAAATGTTAACAAGTGTGAGAAAATGGGAAGCAGGTGGAAGAAGAGTAATTAACTATAAGCGTGGGGGAAATGAAAGGTGTGCGCCTGAACGGAAGGGTGCCAGGCAGACTTAAGCTGCAGAGACCTTAGAAGGGTTCAGGAATTGGAGGCAAGTAGCACTTCAGGAGGAAGGAAACGGGAAGTTGGACTGAAAAGAGATCTGGTTGAACTCTTTCTAAGGAACAGCTAGACTCCCAGGTAGGGTGAGGTTTATTCTCTGATGAAATTTATCAGAGGGACTATAATTTGCAAGACACGAGGTACAATGAAGCTCTGGAATGAGAACTTTCCTACAACTGAAGGTTTTAGAGAAAGCTCCGTACTGAAGAGTGACCATCCCAGTCTGATTCCTTTGCTCTGCTTCCGGTAGCAGATGCATCTCCACCAGGCAGGGAGCTGAACTGAGCTTCCTCTAGACCAATGCTTCTTACATTGTGGCTCTAGGATCAGCAACACCACCATCACCTGCAAACTTGTCACAAATGCAAATTCTCAGGTTCTACCTGCCCACTAGAAATGGGCACTTGCCATCTGCCTCTACCAGGATTAAGTGACTAGCCATTGCAGCTGCGGAACTTCAGCACACCCCAGCAGGGGTTCAGGCTGACATCAGGAATGAGGCACGCAGAGGAAAAACTGGCAGAACAGGCCTTCAGAGAGTTAGATATTTGCAGGCGGTTTTACGAGCCCCAATTCTTGCATCCTCTCATATCTAAAAGAGCAGTAAATTCATTACCGGCGACGTCTGCTTCTTGTGACTAGCAGAAAGCCTCTGGCAAACATGTGCTCGACTGCGCAGACCCCTTTCTACTAAAATCATATAGAACACTGACCTTTCTCCCTACCTCTGGAGCAGTCAGAGCTGTCTGAAATGCTGTCTCCCGGGCTATAGTCCTCATTTTGCCCCCAGTAAAACTTAACTCACCTCACGTTGTGCATGTTTTTTCAGTCGACATACCTACTGAATAAAAATGCTGAGGGTGGTGCCTAGCACTCTGTGTCCTAGCAAGGCTTCCAGGGGATTCTGAGACGCTGAAGTTTGAGTCTCAAGCCCAGACTTGAGGACCAGTGCTCAGGAGTGCTCCGATGCCAGCCAGAGCACTCAGCCATGAAGCTCGCCAAGCATGCACACAGAGCTCCCGGCATGCTTTTAAAAAAGCCTGACGTGGAAGAGATCACAAGGTATTTGAGGACAGCCTTGCAGAGGGAATACAGAAACTTAAACAGGAAAAAGAACACAGGGAGAAGTGTGATTTTGAAGAGAGCAGAAGAAACTTCGAAAATTATAAATGATACCTTCAGAAAGTTAAGAAAAGAGACTGAACTCACAACACCTGAAAGGATGTTTTTTTTTTAAAAAAAAGGAACAGGGCTTCCCTGGTGGCGCAGTGGTTGAGAGTCTGCCTGCCGATGCAGGGGACACGGGTTCGGGCCCCGGTCTGGGAAGATCCCACATGCCGCGGAGCGGCTGGGCCCGTGAGCCATGGCCGCTGAGCCTGCGCGTCCGGAGCCTGTGCTTCGCAACGGGAGAGGCCACAGCAGTGAGAGGCCCGCGTACCGAAAAAAAAAAAATAAATAAAAATAAATAAATAAATAAATAAATAAATAAATAAATAAAAGGAACAACAGGAAAACAAGAAAGAGCTCTTTGGAAACTGAAAGTATGATTGCTGAAATTAAAAAGGAAAAAACCCTCCAGGAGAGTTATAAGTGAAGGTCATTCAAACTGAAATTACCCGCTGTGCACCCAGCGAAAGAATGAAAAAATAGCTGCACCAATTCAGAACCCCACATTTCAGAACAAAAGGGCTTAAGAGAGGTGAAAACAAGTTACCTGTAAAGCCTGGGGAATCAAACTGGCATCTGGTAAGTGCAGCAACCACATTATGGACCCTAGGAGATAATGGGAAAATGCCTCCAAATTCCAGAAAGAAGTTTCTAACGAATGCCCAGCCAAACTATTTTTAAGATGTAAGGATACAAAAGGTTCTCAAAAATTTGCCTCCCAAACTCCCTTTCTCAGAATGTACTCCATGTTGACGACAGATTGAAATCATAATAATCACAGTCAAAGTCATACAAAATGGAGCTGGTGGCTACTGAGGATCTGGCCTCAGACACATCCCTACATCACTGAGACTCGAACTTTCTGTGAAAGATACCAAACCCAAACACACCAACTGTTTTTAAAACATCAGCCAGCTGCAATCTTGTGTCTCAAGGTTGTTCCCTCTTGTAACTATCAACCATTCCTGACCCCAACCAATCCTTGCTTAACAAGCACCCTTACTTCTTGCCAGCTCCAATTATAATTCTTGATAAACAACTCATGTAACTAACTGTAGCCTTGCAGTTTTTGCCTTTATAAGCTTCCTCCATTTTGAAGTCTGGTGGAACATATTCAAGTCCTTTTTTGAGTCCGTCTCCGGGTTGCAGTCCTAACATACCCCAAATAAACACCTGTGTCAATCAGGCCTCCATTTCTGAAATTTGGGTTAACAATGTAAACAAGAAGACACAAGATTTGGGAAATAGGGCTACCATCACAGGACATAGAAAAAGAGGATCGTCAAGATCAACTCCAGCCAAAGGTGACAATAGTGCAGCAGACTTAGAGAGTAATCAGTTGACTGGCTCAGGAGATACTGTCCAGAAGCAACATCTCTAAGAGGGAAAAATGAACCTAACCAATTACTTAAAGCATTTTGACATGTGGGAAATAATACTGAATCTGGGAAGAATTAGCAACATTAACCTAGAAAAGCAAGGCAATGACTAATTTGAGGAAAAACCTGAACAGGGGAGAAATGTAATCACTTCTCAGTTCCAAAAAAAATTTAGTCATATTAGTGTAAGGACTAACCATTGATTTAATAAAAAATGATGATATAACCATAAGGAGAAGACGTCAGGAGTGAAGTATGTGTGGCTGAGGTGGTGTAAGTGGGCTAAATGCTTACATTCCATGCTAGGAAGTCAATAGATAATGGGCAATTATTAAATCAATCACGAAACAGCAGAATAACTGTGTATGGATTCAGTGAAAAGGCTGATGATGAGCCCGGGCTCTATTTAAACATAGAACTCAAACTAAACAATTGGGAGGTTAAGGGCTATGTTAGAAAAAAAATTATATAGTAACTAATGAAGGTCAGGAGCTGGCAAAGAGGGAGCTATAAGGAAATAAAGTGTGCTGAATTAAAAATGTTTCATAATAGGGAAGAGAAAAGGGGGGCCCTTAAAAAGGGAAACAAATATTTTAAAAAATTCACCTCCTAATGTCTTTTTTTTTTGCGGCACGCGGGCCTCTCACTGTTGTGGCCTCTCCCATTGCGGAGCACAGGCTCTGGACGCGCAGGCTCAGCGGCCACGGCTCACGGGCCCAGCTGCTCCGCAGCATGTGGGACCTTCCCGGACCGGAGCACGAACCCGTGTCCCCTGCATCGGCAGGCGGACTCTCAACCACTGCGCCACCAGGGAAGCCCACCTCCTAATGTCTTGCATAGTCTTTTTCTTTCGCTCATAGAAATTCTAGAAATGAATCTCTCTTGTGTTTTATGAATACTGTGTAAAGTTTAGCGAAATTTTAGCTCCCAAAATTCTTTTGCTTCTTAAAACTTTAAAGTAAATAAAACTAAATCTTTTAGGATAAAATATAGCATGCTATCATTTTATTTTCCAATCTATCCATCTGTCATCAATCTAAATTTTCATCCATTCATACATCCTTATGTCTGCACGAGTACACTGGGCGACATCCAGACCGAGGCTCACCAATTGTTAATGATGATTGTTCTGAGTGGTGAGACTTAGAATTATTTTTTACTCTTGTCTTTGTACTTTTTGTATTGATTGGACTTCTAAAAAATGATGATATCACTATTAAAATATCTTTAACTTTGAAATTGAAGGGATCTTCTTTTAACAAATTTTAGTGCTTGGAAGACGAATGATGCCATTCCCTTTTTATCATGCTTCTATATTATCTTTCATAATATGCTTTTTAGCACTTGTTTCATGCTACTTGTTTCATTCCTCATCTATTTTTTCTCCCTGTAAATATCATTACATTGCACTTTTTATCCCTGTGAGTCAGAAAATTATGCTTAACGTATACCATTGTTTGTAATTCTCTGTGTGTTTCACATTTGAAATGGATACAAACAGAATGGTCATATTTTTGCCATGGATATTTTTATCATAATTTTCTTGCACAAAGATATAGATATATTTTTTGGAACTTTAAGAAAGATATTGTGGAAGATCAAATTTCGGTTTATATCTGAGGTCTTCTGTTTTCCTTGAAAACATTCAAACAAGTACCCAAATATTAAGAAAAGGAAGCTTTTTATCCACTTTTACTTATTGGGATCTAAGAAAATAAGAACCATCCCCACCAACAAAGACAGAATAACTTGACAACAGTTGTAGCTGGGGATGTAATCAAAACACTATTCCAACTATTTAATAACGTGGTGTGTGTGTGTGTGTGTGTGTGTGTGTGTGTGTGTGGCAGTGGGAAAGAGCCAATCAGAACAGAAGCTGTTGGAGTTAGAAGGCACCTACTGGGGCAGGTATTAACCCTGTAGTTGCTGAACTGTGGGGAGATGGAGAAGGTTCTCAGTGGGGCTGGGTCACTGCGGATGATGATGGGAATTCATGAGGCTTAGAGAAGCAGCTACATATCTATCAGTGTGGAAATAGTAGGTAGGCCAAAAGGTTCATATGGAAAAACCGGAACGAACTTTTTGGCTAACCCAATATTTTAGTAGTTTAATCACAGCTAGTACTGTCTGTCGCCAAGGATGAAGACCAACCTTGGTTACAGATTCTTATGTTTGCAGAATTAAGAGTTTACATACAAATTCAATCCCAAAGAACAAAGGCAAATTTAAAGCGTTGCTTTAAAGAGCTCTAATAAGTCACTGCTTGAAATCTCATCATTATTGTTCAATAACTTTGGGTTAATTTGGGTTAACCATTACTGTCTTTCTTTAAAAAATGAAAATACAGTTATCAAGTATGTACATCAAAGCCTCTGTAAGCTATTAAAACTGACTCAGGGTCCTCTCAAGTGGTTAAGAATAGGACACCAAGAGAAGGGCTATTTTGAGAGAATGAGGGGTATGTATATTTATATATGAGGGACTCCATATACAAATAATGGGATCCTTTATGGGTGAGGTGACAACACACAAAGAGAAGACATAAAGAAGCAGAGGGGGGTGAGTACCAATAATGATAAGAGATAAGTTAGGAGAAATGCCAGAGACATTCCCTACTTGTTAAGTTTTCCCAGGCTCCATTCTGGAAAGAAAACAAGAAAAAAGTTGGCTCCAATATTTCATCTCATTTTAGCAGCAGGCAAATGGCTAACTCTTCAAAGCATACTTCACGCAAGAGCCAAAATCCATTTTCTCCTCCCCGCTTCCTACTGTATTTTGTTCTATTAAGGAGACAAATACAGTCATTATAATAAAAACATAGACTTTGAGAGCTAGAAGAATTCTAAGAGTTCAAAGATAAAACCATCTTTTGACGACCTGTGTCAAATAAGCAGAGACCCTGAGTCTAAAAACTCCAGGATTTCTCAACCTTAACACTGTTGACATTTTTAGGCTGGAAATATTTCTTTGTTGTGGGGGCCATCCCATTCTGTGCATGAAGTTTATCCGCATCCTGTCTTTACCCACCAGATACCAGTAGAATTCCTCCCGTCCTGACAATGAAAAATGTCTCCAGACATTGCAGAATATCCCCTGGGGGCTGAGGGGCAAAACTGTCCCTGGTTGAGAAAACTACAATAATCTAAGAAAAATACTTGATTTTGGAAAGCACAGTGTTCTTATTTCTTGCAGATTTTCCTTTCTCACTGTGTCAATTATAGGCTAATATTAACATTGATCTTTATTTGCTGACCACAAATTACTGGCGAACAGGGAAGTTGGCCAGTAAATGTAAAAATATCAGCCAGAAACAATCTGGAATTTAAAACATTTCATACCAAGCTACATTTTTATAATCAATGTGGCAGTGGCAGTGTCACTCATTTTCACTTTCCTTTAACAAATATTTATATACTAGGCACCATTCCACATACTGGGGATTCAACGGTGAAAAAGATAGTTGAGTCTGGTCCCTCATGGAACTTACAAGTCTCTGTCTGCACACACATGTTCTGGTAAAGTGCACATTCTCAGTATTTTCTAACTGATCTTTGACTCTCATGTATCCTTGTACCCATAACAATTCTAAAAGTAACATTCAGGAAATCTGGTTGTTTTAGGTCATGCCACTAAGAATACAATTGGTAATTAAAATTGTTTTAAAGCCAAGCAATTATATGCCTGCTTCCGTTATAGGCTCCAGGCTGTATTCACACCAAAATACAAGAGGTTCCCTGAGGGCTCCAAGCTCCTTCTGGACTCCGTATTTTGCTGCATCCTGCTGCCCCTTTAAGGAATTTACAGTCATCCCTTAGTACACATGAGGGATTGGTTCCAGGACCCTCACAGACACCAAAATCAGTGGATGCTGAAGTACCTTATAGAAAATGGCATAATATTTGCATATAATGTACGCTCAGCCTCCATCTACTTTCAATCATCTCTAGATTACTTATAATGCCTAATAGTGACACAATGTGCAAAGTTAAGTAGTTGTAAATACAATACAAATGCTATATAAATAGTTGCCAGCACTCCACAAATTCAACTTTTAGTTTTTGGAAATTTCTGGATTTTTTCAAATATGTTTGGTCTGCATTTGTTTGAATCCTCGAATAAGGAATCTGCAGACTCTGAGGGCCAACTGTACTCTCCAACTGTCCTCCTTCAACTCAACTAATGAATCCTGAATTGTCAGTCATTACAGTTGTCCGTATGTGTCTCATCTCCTTTGGGAAGGCTTCATCACCCCCAAGGATGAATTAGGCTTCCCCACTGAGACTCCTTTAAAACTCTTTCCTTATTCCATCACGGCCTTTATGCTCTGCGGTGATTGTTTGTTTCTTGAAGTTACAGGATGTACCTTGTTCACCATCATATACCCAGTAAGTAGCATATTCAGTCACATACTGCGTGTTCAATGCATAATTATTGAATAAGTAAATAAATTACTAATTCACTTGGGGAATGCTTCATGTTATAGATTCTAACATACATAACCATCCTGGCTGAGGCTGTGCTTATCCCAATATCAAGATATCCCTCTGTTGTTTCCTAATATCTGTATTCCCAACCAATTCTTGGTTTCATCGATTTCTCACTCCCTGACAGTTTGCCTAGCTACTAATCTTGCCTTGTCTTGGGTGTATCCTTTTCGCTTCATGAGGTTGACATTGATAACCACACTCCACCTCCAATCACTACTCTCTGTATCTCTCTTCCTCCAATCCATGTATCACTGTTACACTCCCCTAGGCGTTTTCCGAACTGTGCTACTACTCTCAATTCTTTACTTAAAGTAGTAATATTTCTTAAGTACCTATTATGAATTTGGCATTGTGCTCAGCATTCTGCATACAAAGAGAAACACGGGAACTCTTGCTTTTGGAAAGTATATAGTGTGCCATATGTTTCTTCAACTTTACGCACACATCCCTGGCCATCTGTATAAAAGACGTGGGCTAAATGGGTCATATTTTTGAGATTTTTAAGACTAGTCCCCAAGCAAGCCTTCAGCTCTTCTGTTCTTCCCTCTCTCTCATGTCTTCCCCCTTTTAGCTCTCAGATGCCTTGTTCTTCCAGGTTGGTCATACCATTTGGGGACTTTCACAGACCACATCACTCTCCAATTTCTTATGCTTTTTACTTTGATAAAGCACTGCCTGAAACTGCTATTCCATTTGATGTACCTCACTCAGCTTATTGCTGGAGTCCTCAAAACCTTAAAAAGCCCTTATTAGGTATAATTCAGCACACAGAAAGTGAACACTCTCCTGGCTATCTTTCAAGTTGGCTCAAACACACAATTCTACCTTCCCAGGGACAAAGGGTGAGTTCCTCAGAGCCTTCTCAGCGGCCTGCTCCAGATGGGAAATGAATTCTATCTGGCTGAAAGTCTGCTAAAATCTCAATTCATCAATATTCCAGAGGTGCTTATGTCCTAAAATTAGAAACTATAAGTTATTAATTCAAATAATACATCCCACTTAAAAATGGGCAAAGAATATGAATTGTAATTCACAAAAGAAGAAACTTCTCCTGCCAATAAGGAGATTAAAAAAATTCAGCCTCTGATCCAGAAATTCCACTTCTGGGTATTCATCAAAAGAAAATGCCATTTGGGACAACGTGGATGGAACTTGAGGGCATTATGCTAAGTGAAATAAGTCACAAAGAGACAGACAAATATCTCATGATCTCATTTATGTGTGGAATAAAAAAAAAGCCAAGCTCATAGATGCAGATGACAGACTGGTGGTTGCCAGAGGTGGGGGGGTGGAATGGCAGGCAAATGGATGAAGGAAATAAAAAGGTACAAATTTCCAGTTATACCGTAAGTAAATCATGGAGATGTATTGTATAGCATGGTGACTATGGTTAAGTATTGCATATTTGAAAGTCGCTAAGAGAGTAAACTTTTTTTAAAAAATAAATTTATTTATTTATTTTTGGCTGCATTGGGTATTCGTTCCTGTGCGTGGGCTTTCTTTGGTTGCGGTGCGCAGCAGCTACTCTTCTCGTGGCACACGGGCTTCTCATTGCGGTGGCATCTCTTACTGTGGAGCATGGGCTTTAGGCGCGCAGGCCTCAGTAGTTGTGGTCTATGGGCTTAGCTGCTCCGCGGCATGTGGGATCTTCCCAGACCAGGGTTCGAACCATGTCCCCTGCATTGGCAGGCAGATTCTTAACCACTGCCCCACCAGGGAGGTCCAAGAGAGTAAATTTTAAAAGTTCTCATCTCAAAAAAATTCTGTAACTATGTGTGGTGATGGATGTTAACTAGACTTATTGTGGTGAACATTTTGCAATGTATACAAATATCAAATCATTATGCTGTACATCTGAAACTAATATAATGCTGTATGTCAATTATACCTTCATAGAAAAAGGGAAAAAAATTTAGCCTCAATAATGATACACAAACTAAAATGAAAATGTAATAGCATTTCTTGCTTTTCAAGTTATCATCAGTTATTAAGATGAAACTTGATCATCAGTTATTAAGAGGAAACTTGACAACTGGTGAGAGTTTGAGGAAACAGACATTGTCATGTTCTGCTGAGAAGATAAATTAACATAAATTGGTTGAAAAGTTTGACAATGACAAATTTGACAATGATATATATGCTTTTGCCTGCGATTTCATTTTTAGGAATTTATCATAAGAAAATAATTAGAGAAGTGAATAAAACTATGTGTCCAGTGATACAGCAGCATTTTAATAACTGGAATAATAGTAATGATGATGATGACAACATTCATTGAGTGCCTAGTATGTGTCAGGCACTGTTCTTTTTTTTTGCATTTTTTAATTTATTTTTTATACAGCAGGTTCTTATTAGTTATCTATTTTATACGTATTAGTGTATAGATATCAATTCCAATCTCCCAATTCATCCCACCACTACCACCCCCCGCTCAGCCACTTTTCCCTCTTGGTGTCCATACATTTGTGCTCTACATCTGTGTCTCTATTCCACCTTGCAAACCGGTTCATCTGTACCATTTTTCGAGATTCCACATATGTGTGTTAATACACGATATTTGTTTTTCTCTTTCTGGCTTACTTCATTCTGTATGACAGTCTCTAGGTCCATCCATGTCTCTACAAATGACCCAATTTCATTCCTTTTTATGGCTGAGTAATATTCCATCATATATACGTACCACATCTTCTTTATCCATTTGTCTGTCGATGGGTGCTTAGGTTGCTTCCATGTCCTGGCTATTGTAAAGGTGCTGCAATGAACATTGGGGTGCATGTGCTTTTTGAATTATGGTTTTCTCTGGGTATATGCCCAGTAGTGGGATATCTGGGTCATATGGTAATTCTATTTTTAGTTTTTTAAGGAAACTCCATACTGTTCTCCATAGTGACTACATCAGTTTACATTCCCACCAACAGTTCAAGAGGATTCCCTTTTCTCCATACCCTCTCCAGCATTTGTTGTTTTTAGATTTTCTGATGATGCCCATTCTAACCGGTGTGAGGTGATACCTTATTGTAGTTTTCATTTGCATGTCTCTAATAATAAGTGATGTTGAGCAGCTTTTCATGTGCCTCTTGGCCATCTGTATGTCTTCTTTGGAGAAATGTCTATTTAGGTCTTCTGCCCATTTTTGGATTGGGTTGTTTATTTTTTTGGTATTGAGCTGCATGAGCTACTTGTAAATTTTGGAGATTAATCCTTTGTCAGTTGCTTTGTTTGCAAATATTTTCTCCCATTCTAAGGGTTGTCTTTTCATCTTGTTTATGTTTTCCTTTGCTGTGCAAAAGCTTTTAAGTTTCATTAGGTGCCATTTGTTTATTTTTGGTTTTATTTCCATTTCTCTAGGAGGTGGGTCAAAAAGGATCTTGCTGTGATTTATGTCACAGAGTGTTCTGTCTATGTTTTCCTCTAAGACTTTTATAGTGTCTGGCCTTATATTTAGGTCTTTAATCCATTTTGAGTTCATTTTTGTGTATGGTGTTAGGGAGTGTTCTCATTTCATTCTTTTACATGTAACTGTCCAGTTTTCCCAGCACCACTTACTGAAGAGGCTGTCTTTTCTCCATTGTATATTCTTGTCTCCTTTATCAAAAATAAGGTGACCATATGTGCATGGGTTTATCTCTGGGCTTTCTATCCTGTCCCATTGATCTCTATTTCTGTTTTTGTGCCAGTACTATACTGTCTTGATTACTGTAGCTTTGTAGTATAGCCTGAAGTCAGGGAGCCTGATTCCTCCAGCTCTGTTTTTCTTTCTCAAGATTGTTTTGGCTATTCGGGGTCTTTTGTGTTTCCATACAAAATATGAAATTTTTGTTTTAGTTCTGTAAAAAATGTCATCGGTAGTTTGGTAGGGATTGCATTGAATTTGTAGATTGCTTTGGGTAGTATAGTCATTTTCACAATATGGATTCTTCCAATCCATGAACATGGTATGTATCTCCATCTGTTTGTATCATCTTTAATTTCTTTCATCAGTGTCTTATAGTTTTCTGCGTACAGGTCTTTTGTCTCCTTAGGTAAGTTTATTCCTAGGTATTTTATTCTTTTTGTTGCAATGGTAAATGGGAGTGTTTCCTTAATTTCTCTTTCTGATCTTTCATTGTTAGTGTCTAGGAATGCAAGAGATTTCTGTGCATTAATTTTGTATCCTGCTACTTTACCAAATTATTAGCTCTAGTAGTTTTCTGGTAGCATCTGTAGGATTCTCTCTATATAGTATCATGTCATCTGCAAACTGTGACAGTTTTACTTCTTCTTTTCCAATTTGGATTCCTTTTATTTCTTTTTCTTCTCTGATTGCCATGGCTAGGACTTCCAAAACTATGTTGAATAATAGTGGTGAGAGCGGACAACCTTGTCTTGTTCCTAATCTTAGAGGAAATGTTTTCAGGTTTTCACCATTGAGAATGATGTTTGCTGTGGGTTTGTCGTATATGGCCTTTATTATGTTGAGGTAGGTTCCCTCTATGCCCACTTTTTGGAGAGTTTTTTATCATAAATGGGTATTGAATTTTGTCAAAAGCTTTTTCTTCACCTATTGAGATGATCATATGGTTTTAATTCTTCAATTTGGTAATATGGTGTATCACATTGATTGATTTGTGTATATTGAAGAATCCTCGCATCCCTGGGATAAATCCCACTTGATCATGGTGTATGCTCTTTTTAATGTGCTGTTGGATTCTGTTTGCTAGTATTTTGTTGAGGATTTTTGCATCTATATTCATCAGTGATATTGGTCTGTAATTTTCTTTCTTTGTGGTATCTTTGTCTGGTTTTGGTGCCAGGGTGATGGTGGCCTTGTAGAATGAGTTTGGGAGTGTTCCTTACTCTGCAATTTTTTGGAAGGGTTTGAGTAGGATGGGTGTGAGCTCTTCTCTTAATGTTTGATAGAATTCAGCTGTGAAGCCAGTCCTGGACTTCAGCTGGTCCTGGACTTTTGTTTGTTGGAAGATTTTTAATCACAGTTTCAATTTCATTACTTGTGATTGGTCTGGTCATAGTTTCTATTGCTTCCTGGTTCAGTCTTGGAAGGTTATACCTTTCTTAGAATTTATCCATTTCTTCCAGGTTGTGAGTTTCTTGTAGTAGTCTCTTATGATGCTTTGTATTTCTGTGGTGTCCATTGTAACTTCTCCTTTTCAGTTCTAATTTTATTGATTTGAGTCTGGTGACTTGCTTTTAATAAATAAAATAGAGCAAAAGTGATGGAATGTCCCTTCTGTGATTAGACTGTAAAAGGCTTTGACTGCCATCTTGCTCACAGACTCTCTTGTGCTTCCATGAAGCATGTTCTTATTTTGGAGAATTCCGTGTGACAAGGAACTGAGAATAGTCTTTGGCCTACAACAGCTACTGAGGAACTGAGACCCTCCATCCAACAGTCTGTGGGGAATTGAACCCAGTCAACAGCCACTGAGTGAGCTTGGAAGGGATCCTGCCCTAGTTGAAAATTAATCACAACCTTACAGAAGATCCTGAAACAGAGGATCCAGCTAAGCAATATCCAGGTTCCTGACTCCTAGAAATGGTAGATAGTAATTTTGGTTGTTTTAAGCTAGTATGTTTTGGGGTAATTTGTTATGCAGCAATGGATAACTAAATATATATATATTTACAGAATTTTACAGCATTATCTTTGGACACTATGATTATAATAACAAGAATTGATAACTTTGGTTCTATATTCAATAGCTTTATCATGGCTTCTCCTTTTTGATTTTTTATTCTGATTCCCTTTTTAATGACATTTTATAAACGTAATTCATTTTTAAAAAGGGGTCTTGTGTGCTATATTTCCTGAGCTATTACACCCAGGAGATTATCTATCTTTAATCTTAATACTTGAAGGATGGTTGGGGTAATTATGAATATTTTATTTCTGTTACATTTTTCTATATTTTCCCTCAGAATAATTGCTTATCATTATATTGATGCCTTGGTCTCCCTCTCAATCATCTTGTAATTGCTTTCCTATTTTTGTTCTTTTTTATTTCACTTTATGCAATTTCCTCATGTCTGTGTTCTATGTTTCTAAATGTGTTTTCACTTGTTTTGTTGCTTTCAAGGTAGCTTATCTCTCTAATAATGATTTTATTTTTTCCTTCCCTTTATTCCCTGAGTTCTGCCTACTTAATATTCCTTTCTTTTTTTTTTTTTAACTGTCTCTTCAGTTTTTCTGTTTTCTTTTGTGTTTATTTCTTACATGTTTGTAATACCTAGTGAGGTCTTGGTGTTTGTATCTTCTATGTGTCATGCTTTGAGGTTTTTCTGGGATAAACTGCTCTTCCGGTAGAACTTCATTATCTGCATTTTGCTTACATTTTTCCCCTTCATTTTGTATGCTGGAACCTCCCTGGTTATGAAATGGAGGCAATTCTGTCTGGACCAGCTATTGCTGAACACTGAGGGGTTGGCAGCAGAAGTGAGGTGGGCTCGCCCTTCACGTTTCAGTTTGGACTGGCCATCTTAGGATCTCCCTCACTAAATCCTCTGTGTCCTCTATCCTGCTTGCCCATCTCTTTTTAGCTTTTGGTACTCAGGAAGTCTGTATGGCTCACAGAGACCCTCCTGAAATGTAGGTTCCCTGAGATTAAGAGGTAGTCCACACTGCTCCCACTCCGGCCCTCACCCAGGCTTAGCTACATCAAAGAAGACTACTCTTTCCTTTGCTCCACTTTTCCTAACATTTTACAGTATTAGACTGGGTTCTCATGGGATATTTCTCCGACCCTCCCAAGGCTTGCCTTGGCTTCTACATCTCATTCTGCTATTAGAACAGTGGTCTGAGCTCTTTCCATAGTTCTGACATTTTAACTGTCAGGAAATCTGCAGCCTGCCATAAGATCAAGGAGATGGATACATGTTGACTCTTCATCATCTCTCATCTTGGTCCAATAGAGCAGATATTCTTCACAATTTATAGTTGCGACTCTTTGCTTTTAGTGGTTTGTAAGGAAGGTATGCAATTAAAAATGTCTGTAGCAGCATCTCTAATTAGAAGAACTGTCTACCTATGAAGCTGACATCGAGTTTCAACTTCCCTTGAATTTTCTTCAAGAAGTCAACCACAACCTCATCTCTCTTTTTTTATGGCCCTTTCATGGTGCTTACTATTTATCTTTGCAAAATATCTCAGATTATACCCTAAATCAGTCCTTAATTTTCCATATGTATAAAAATTAGAACTTAATCTCCATGAATGAAGGGACCACATCAGTCTGACTTACCTATTTTTCCCCCACTACCTAGCATAGTGTCTAAAAGATAATAGGTGTTCAAGAAGAATTTTGAATGAAATCACGAATTAACCCATAAATGTAGTGTAACTGACTTCCAAACAAGACTATATTTTTTTGAGGGCAACTAATGCATATCAAGATAAATAACTTTGAATAATGTTTAAAAGGACTATAAAATAATATATATAATGTATATGGCAAAGCACAGAGTAAACATGCCCTTAATGCCTTCAGAATGGAATTGAACTAAAGAATTAATTATGATTTAATTTAATTAATAAATATAAGAAAATAAATCAAATTAAATATAGACATACATTTGGATGATTACTTATATAGATTACACATTTCTAAACGTTAGGGTAAAATTTAAAAGTAGACAGCAAAAAGTCAAATAAATGACGACAAAGGCAAGAAAACTGTGTTAGAGGTAAAATGGAGGAAGAAAGACAACTGTGTGGCTAATAACGTTTGCAAAGTAGTTTTTGTCTGCTTTTCTAGTTTGTTTCTGCAAAAGAAAAATGAGTTTTAGTGTGTTTAAAGAATATTACTAAAGGAAGTTTTAATGATGCCTTATAATGCCAATGTTGCATTTATGCATGATTCAAAATATGATTTTGAGCTTCAGAACGGAAAGGTTTAGTTTTCAGTGGTTTAAATATTTAGTTTTCTTACAGTTCAGGCAGACATTCTGAGAGCAATTTAAAAGCATGACATTAAAACAGTTTTGAAAAAAATTTCTTTTTTCTATTTAGGAAGGCACATTTGGTATTTCAAGATTTGAAGGGCAAATAACTTGAGATTTCCAAGGTTAGTTTTTTATAGTGCAACCATATGCAAAACTCAGTCTTTGTGTGTAATAGGATAAAATTTTGGCAAATGCCTGAAGTTATTTTAACATATTAAGGAAAAATAAAGACAATAGTAAATCACCAGTAAACTCAACAAACTATGCTAATGGCTTAAAGGCCTATGAAGTTCAAAATTTAAAACTCTAAATATTACGGTAATCTATGCTAACCGGTCATTATAATCTTAGAACCTAGAAAACAGGATAATTCTAATTTTACATTTATAGAAATACTATAAATCATAAATATCAAACGTTTCAGTAAATGGGATGGAATTTTAACCCAGTTCCTATGTAAATTCATGGCAGTACAACATATGCAATATTTAAGCAAAAAGAATGACATATTTCCTTCACCTTGTAATATGGTATATTTAAATAGAAATGAGAGGCTCTGTTTGAAGAGTGACATAAATGGTCAATAAGTGTTTTATCATAAATATTTTTCATTAGTAATGTTTCTACATAAATATATAACTTGATAATCATCATTGACTTCCTAATTACTAAAATCTGCAAAAAATTCAAGGATTCCCTTCTTTGTTATATATTAAATTAAATCTTAAAAACAATGATTTAGTGCTTCCCTGGTGGCACAGTGGTTAAGAATCTGCCTGCCAATGCAGGGGACACGGGTTCGAGCCCTGGTCCGGGAAGATTCCCACATGCCGCAGAGCAGCTAAGCCTGTGTGCCACAACTACTGAGCCCGTGTGCCACAACTACTGAAGCCTGTGCACCTAGAGCCTGTGCTCCACAACAAGAGAAACCACTGTAATGAGAAGCCTGTGCACTGCAATGAAGAGTAGCCTCCACCTGCCACAAGTAGAGAAAGCCCGCGCGCAGCAACGAAGACCCAATGCAGCCAAAAATAAATAAAATAAAAGAAAGAAAGGAAGGAAGGAAGGAAGAAAGGAAGGAAGAAAATGCATGGTATTAAAAAAAATTAACAAAACAAAACAAAAAACAATGATTTAAGGGTAATTGCCCTAAAAATGATTCTTTTAAATCTTTTAAAAATGATTCATGTAATGATTCTTTTAATGAAAGCTGCTATTTCATACAAAGCTTTAGTTTGGATCAACAGATGCTTAAAGAATATCTAAGGCACATATATGGATACAGTTTCAGAAGATACTTACCAGTGATTATGCATCACAAAGGAAGATAAATGTTAATACATTACAAGTATGGCTTAATTAACAATTTAATGCACACATAGTTTGTCATAACTGGACCTGTCAGGGAGGGCAAATTTCCCCCTCTACCCCAGTCTTGTGGCTGGACTAATAATAAAACTGACACAAGACTGATTAACAGGAGAAAAAAACCCAAATTTTAATTTGTGCTCATGGAGCACTCATAGAAATAGGACCTAAGAAGTGGCCAAAGCAGGCAGCCACTGTACTTTTTGGACAAAGAAACGATAAATTTGTAAGAAATTGACAAGACAAAGAAACTTAGGTTTTGGCTGTTTAACTGGTGAAAAATCTAAACAGAGTTTGGGCTTGGGGTAATGAATTAAAGAAGTAACAAGGTTTGTTTTCACAGGCTTCTCAGCCTCAAATTCCCTGTCTCTGGCAATAGGGTATCCCTTCTATCTCCATATGCAGGGAGGGCACCTTTCACATGAGAGAATTATTTCGTGCTTTCAGGAGGACAGAGGAGGGTCAGAGTTTCCTTCATCAGCTGCTTCTCAAGCAGCTTCAGTTCAAAATAATCAAGATGCCACTGTGGCATAGTTTGGGGAAGCCACCCTAAACCCCAGCACACCTATGATGGAAATTAAAGTAGATGTGAGATATAACTTGTATTGGAGGAATTTCAAAGGTAGGGAAAACAATTCCATAATTTATAATTTAAGATTTTCTTTAAGCTTGTGGTTAAAGACAAATTTTCATGTTTTCAACTGTGTTAAGATTTTCTCTATGAGTTTAACATGAGCATAGGGTTCTCTGCAGTGAAATGAATAATATGGGAATTTCTAATTTAATTGTGACCATTCCAACACATTTCCATTTACTTTTGAAAACTGATTTGTATTCATAAAACATCATATATCTCTTCATGTGATTCCTGGAATTATTCTCAGACCCTAACTTCTTTTTTTATTTTTTTAACATCTTTATTGGAGTATAGTTGCTTTACAGTTGTGTGTTAGTTGCTACTGTATAAAAAAGTGAATCAGCTATACGTATACATATATCCCCATATCCCCTCCCTCTTGCGTTTCCCTCCCACCCTCCCTATCCCAGCCCTCTAGGTGGTCACAAAGCACCGAGCTGATCTCCCTGTGCTATGTGGCTGCTTCCCACTAGCTATCTAGTTTACATTTGGTAGTGTATATATGTCCATGCCATTCTCTCATTTTGTCCCAGCTTACCCTTCCCCCTCCCCGTGTCCTCAAGTTCATTACTATGTCTGCGTCAGACCCTAACTTCTTAATGACTCCTGCCTTTCTTGTGCATAGCTGCTATTCTTATTGCTCCTTTATGCTGACACAGTTGAATAAAAATTATCATGGTGATAGGACTGGTTCTCTGTGCCTTAAGTAAATATTGAAAAAGGCCACACAGTACAAAAGGAAGGACATGCTAAAAACTTAAAAGTGGTACAAAGACAGATATGAGGACACATGGAATTCTATGAAGTAACTAGCTAGAATGGTCTAATATCTTTGAACAGTAATAAAATTATTTGTGGTGACAAAGGATTCGCCAAGATAGCAAAATGTTGTATGAAAGCCATATAGTCAAAATATTTTTTAGCATTATAAAGTTAGAAATATGTAAAAAATGGAGAAAGAAAAGTTTATGATATAACTATTCCCATTCAATATTCTTGTCTTAGAAGAAATCCTTCATTTAATGGAAGGTGAAAAAAACTACTGATCGTTTTAATTAAATAAAATTAATGCTGATTCAACTGCTATTTATGTTGTATATGCATATTCAAATAACTTTTTATTACTCTGCCCTATTTTTACCATTCATTTCAGGTATAGAAAGCCTAACATTTCAACATACGAATTTTCATTCAAACACATTGATATTTTTAGCAATATCCATGGAGTCTACATGATGAGAAAAACTTGTGGTGATATTATATTGAGGTGAGTTTTTCCTTTTAAAACTTTTTCTTTTTTTGGCTCTTTTGTTTTTTCAGTATCTAAATTATTTTTGAATAGAGGCCAAAGCCGACCTGCTTCATGCTAAATTTCAAACTATACTGAACTGAGCAATTGTGTGTATGTGTATACAATTAATATATTAATATGATATAATATTATATTAATGCTATGTATACTTTTTTCTTTTTATCAGATTGAAAATATGTCTGAGTTTTGAGAGAATCTGGTAGACAGTATTAATTTTGTTTCTAGAACTTTAATTTGTCTAATAATTAGCTACTTATGAAGACTTGGAAAGACAATACACTTAGCGGCAGAGAGCATAGATGGAGACAGAGCTGCTGTGTTTGTACCCTGGCTCTACCACATACTATCTGATATGACCTTCAGCCAATTAGTAAAATTCTGCCTCATTGTTCTGACCTATAATAAAAGTTCATATACAATGGATTATTATAAGGATTAGGTAAATTAATACCTGTAAAGTGTTATTACTGGAACATTCTAAGTGCTGAATACTTATGCGTTATTATTAAATCTCCACTGTCAGTTTTCCTGGCTCCCTGACCATACAACCTGGCTTGCAGAAGTATCTCATATAGGTAGTGGATTTTTAAAAACTTAAATTTCAGTGCCTTTTGGCTGTCTATATATTTTCTCTTGCACCAATCCCCATCATTCCCTCTTGTCTTATAATAGTCTATTGCACATACCAGTGTAAACGTATCAGTATTCACAGCCTGTCCCCCAAGGCATTTAAGTTCGGGACCTTTTGATAAAGAGGTATATGTATCTGTTCTTGGGGACTTCCCTGGAAGTCCAGCGGTTACGACTCTGCACTTCCAATGCAGGGGGCGTGGGTTCGATCCCTGGTATGGGAACTAAGATCCCACATGCCGTGTGGCCAAAAAAAAAAAAAAGGTATATGTATCTGTTCTTAACTGTCTTCACTGGTTTATAAGAGATTCTTTGTACCTTACTGTCATCAAATCCCTGGATCTGTTCTGCCTAGTGGAGCTGAATTATGTTTTCTATCAATCTGGTCTAATGAAACTTGAACCCAGAATACTCCAAAGACCGATAGTTTTGAATTGTGAACTCAAGAATCGCCATGAATATTATTTCTGTTTTCTCTCAAAATGTACATCAAATTGTAGGATAGGATTATCAACAGTATGGCCTAGTAATATAGTGACTGGCATCCTCTCAACTTCCTGAACATGGATATGAAAAGCAAGTCATGCAGGGGCAAGGCACTTCTTGACCACTGCACTCTACACTGGTGATGTAGTAGTGTCTTACTCTAGATAGTGTCATTCTAGTGCACCTTGTGTATGGAAACGTCTTGCTTCTAAATTCAGATTAAAGTTCTCATAGTGGCAAACCCTTTCCTTTGAGAAGGAGATGCCTGTTTTTCAAAGGAAAAGTATTAATTGGTCTACAGTAAAGTAAGCTTTAAAAAGTTTGTATTTGAATATTATCTACTGAATCAGAAAATGAAGATAATGAACAAATTGTAACCTATGAAATTATGTGAAAAACAAATTTGGGTTAGAAAGCAGTTAATATTAACATTAAGCACACAATACATGTATATCATGAAAATACTAAAATAATAATGGTTTAAAAACAGAGTCCAGAATAATATCCAGCCATTAAAAGTGACACTGCAGCTGTTTCTGCTTCCTGATATTACAGGATTGTGCTATTGGGATCAACCTTTTAGCCAAAAACAAGAAAAATGCTAGATAAAAAATAAACACAAAATATACTAACAAACCTTGTCCTAAAAATCACTAAAGTGCTGCAAATATAGTGGGAAACTTTAAGAATAAATTCTTGAGCTAAGACTGAATGTAGAGTGCTAAGCAGAATTTCACAGCAACTCTATTTTCATTGAGAGGTTTTTTTTTAAAAAAAAAAAATAATACTGCACACTTGGGCTTCAGATTAATAGCCTTCATTTATGAGGGAGGGCAGAAATTTAGTTTTATGGTCTGTGCGAGGTGAGAAGTCTTATTGAGACACCTTCCCCACCTCAAGCTGGGATCTCAAAGGCCACATATTCAGAGCAATGACACACTTTAGAGATGGTATCTGTGCTGAGTAGAATAGAGAAGAAAAATGAAAAGGAAAAAAAATCAAAAAAGTTGTTTTTATAGATGAGTCTTTGAGTACATTTACACCCTGGATACCATAGTCTGGATGGAGCAAGGAACCTCAAGTTGGGAACTACGTTTGAGATGTTTCCACTCATAAGTGCCCACAGGTACCAGACAGATGCAAACACAAGCCTCTTTGGAAGAGGGTACAGCATCATAGGAATCTGAAAACACACAATTTTTTTTCAAGGATAATGACTACCACACACTCATAGATAACTAGGCACACAAGGAAATAAGGTGATTGATTTAAGACCTGTACGAACAACAGACAGCAGCAGAGCCACAGAGACCCCAGATAATATAATGAATATAAAAATCTTAGAAGACTACATTTACTGTTTTTAAAAATACATAACTTTGAAAGTATCTTCAAATAACACAAAATAGATACAGACATAGGCTCAAAACAAACTCAGTCAAACTTTCAGACATAAAAATATTCAATAATAAAAATTAAAAATTTGATAGGTATTTTAGTAATAGCCTAGGTACAGTGTCTTAGTTCCTTGAGGCTGCTATTAACAAAAATACCATAAACCAGGTGACTTAAAAGCAACAAACATTCATTTCTCACAGTTCTAGAGGCTAGGAAGTCTAAGACCAAGGTATTGGCAGATTCAGTTTCTGGTGAAGGGTCATTTATTGGTTCGTAGATGGCCCCTTTTCACTGTGTACGTCACATGGTAGAGGGGACAAGCTAGCTCTCTGGGGTCTCTTTTATAAAGGCACTGATCCCAATCATGAGGGTGTCACCCTCAAGCATACAGCAAAAGAGAAAATTAGTAAACTATTCTATCAAACAGAAGAGATTATTCAGAATTCAGCACAGAGAGACAAAGGGAAAATGCCAAAGGGAGGATAAGAGACATGCGAAGTTGTAACATGTTTCATTGGAGTTCAACAGGGAGCGAAAAAAATAAGATAGAAATAACATTTGAATAGATAAAAGTGATAATTTTTTAGAATTTATGAAAGACAATACTTCATGAAACCAAGGGACTTAATGAATTTTCAGTGAGATAAATACAAAGAAAGCCACATCTAGATATATCATAGTGAAAGTGCAGGAAACCAAAGACAAAGAAAAATCTTAAAAATAGTCAGAGGAAAAAGACAGTGGAATAATATGATAGAGAATCATTATTTTCAATGTAATTAAAGAATTATATACCCAGCAAAAATAACTTTCAAGTATGAGAGGAAAAAAGACATGTTCAGATAAAGAAACAAAAAATTGAGTTTTTCACCTGTAGAACATCTCTAAAGGTACTAAGTAATTTCCTTTAGACAGAAAAAAGTAACTCCAGATGAAAGATGTGAGATGTAAGAAGAAATGATAATCATAAAAGTAGCAAGTATGTGGGTAAACGTAAAAGACCATGTACTATATAAAAAAGAAATAATAATGTCTACTGAGGTTAGATAATAACATTAGAATTAAAGTGGTAGACAGGATTAACAGGTAAGTCAGGAGGGGGTCTAAATGGAGTTCAAATGATCTAACTACTTTATTACATAAGGAAGAAAAGTGAAGGTTTTGATGCATTTTAGACTTTGATAAGTTAAGTATCAATATTATAATTTCTAAAGCAATCACAAAATTAGAAGCCAACATTTAACTTTCAAACTTGCAAAGGGAAAAAATTGGGATAATAAAAGGTATTAATTCAATCCAAAAGATGGCCAAAAAGGGACTATATATATATATATATAGGCAGATAGATAGGAATATATATGGGAGGAATATATATGGGAAGTGTGAGACAAATACAAAGCACAAAATAGAATGGTAAATTTAAACTCTCCAATATATGAAATTATATTAAAGGAACTAAAGGGATTACGTTCTTCAGCTAAAAGACAAAAATCATTAAGACAGGAAAAATCTCCACATCCAACTATATGCAACTTACAAGACACATATAGAAAATCTAAGAAAACAGAAAGGTTGATACTTAAAGAATGGAAAAAAAAATATTTTAAAAATATAAACAAAAGATTCTGATGAAGCTAAACAGACTTTACAGCAAAAATTGTTTTTAGAGATAGAATATCAGTTTACATTGATAAAATATTTAGTTCACCTAGAAGAGATAATAATATATATTTTTATGTACATTATAACATAGGTTGTGAAACTATGCAGAACAGCTAAGAGCTGATAACCTTAAAAGTCAGAATAGGGCTTCCCTGGTGGCGCAGGGGTTGAGAGTCCGCCTGCTGATGCGGGGGACACGGGTTCGTGCCGCGGAACGGCTGGGCCTGTGAGCCATGGCCGCTGAGCCTGCGTGTCCGGAGCCTGTGCTCCGCAACGGGGGAGGCCACAATGGTGAGAGGCCCGCGTACCGCAAAAAAAAAAAAAAAGTCAGGATAATGATTATTGCGAGGGAGAGGGTATGATTAGAAAGAGGCTATAGGAATGCTGGTGATGTTCTATGTTTTAATCTGAGCAGTATTCACACATGTTAACATATAACTATTAGTGAAAATAGTATATATTCAGGTTTTAAACTGTTTTTGCACATATAGAAATTGTTGAGTTATTGAATTAAGCAGGCTGCATAATAGTATATATATACAGTCATCTCGTTTTGTTTCATATATTGACATATTTATCTCTCTATAGATATAGTCAAAGAATAAACATGAAATTTTTATCAACAATTATCTCTGGATGACGGTTTTAGATTTTGTTTATCTTTCAGTGTTTTCCTAAAAATGCATTGTTTTTGTAATAATGGAAACAAATGAATTAGACAAAAACAAAAACCTACTACCCAGGAATAGAAAACAGGGTTTCTAGCAAGAAGAGAGTTAGTAGAAGGATGTGTGTCAACCTCAAAAGTGGAAAATGAATAGCTTTGTGGAAAGTGAGACATAGATAGTCAATGAGAAGGAAATACTTGGAAAGCGGCAATGCTGAAAAGGACTTCGGGGGGAGTGTGGACAGCAAATTAGGTAGAAGCTTGCAGTAAAATGTGCCAAGAACAAGCACCAATGCTATTTTCAGCTGCAAAAGCACAGGCACCACGGCACAAAACAAGGACAGGCAGCCTCTTTTTATATATATTTGGAAAATCTGACTGTAAGGCAACAATTTTACATCAAACTACTTTTAGCTTAAACTAGGTACAAGGAAGAAAATAGCCACCATGACCTAAAAATGATTATGGTGATATGGAATTTTCCAATGAGATAACTTCTCATTCTTGCTTTGCAGAAGGCACAGCCTCTCTTAATGCCAGCCCTAAGTTTTACCAAGGGTGATGGTAAAAACATGTGTGTTTAAAACTTTTTCTGTAGGATCTTTCTCAAAAACGGCCTACCGTAATAGCCGTGAAAAGTGCAAAAACAAGTCTGCATAGGAAGCTTGCATGCCCTCAGGACTTCAGCTTACTGGAGAAAGCAAAGTCCTCACACAAGAATGGCTTCTAAAAAGAGATACACTGCCCATTGTCCAAGGGACATTGTGAACTTAAGATGTCCAAAATGGCAGGCAGAACATGACTGCAGATGTCCAGATGTCAACTGGTAATCAAATTCAGGTAGGCAAGGCAGACTGCTCCTTAGGTCCATGGGTGACCAGGAGTTGGGCTGGTAGAAAGTAGGATTCAGTGCCCTTAGAGAAGGTTGGTTGGCTAGCGTTAAGCAGAGAATTAAGGTAGGCGGATGGACTTGAGGGCAGAATGTCAGATCCAACAAGATACTGGGATGCTGTATATCTTGCAAGAGATTGAAAGGCTTGGTAGGACATATAGAAATCCTTCAAATGGTATAAATAAAAAACCTTAATTGAAAGACTACTTACAGAGATATGAGCAGAGCCAATGGGAAAAGAAACAACAAGGGATGTTGAGGTACCCAGAGACTATCAAGAGCAGGAAGCTGTTACCACTTTTAAGTCTAACAGAATAAAGGGAGGAAATAGTATGATCAGGGTCCAGTAAGAGCTATAGATACAGAGGAGTGGCTGCCTGTCAGAGACTGGAGTTATTGCCGGAGAAATAATGCCAGTGCAGGGAGGGAGGGAGCAGGGAAGAAAGACCTTGACCTCTTTCTCTTTCTGTCCTACTATCTCCTGGCGATGCCTCTTGGTGGCCAAATCCAACCCAAAGCCAGAGGAAAAGGGAGCCTGGGTGATGCGTCCATAGGAATCAGCCTTCCAGAGCAAAGATCAGGGAAGAGAAAGGTAGAGAAGAAAATCTGTTGGTGATGATGGAGAGTGCAAACAGAGAGTTACAGGCACAAGTGCTTTTCAAGGAACCCAAGGTGAAGGCCAATTATGCATAGTGGGCTAATATGGCAGAATGGTCAATCCAAAAATAATTTTAAAATACTTCCTAATTGTGCTAGGCCCACTACTAGTTGCTAAGGATACAAAAACAGTAAGTTGATCCTTTCTAATGAAAGCTCTGCAGCCTAACATGGAAGTAAATATAGGCATGTAAACAAGGATAAGCAAAAAGGAAAATCAGTCGTTCTTGGGTTTAGAAGTCATTAAAAATTTCCATAAGGCAAGAGGCATTTAAGCTTTGAAAATCAGAACAAAGCAGAGACAGAGGGAATCTCTAGGAAAAGGAATATCATGAGACATGAAACAGCCTTGTATATCTGGCCACATAGCAGTTTGGTTTTGGTCTGAGCAAAGAATGTGAAGGAAATTGGAATTAGAGGCTGCATAGAGATGAAGCCCACAGGCCTCCTTTGACAGACATGTCTCCCTTGGCCAGACTGCTATAGACACACAGCAGTGCTGACCTGAGATGGTGTGTTGATAACCTTGTCTGGATAGGGTGGGGAATACAGGAACTCACATAACCTGCTGCTGCTTTAAGGTTCTCATCTTTCAGGATAAGGTTAAGAAGAATGAGCAGAAAGGGCAAAGGGATAAACAGACTGGAATAAATAATAAACCAAAAAGGAAGATCACAGGGGGAATAGAAAGGAGGAACCACAAACACTTGGAAATCATAGAAAGATGGTCCCTCTCTGAGGATTAAACTCATCAGTAAATAATCAAAGGAGAAAGAATGTCTCCTAGTCCCAACAGAAACACTCTTTACTTAGTTTACTACATAGCAATATTGAGTCATCTTAGAGAATCATCTTAGAGAGAAAGCTTATCAATGGTGGTGGCCAACACAGAATGAATGGTAAGGTCTAGCAATGTGAGCATCTGTATTGGGTACACAGAACTTCCCAAGGGAGAAGGACACTGAATCTGGGAGGCACGGGTGGGCATTTTGGCATCATCCTTTGTGGGAAACAAGGAAATCCATCAGACATCACTGTGGGTTTTTTTGTTTGCTTGTTTGTTTTAAATTTATTTATTTTATTTATTTTTGTCTGCATCGGGTCTTCATTGCTGTGTGCGGGTGTTCTCTAGTTGCGGTGAGCGCAGGCTCTAGGTGTGCGGGCTCAGTAGTTGAAGCACACGGGCTCTGTAGTTGTGGCGCACAGGCTTAGTTGCTTCCGCAGCATGTGGGATCTTCCCGGACCAGGGCTCAAACCCGTGTCCCCTGCACTGGCAGGCAGATTCTTAACCACAGTGCCACCAGGGAAGTCCTAAAAAGTTAGACTTGACGGAACTCGGCGATCTCTGTGAGACGGGAGGGCGCACTCATCACTGGCACCACCAGCGCTTCCCACCCCGCCCTGCTGGTCTGCCTGCCTGCGTCAGGGATCACATGCTGCCTCACTGTGTTTTAATTTATGTTCATCACATAGCCCTCTGAGTCTTTTTTATATATCTTGAGAAAGGGAAGCCTAGCTAGTGTAAACCACTTTTTGAAAAGGTTACCAGAACAGAGATTCTGGCTACCATATTACCCTTGTCAACCTAGTTAACGGGATTCTTTCACTGAGAATCTAGTTTTGTCACTGTGTTTTTATAGTACAATTTTTTGACCTGTAAGACAGCCATTCTAACCCTAGAATACAGTAAAATTACAATTACTTCTACCCTTTGGAGCCTCTTGGCAGTCTTACTTAGTTCTCATGACAGAGATACAACCTCACTGCCTCCATCCTTTTGGATTTTCTGCATCTTAAAAATAGGTTAACTTGTCTGCAAGAGAGAAAGTTAAGGTCTTAAGTAGACATCCTGCCTCTAGGAATACTTCAACAAAAAGACTACAGGCTGTCTGTGGATATAACAGTTGATCAAAGCACAGCCACTCAGACTGTAAGATACACTTAGTTCACCTCAAGTTTAGTTTCTACCTTCCATTTTATTATGAAAGAGGCACTATAGGATGGTAGAGGACGGGCAGTTTTCAAACATTTTTTTTTTTTTTAATTCACAGGAATTTTTCCTCAAACTAAATATCTATGGAGACTTGTCATGTAAAAATATCAGAAGAAAGTTTCTGTTCGGAAGCAGGAAGGAGCAGCCGGGACTTCTGGGGGCTTAATTCTTTCTGAGGCCCGTTGCACCCCCAGCACATCCCGAGGACTCCCCAGGGCCGAGTCTGAGAACTGCTAACAGAGTCAAGGAACCTGGGAGGGAAAATCAAGTAATACAGGTTCTGACCTTGGCTCCTCTCCAGGCTTGAGAATAGTTCTCATGAACTAGTTTCATGAACTAAATATTTCCTCATTTAATGGAAACAGCTGCCCTACTTTCCTCTGGGTGAACAGGAAGCCATCTGCACGATCAAATGGCCAATGGGATACTTTTAAGGTACATGACGCACCAAACAAAAGATACAACATTTCGACTATACTCTCATGTTTGGAAATTCAAAACCTCCTCATTCCATAAACACTTTCAATGGCTTTGTTTAAAAGCCATGGTTCTAAAATTTTTCAAAGAACACGTACAATTTCAAACACAGATTTTTATCCATTTCTAATAAAAATCTCCTTCATGTCTGCTGTGAGCTAGTGAAATTACAAGTCATTCATTCAAGAAATAATTATTGAGCACTTCTTATTCGCAAAACATTGTTCCAACACAGTAAACTTTATTATAAAGTTGCCCTGACCCTTGACTTTGACGGAGGAAAGGAAGAGGAAGGTGACTGAATTATAGAGTGAATCTAGCAACTTGCAGTTAATTATTATGAGTCCTTATTATATGCATCACAGTTTCACCCCAAAATCTGCAAGTTAGGTGCCTTTCACTGGTTTCTCTTTGTGTGTGTGTGTGTGTGCGTGTGTGTGTGTGTGTGTGTGTGTGTGTGTGTGTGATTCTGATTGGTTTTCATTCAATGAAATGAGCCATCTAATCTGTTTCTCCCCAAATCCACCACTTTTTATTTTTTTTGCTAAAATGTAGTTTAACCTACTCTTATATCCAGTCCTTTCTGATAAAATTATCTCCTTTTCCTTCATTATTTCGTTTATATCATTGACTATTATGGTTATACTCTATGTTTTTTATTATCTCAAACACTATTAGTAAATTTTCTTAACTAATACTTTGCTGATTTATATTATTAAGTATGATACTTAGTTTAGGATGTTCCACTTAACATTGAAACAATCACTAGAAGTATCACTGGCCAGGACATATTCTTATTCCATTTGGGCCAAGTCAGTGTGAGAAGCAGTAGGAAAAGTAGCAGCATCTTCTTTATATTAAATTCAAACTCAGGTTATGACTTCTCTAAGGGTACAGAGTGATATCTATAAGCCAAGGCTTGAATAATAGAGTTTGGCCTTGGTCTGGATGAAGGCACTGCTCTCTCATTACAAAGAAATCAACCACGATGACACACAGATATTTGATGCATTCACAAACCACCGTGTTCCAGGAAGGCAGGTGAAAATCGGTGTACAAGGATTCTTCAATTCTTGGAAGCCCAAGGCTGGCCTCTAGGACCCTCAAACCAATGCAGGATTAATCTCATTTTTCTCTGCTAATTTTCAATGACTGGGTATGAAAATACTGGCTTGGAAATGAATTGAATCTTGGAAATAAGTCTCTAGTTTGTAAATGAGCTTTATCTGGCTGAGACTTTGCTTTTCCTCAGAAAAGCAATGGCATAGCCTTAATGCATTTTCACCCTTCAAGTTTCAGGAGTTCGAATTGCAATTTTTACCTTGATGCAGCACTGCAGAAAATCCTGATCTGGTTGGCAACTGCAGCTCTTCTGCATCAGGAATATTTTTTTCTTGAACATTCTCATATGACAATCAAGTCAACTTCAATTAATGAGGATAGCTAGGCTTGCTTGTGATAGATGCATATTTGAGGAAGGCTTAGATGTCCACACTGGAGAAGTGGTAGAAGCTGACATAGGAACAGTTCTACCATATACCGGATAAATTGATGTCTCTCTCCTTTCCCTGTCTGCTTAAATATTCAAGCCTAATTCACTATCTGATTTAAGAAGTAAAAAAGCAAGGGCATAACATATTAGAAAGCATAAGGCTTAATTACAAATCTTTCCATTTTAAAAGTCTAAACTAGCACATCACCTACCCTTGAGATAAACACAGTCACCAAAATGGGCCCATATGCTTTTCACCCTGAGTAAAATTTTGCTATATAAATACTCTTCCTCATTCCTAAACTCCAACTACCATGGGAGGAAGCTCATTAGCAGTAAAAAGTGCAACAGATGGAGGTGGATTCAAAAGAAAATAAGAATCTTGAGGAGTCAGGATATAATTATTAGTAATGTTGGACAGTGCTTCACAATAAAAACTACATACTATTCAATGCTACCTCAAATGCTTGGCATAAAATTCAGCTTCTTACTTGTTATGCCAAGATCTGTTCCCTTCCCACCTCCTTCAAAAGGTCTACAAAACCCAGTGAGTGAGACAACATCTTAACTTGTTAAAAACTTCTGTTCTGGGAGGTCCATTTCACAGCTACAAAAAGAACAGAGATCAATATAAAGAAATGAAATCTGAAGAATAACATATAAAAAATAAGGACATTAAGATATCCAAGCTAAAGACAACCAAAAGTTAAGCCTTCTCCTGCAAAAGTCAACATTTGTAAAATGCATGCTACGGGCACTTTGGACTAGACACTTGAAAAGATGACAAGTAGACCCAGTTCCAGCTCCCAATGAGCCAAAAACCTAGATAACACACAGCCTAAGTGTCAAATGAATGATTCACTGATTAAGGAGTAAAGGTGGAAAAGATGTTAAGGACCAATCAGTCCGACTTCCTCATCTTATGAAAGAGAAAACATGGGAGGCCCAAGGAGAAGTCACCTGAATGGACAGGGACTTGACTGGGCTCCAGGTCTTCTGACTCCAAGCCTCTAAACAGAGAGATATTTTCACATCATTGACCAACATTTTCCCAAAGAAGATGATTATTTATCACCAAGAGCAGGGTGGCTGCAACTGACATAGCTAAAAAATAGCTCCAATAAGAGAGCTTCTAACAATAGGGTCATTTGGGGCAGGTTTTGATAGGTTTAATGACCCCGAGTAAAACAGGTCCTGTGGCAAAACTAACTTATTGAGAAACATTTCAAAACGCTTAATATAATCATTAAAAAATTTTAGCCAACCATCAAACCTTAGAGGGCTCATTATATGCCAAACACTGTGCTGGTCGAAGTCGAGGAAAATAAAAGTGCCCAAGAAGTCATACCTTATGTCCCTGGCAATACCTTCCCCTTCGTAAATCCAGATTCTGTCTCCAGCAGAACCAAGAGGAGCAGCTACCCATGCTTCTGACGAGTTCTCCCAGTTGCCTCCCTATTAACAAATCCTTACCTATCACCACGTCTCCTTAAGACATTAGTCCAAGGAAGTTTCTAGACAGTGTGTTTTCTAAAAATTTTGATTGTGGCCCGCATTAGGCAATATATCTTACATCATGTCTATTATACACATGTATATTAAACTGAAACAAAAGTACGATGCAATAACACTTTACTATGTGTGACACCTTTTGATATTTCCTATCCTTTTCTACTCTCTTTTCTTCCCCATAAGTGAAATATAAACATGGATCATGATACACTAAATTAAATGACTCTCTAATAGACTATAACCCATTTGAGAAACGCTAACAGACCATTCATTCATTAATTCCACATATATTTGTTGAGTGCCAACCCGAGGCCAGTACTGTTTGAAGTATTTGGAAAACAGCGGTGAATGGAAAAATAAAAATTTACATCCTTTGGGGGCTTACGTTCTATGGCGGGGAAAACAAGTCAAAAAGTAAGTATACTGTATGTTAGATAATGACGAGCTCTAAGGAGAAAACTGAATCAGAGAGGGAGAAAGGGAGTACTGGTGAAGCACTTGTGGTTTTTGATAGAGTGGCCAGGAAAGTCCCCACTGAGAAGGTGCCATTTGTATAAAGGCCTGCAGGAGGTAAGGAAACATCTGAGGAAGAGCTTTCCAGATGTACAGGAGAGACAGACAGGCTGAACCTGAGGTCAGAAGGTTAGCAGATGCCAGATTTGTTGGGCCTTGGAGATCATGGAATATCTATGTCTGTTAAATTGGGTCCTTTGAATATCTAATGTCTTTAATCTAACATTTGTCTTCCATCCCCAAATGATCAAATCATAGCCATTGTCATCAGTAATAATCTCGTCTCAAAACCTTTATAGCAAGCATCTCTGGAATCCACCTCTATCTTTGCAGCTTACTCACATTACGACTGTGTGGTGACTGCACTTCCCAAAGGTGACCACAACAGTAGCTCCCATTCTACATGCTCTTCTGCAATGTGACTCTGCCACTCTTTCAGTTCTCTGCCACTGTCTTAAGAGGTGGAGTCCCACTGCCCTCCTCTGGGATCTGGGCTGGCCTTAGTGACTGGTACTCAGATG
This sequence comes from Grampus griseus, assembly GCF_964374135.1. Lineage (NCBI taxonomy): Eukaryota > Metazoa > Chordata > Mammalia > Artiodactyla > Delphinidae > Grampus > Grampus griseus. The sequence goes on along the minus strand of NC_139004.1, from coordinate 27,751,954 downwards.
GTAGAATAGGGCTGATGTGATGCTATGGGGCTTCTATGTCTAAGCCAGCCCTGAACTTTTGTCCTTCTCTTGTGCAAAACGTTTTCTTGGAGCCCTGAACCACCATATAAGAAGTCTGACTACCCCAGGAACACCATGCTGGAGAGGCCAAATTTAGATGCTATGCTCAACAGTTCCAGCTGAGATTCTCCTTCAGAAGTCCCAGACTTGGTACCAGCCACGTGAGCGAAGAAGCCATGTTGAAAACTGTTGTTCTAGACCCAACTATGCCAGAACTCAGATATTCAAGCCATCCTCAGCTGAGGCTCTAGAAATTCTAGAGGTGGGAGGAACTCACCTCACTGTGCCATTTCCAAAATACTGACCCACAGAATCCACAAGCCTAATCTAATGGTTGTTGCTTTACACTACCCAGTTTTGTGGTGTTTATTATACAGAAACAGATAACCAGAACAGACTCCAGCCTAAGACAGTTCTCTGACCCCACAAAGAATATAATATTTTGACCTTATCAGTGTTTTACCACGCTGATGAGGCAGAATAAATCCTCGTTACCTTTACTGTTTGGCTTAGTTTATGTGGGAGAGACAGTTGATGCTCATAAAATAATCCATTTGCTCTCCTACATTTGCTATCCTCCCTCACAGCTAGTTTATGGCCATATGTCTAGTTCTGGCCAAGAGCATGTGATGAGAAGTAACTGAATCACTTTGGGTACAAGGTAGTTAATAAGTAGTGTGATTTCTCTAATTATTCCCTCATTTGTGTACATGCCGGGGAGCACAAACTCTGAGAAGGCAACATGTTGTAAGACAGAGGCATCCTAAATCCCTGAATCTCTGGTGGAAAAGAGTTTCCAAAGAGAGCTTCCCAACCCACACCAAACCGTGATATGAGCAAGAAGTTAATCTTTGTTCTCTTAAACTAAATGGATTTAAGGCATTATTTGTTACTGCAACATGGTCTAGCTGATCCTAACTATTACAACGTTCATGATCTGTCATTACAGTCACTCTTTTGCATACACTATAAACCCTCTTTTTTTTTTTTTCTGGGAATTTCTTTCTGATTAAATTCATCTCAATGCCTATTCAACTCCTCCCCCAAGCAGCTATATATGGCTGGAGGGGGGACCGACTCAGCAACCACGCTAACTGATTTCTTTTTTTTAATTCATATTCATGCACGTAAATGTCAAGGAGATCCCTGTGCTTCCTAGTTATTCACCTAAATTTTATTCTTTATTCTCCAACTTTCTGAAGTGACTCTTTAAGAATCCCTTCACTTTCCTCAAATTAACGCCTCCTTCCCCAAATTTATTCTCAGCTGATGACTTGCTTCCTATTTTACTGACAAAGTTGAAGCCATAGAAGAGAATTTCCACGTGGTTCCACCCCGACATGTACCAATCTATCTGGATCTGTCCATATTTTCTGCCTTCCCTTTTCTTAACTGTAGATGAGAGCCGTCTAGGCTCTTATATAAAGCCAATGTTTCTAGCTGTGCTCTGAATCCCATCCTATCTCTCTCTCCTGCTCAATGACATTGCTTCTGCAATCTCTTCTCTCTGCTTTACTATGAAGCTTTCTCTACTGCACGTCATCCCCAACTGCATAAACCATTATTTCCCTTTAGTGCAAAAATTCCTTAGAAGAATTAGCTTTACTCACTGTCTTCACTTCCTATGCTCCAAGCTCTACTGAACCTCTTTAAATTACCTCAGCTCTCCTCTAAAGCAGCTCTTGCCAAAGTCATTCATGACCTTCAAATTCCTAAATCAGGGCTTCCCTGGTGGTGCAGTCGTTGAGAGTCCGCCTGCCAATGCAGGGGACGTGGGTTCGTGCCCCGGTCCGGGAAGATCCCACGTGCCGTGGAGCACCTGGGCCCGTGAGCCATGGCCGCTGAGCCTGCGCGTCCGGAGCCTGTGCTCCGCAACGGGAGAGGCCACAGCAGTGAGAGGCCCGCGTACCGGAAAAAAAAATATTCCTAAATCAAACGACCAATTCTCAGTTCTCACCGGACACAATTTCTTAGCAGCTATTGGAACAACTGATCTCTTGCTCCTTCATGAAACACCTTCTTGACTTGGCTGCTGGGACACTATTCTCTCTTGGTTCTGCTATGTCACTTGATAGCCTAATCCTTCTTAGTGTCATTTTCTGAATCACTTTCATCTGCCCAATCATAAGCGTTGGAATACTCCTGGGCTCAGATTTTAGACGACTTCTATTTTCCATCAGTGTTTATCTTTCCAGTTGATCTTATCAGAGTCCATGGCTTTCATTATTAGGTATGTCATGATGAATCCAAAATTTATATTTTCAGCTCCAACTTAATAGATTTTACTTCTGAACCTGATCTGTATACTGTCTTATATCGCCAATTCCACATTTTCCCACTTGGATACTTAATAGGCACCTGAGCACGTGGAAAACGAAACTCTTGTATTTCCCCCACAACTTATTCCTCCCACGATCTCCCTGTGACAGTAAATGGCAACTGCTTTCGATTAGTTATTCAGTCCTCAAAGCTCGGGGTCATCCGTGACTCCTCTTTCTCTTACATACCATATCCACTCCTTCAGCAAATCCTGTGAATTCTATTTTCCAGTATTGTATCCTGAGTCTAATCCCTTTTTACCTCTGTCACTGCTCCCATGCTATTTCAAGCCACCATTATAACCCATGAAGATTTTGCAATAACCTCTCACCTATGTATGAGTTATAACCTATAACCATTCTTGCTCCATTGAGACTCATTTCCATAAAATGTAAGTCAGATCACACTCTCATCTCAAAATGCTTCAGATAGCTTACCATCTTAAGTATTAAGTTCTCTGTGCCCTATGTGACCTGGCTGTATGCTACACTGCATAATACTCAGACAGGTGCCCACTCTGCTCCAGCCACACTCCCTTTCTTGCTCTTTTTTAACTTCACCAAGTAAGGTCCATCTCAAGGCTTTTGCATGGATAGTTCTCTTTGTCAAAGACACTCTTTTCTCAGTTAGTGCATGGCTCCTTCTTCAGTTTATTTGGCTCTCTGTTTCAAATTCACTTGTTTAGAAAGGCTTTTCTCTGACCACCTATGCTCTTTATCTCTTATCCTGTTTTATGATTATACTTTATATCACTTATCAATAATATAACACAGTTTATATTTATTTGTTTATTGTCTGGCACTTTCCCTTAGCAGGCTTAGAATGTAAGATCCACGTGGGCAACAACTTGATTAGTTCTGTTCAATACTTTTTACTCCAGGACATGGTAGGTGCTCAATAAATATTTGAATAAACTAATAAGTAAATGAATATGGAGTTCAGTTTTTGGATGATGAATGAGAAGGTCTCCTATCTGGAAACCCTGGGTTCACCTGAAAAAAACGAGTCATCTGCACATGTCCAGTGACATCAAGCTGACTAAAGTAAGACTCCTGGCATATAAAACAAACTCAGCATGGACAGCAAAAGTAATAGTGAACCAAGGCTCCTAATGTCCCTGGCAACTACCCACAGAAGATCAGCAAGATACAGCAGGAGCCAGCTTGGCATCGGTGTGCGGTATTAGCCCATATTTCTCCTTCCAGAAAGAGGAAACACATCCACATAAAGCAAATGAGGTGAAAAAAAGGCCGACAATGAGTTATAAATTAAATTAGTGGCATTCTCATTGGTTTATGCTTGTATAGAGAAAGGCCATTAAGCTGGAGCTAAAAGGGGTCATTTTAAGCATTTTTAAATAAATTATTATGAGTCTGGATTTCTCTCTCTGAAATCTTTTCTAGAGAGAATACACATGCTTATAATTATCTTCTTTTCTAAGCCTAAATATCGAACGTACAATTCAACAAACATACATTTACCTATAGGGACACCAGCCAAGATATAAAAATTGGTACAGGCTTTAAAAATGAAGGATTTGGAAGTACAGAATACATGCCTCTGAAATGACATTGGGGGTATTAACTGGATGAATGGTCAGAAAAAAGAACAAGCAGATGCAGTATTAAAGAAAGATAGTTGGTCAAAAATAGAATGGTTGAAGAGTAGAACACCTAAGCAACATACCCAGCTTCAGGGATAAGTTCTAATGAGGATGAATGGCTTGAATCTTGGAGCATAATGAAGTGAATATTCACTACCTTAAAGAAATCTTTGTAGGAAGATAGGAATAGAAATAGAGGTTTATAAAAAGAGTTGGGCTTCTTTTCCTTACACCCAACTAACACTGGATTATGCAGTTTTGACACAATGTAAACTAATTCATCAAAGGACTACTTTTAAACAATGCTGTGTGTACCACCAGAAGGTATGTATCTGCCAAACTCAGCTCTCAATCTCTCAATCTCTCTCTCTCTCTCTCTTTCTCTCTCTCTCTCTCTCTCTCTCTCTCTCACACACACACACACACACACAGAGTCAATAAAGGAGAATGGAGGTTAGAAGTTTGAAGATAATACAAACCTTCAAGGTTTTTACAAAAGAATGATCAAATTCTAACTTCAGTTGAAGAATGAAATGAACAATGTAGGAACTTCAAAATTTAAGACTGAAGAGTCCAAATCCTTCATTTAATAGATGAAAAACTGGGGTTTCCCTGGTGGTGCAGTGGTTAAGGATCTGCTTGCCAATGCAGGGGACATGGGTTCGATCCCTGGCCGGGGAAGAGCCCACATGCCACAGAGCAACTAAGCCCATGCGCCATAACTACTGAGCCTGAGCCCGAGAGCCACAACTACTGAGTCTGCGTACCACAACTACTGATGCTCGCGTGCCTAGAGCCTGTGCTCTGCAACGAGAAGCCATGACAATGAGAAGCCCGCACACCGCAACGAAGAGTAGCCCCCGCTCGCCACAACTAGAGAAAGCCTGTGCACAAGCGACGAAAACCCAACACAGCCAAAAATAAAAACAAATAAACAAATTTTAAAAAATAGATGAAGAACTGGGACAAAGGGACTATACCTAACTTGCCCAACAAAACATACAAAGTTAGTGGAAAAGCTGGGATGGAAACCCAGATGTCCTAGCTCTGTGGCATATCCCTTTTATTTCACTAGTTCTCCATTTTGGTATCTTTACCATTATGATCATTTTACAAACAAAACAAAACACAACAAAACCAACTCCCCCTTGATGGAGCAAATATCTTAAGTAAGTATATATTTATAGGTCTACTGTTGTTATGTTTTCAGAACATAGCAGGAAAGTTCTTCTAAGATTATTGTAAGAACTTGAAGTGCAGGAATACTGAAAAGTAACCATTTACCAGGCTTCTGGAGTCTGCACCGACCCTGTCCAGGGCTGATTTGTGATTATAAAGATGACTGAGAGAGGAGAAAATGTGAAAAGTGTGTGTTTTAGGGTTTGGACATTTACCTCACTGTGGCTTTCAGTGTTCTTATTATTTCTTTAAGGAATGAAAATACCACTGATTTAGTATCTGAACCTAGAATACAATTCAGCATCACTGGAGACAATTTTTCTCCTTATTTGTATGAAATATAATTCTATACATTATAGAATTTTCCTGATAAATCTTTCCACTACCTAATTAGATTGCCACCAGTTTTAGAAAAAGCCCTCTTGGCTCTAAGGTGCCTAATTTGTCCATCTCGAATGATCCATGTTTCACTTGTGAATCATGCTGCATGATTCATATGAATCTTATATTATTACGTTAAAAGACTGAGCCCACAAAACATAACAAGTGTAAGTGGTTCAAATCTAGACCTATCCTTGTCACTGGTGAAAAAAAAATTTCATGTATCTCTTTAGCAAATAGAAAAACTTTTTGTTAACAAGATGAACATGCATTTAAACATGATATGCAGAATGCAAGAAAGAGTTTCAATTTCTTGAAGCCAAGGGCTGTTTCTTATTCATCACTGAATCCACTGCACGTAACACACCAGCTTAACGACTAAAACTCGATGATACTTATTGAGTGTCTACCCTGTCGTATTACCTTTAGGTACATTCTATTACGTTCAGAAAACAATTCTTTGACTTATTTTTTATCCTCATCATTATTATCCAATCATTATCCTCATTTTATTTTTTTAAGTGATAATAAGCATAGCTGCTTTATTATTATTATCATTGTTATTACTATTTAGTTTTAAGTGGAAATATTGCTGTACCATAGAGGTCAAATTGGAACTGGCTTTTCATTTATCCTCATTTTATACAAGAGGAAACTGAGACTTACCGAGATGAGCTAACAGGGCCACAGTGAAGATGGGTTTCCAGATAAATCCACTTTGCAACGTTGTTCTTGAAAACGTTCGTTTAGGTCAAAATGAAAAGGGCCCAGGTCACCTGGAAGACTTTAACTGCATGCCTACGTCTTTTTTACTTAGTAATAAAGCTATAATTTAGGGCTGATATTAACCTGGGAAGGGAAAAGCAATTATTTTACAGCTGAAGACTCCCCTGTGCATGTCAGTTCACCATCTAGAGGCCATTTTCACAGTTTATCCTTTGCTGCATGTATGGAATTGTACCACTTCTGACAGAACTCTTCAGTGGCACCACAAATAATCACTGTCATCATCTCTATTCTGATAAGTTCCATCAATCTTGTTGATGAACCATCACTCACTTTTCTTCCCAGACTTGATCTTCTCTTTTGCAAGAAACACACACATGTGCACGCGCGCATGTGCGCACACACACACACACACACACACACTCACATACCATTTTCTAGACCATTTAAGTATGTCTGGGAAAAATGTACAAGAAAGGATAATCTTGACTGAAGATACTCATGAATTGTTTTCAACAGACACCAAAAAGTTAGAGGCCACATCTTTAAGTGGCTGCAGAAAAATTTTAAATAGAGGTGAGGAAATGGAGTATATTCTCTGCAAAAACTCTGAAATGAATTAATAAACAAAGTCTAATGAAGAAGGTCTTTGAAATTAGAACCTATCGGTGGCTCTCAGAATTTTCATCCCGTGATATCCACTCTTCATCACCATCAGTTTGAGGATGCAACACTAATATGAACCACAAAAATCTGTGTGAAACAGGTTTTGGACCTCCTTAACTTCGTACCCCATGATCTTTAACCTATAATTTTTGAAGAAGCTGAGTAGAAGCTTACAATAGTTTGTACTTTAAAAACACTGGACAGCATTAAAGTCCCTGGCATAAATGAGGTGCCTTGGTCAGCCTAAAATTTACTGAAAAAGGCCTAATCAGGTAAAACAGACAGCACCCCAGGTAAAATTTCACAACATCACACAGACATACCAATGCAAAATTAAAACAGATTTCCACCTGAGAATTCAAGAAATGTACTACCTTGCCCCAAACCGGTAAGAAGCCGATTACCACAAGGATGGATAGTTACCCATGGCAAAGAACGGGATTCCCAGCAGGGTGGAGTTGTACTTTCCGTCGGTGATGAAGAAGATCCCAGCTGCGGTGACGACGGAGATGCACACGGTGAGCACCCCCAGGAGGCCCAGGAAGGGCTTGCCGCGCAAGCAGTCCTTCATGGAGCTGGAGAGGGTGGCTGTGGTCAGGATCAGCACGAGGCTCACGAGGACCTGGCTTCTGGCCAGGATGCTGGTCTTATGAAAGTCTCTCCAGAGGCTGAAGGACGCTAAGGAGTATAGCTGGAGGTCCCGGTGCTCCTCCTGGAGCTTCCTCATAAGCTTACAGAACTCATTCTCCCACTTCTCCCCTATGAGGTCTTGGGTGGCAGAGCCATAGGTCTGGAGGTAGTAGGTGATTTGAATGGCTCTGGCTGACTTGACCCGCTGGTCCTTGCTGTTCGGCACTTCCACTACCCCGCCCAGTTGGTGTCCAATAAAACTGTTCCTCCCATCCTTGAAAACAGAAAAAGGGGAGGCTGAAGTTACCAGCGGGATGCGCATTCCAGAGAACAGAGTCTTACTCTAAGTGAAGGGGCACAAAAGGCAGAGGTAGACTCCAGCGACTGTGGAACTGATGTGGGTGGAGTGGCATGTTAGGATTTTATACTCAACTCTTTGGAGCTCCATGGGATACCATGCAAAATGATCGGAATTAAAAAGGATGCAAAGAGCGTTGTGAAGTTATACAAGACTTGCCACATGCATAGGAAAATGTACATACATATTATTTCGATCTCATCCATACCCTCATTCTCACCATTTCCTTCTGTAACAATCTATTATAACTCCTTTATGCAGGATCAAGTTTAATCATTCAGTTTCAGCCAAAAGTGAAGCATGGCATGAGTTAACAACTTTTCAAAAATTAAAATAATAATGTGTTTAATAAATACATGCTAAACTTTCTAGGGTTAACACACACACATACTAACACACACACACCTACACTAACACACACACACCTACATTAACACACACGCACCTACACTAACACACACACACAACACACACACACACATTACAAACATCCACTGTTGTTTGTACTCTGGGGGTACAGCTGTGTATTGCAGAACAAGTAGAAGAAAATACTGGGGTTTTTTTTTTACAAATAATTTAATAGTATTGACATGTTTTCTAAATATAATGTGAGCACCTGTTCACTCACTACAACATTCCCTTTAAATACCTGCTCCAGTTGTAGGTTGACCAGAAAGCACAGTGGACAAACCCCCCAAACGAGACTAAGATTTCAGGTGGGGTTGTCAAAAGTCATCTCAATTTCAGGATTTCACATGAAGTAGAGTAGACAAGATCATAAGAGTAGGGTTTATAAGAGGGGCAATCACTCTTCTTTAAGGAAGACGAAAGGTGGACACTGAGTTGCTTAAACAGATTCAGAGCAGTAATTCTCAACCGTGTGCCTTAACACTCGGAAAGAAATCCCTGACAGCCGTCGCCGAATTTGCCGCATCTGTCATGTACTCCAATGGTAATTTTTGTCAGATGGAATATCGAACCCAGTGGCAGGTTGCAGGATGGAGTCTGGTTCTGAAAAGGTGCATCAGGTCCCAGAAGAGACACAGGCACAAAGGTAAATGTATGCCATGAACAGCTTATGTGTTTGCTACATCAGGCAAGACATGACATGTATCTCGTGAGGATTTAAAAGTGTAGAGTCAGAACAGGAAATAGAAAGGTAGTACAGAAGGGCAACAAACCCAACTGTGTGGTAACCACGGTTGTTTTCACAGAACCATGAGGCACTGTGTACCCAAGAGACACGTGTAACAAGTACTGTGGACTTAGTACCAGACACCTGTATCTGGGGTACTTTTTGTATTTGCATCAAAGCTGCCCTAGTACTTAAGAATGTGTTGAAACTCAAAAAGCTTGAGAAATTTAGAGTGTACAAACATTGTTAGTAGGGACCATCAAGAATTGCAAGAAAGAAATTTTATAGTCACTCTATATACCCACTTTCCCCCTACATGTTAAATAAAAAGTCTTTCTATTTAATTCAACCTAACTCTAATGAACGATATATTTCTCAATAAGAATTTAATTTGAGGGTTTTTTCCCCGTTGCTTGGGGTTTCTCCCACTCCCCATGGCATCTTTGTAATGTTCCTATCTTTTTTCCTTATAAAAAATCAAACTGAAATTCTGACTGTAGGATCCCAAGGCTCTGTCTTGATTAAATTCTCTGGGGTCCCCCAGTGAGCTGCAGGTGGAAAGGTGGGGCAGCTTTGAGCAAGGAGGTGGAAATTCTGCCCTATCACTGAGAGACTGTGATGTATGATTTTCACTCTTTCAGTACAGGTCAAATTGCTCCTCAGTTGGGCTTGTTTATTTTTGTTTAAGCTTGGTGTAAGTTTTAGCTCCACCCCTGTTCCCACTTCTTTGAAATCCTATCTGTGATGTCGACATATTTTGGATTAAGATTACACTAGACAGAAGAAACTGAAAAAAAGGATAAAGTTTGTTTTTTTCTCTACCATCCTCTAATCTCTACATATACCTCTCTTCATCTGGCTTCCTACTGTTCCCAGACACTTATACCATCTCTTACTTTTCCCATACTTAGGGAAGTAGTCTCTAAAAAATAACCTGTGATTAGTTAAATACACCTCAGGGTGAATTCACTGAGTCAAATATTAGCGAGTGTTTATTATATACCAGGCTTTCTTCTAGGCACAGGGAAATTACCAGCGAGCAAGATAGGGAAGCTGCCAGCTCTCAATAAGCACACGTTCTAATAGAGGAGACAGGAAAGCAGCAATTAAGTGATTAACGAAGATTATTTCAGACAGAAATAGTAGGGAGAAGATAAAATAGGACTAAGTGCTGGGCAGGAGGTGTCTAGGTTAGATGGTGTGTTCAAAGTGTCCTCTAGAGCTAAGCCCTCTGTGAGGACGTAGACTTGGCCATAGAAGAATAGAGGAAAGCACCAGGCAGAGGGGGAGTGGTGCAAAGGCCTTGAGGTGAAAATGAACGTGGTGGGCTCAAGGAGCAGGAAGAAAGGCCAGAACGGCTGCAGCAGAGTTCAGGAAAAAAGTGGGAGGAGACAAGGCCTGAGGGCTTGGCCAGCAATAGGCCATGCAGGGCCTGGCAGGCCTGGCAAGGACTTCTTATTTTACTCCTAGTGCAAATAGAAGCCAGTGAAAGGTTTTAGGTGCAGGAATGATGTGCTCTCATCCAGAACTGTCCAAGCAGGCTCTGGCTTCAATGTGAATATATTGAGGGAGAGCAGAAGTGGACCCAAGGATATGAATTAGAGACTTAAATTCATCTTATGTTAATGACGCCGGTTCAATTCATAGAATGATAGAGCTGAAAAATGTCTTCAATATTACGTAAACATTTATACTCAGATACTTATATCACTCATTTTATAGATGAGAAAAACTGAAACCCACAAGGGGAAGTGAACCAGCCAAGGGTTTCTTATCCAATTACTGAGAAATGCAGACTATATGTGCATGACGCCAGGTCACAGGATTCAGTGCTCTCTCCATTAATCCCACCTGACTCCTTATAAATCCAGGGAAGTTCTGCTCAGAGGATAATTACAGTATATGTTATATTCATTCCTTGTTTCTCCTACATAGAAGCACCTATGAGCTGGGAACTAATGAACTCTTCCACCACAAAATAGGAGAATAATCTCTAACAAATAATGTATAAAAGTGTATTTCCCAAGACTATATTGAGTAGGCTGATTGGGGCAATGGTTTGTACAAGATGTTCATTCAACAGAGCTTTCGAATGTCCAAAGACCTTGTTTATTTTATCCTGGTGCGTGGAGTAGGGCAGATTAAGAGAGAGAAATGCATTCGGTTTGTTACATTCATTTACACATAATGAGACGAAAGCCTATCTTTTATGAAGTCATTTTTGTAAGAAATGGAAGTGAGACAATTTCAAAATGCGGGTGGTGGTGGTGAGCAGCTAGCTAAACCCAGTGTAGACCAGCCATTTAAAAAATCTATATTTTGCCTTGTTTAAGATTTTGACTTTTGTCCAGACACATTATCAGCACCCTCTTTGATCCACCATAATCTCCAAATGAGGCCTGAGGGATGCATAAATCTTTGTTCTGCTGCTAACAATCCCTCAGAAATTTTGCGGTACGTGGGCCTCTCACTGTTGTGGCCTCTCCCGCTGCGGAGCACAGGCTCTGCACACGCAGGCTCAGCAGCCAGGGCTCATGGGCCCAGCCACTCCGCGGCATGTGGGGTCTTCCCGGACCGGGGCACGAACCCGTGTCCCCTGCATTGGCAGGCAGACTCTCAACCACTGCGCCACCAGGGAAGCCCCCTCAGAAATCTTTTTGATGACAGAAATGAGTAAAGACAGACAGAACTGCACTTACGTGAATAAATAACTTTAAAAATATTTCCTTTTTCAAATAATAGGAAGTACAAGTCCTCTTCCACTTTTATTGCACAAGCAAGCATGTGTCATAAGCTAGTGAATAGACAGGGGGACTTAGGGGGTACCTGGAAAGAGGATTTGCATGTATCATGGCCTGGAGGCAAAGAACGGCACATGATGTTCAAAGAACTGAAGGAAGTGATGGGATTGGAGGCTACAAAAAGAAGCAGGGCGTCTGCTGTAAAGGCCGTGGAAGCTTTATTAAAAGAGCTGGACTTATTGTCCTGCAATAGGAAACCACTGGTGAGTTCTAAGCAGGGGAATGACATGATTTACTTTTGGGAGTGCTCTCTCATTGCACTGTGGAAAATGATTTAGGGAGTCAGGGCGACTCTAAACGAAGGAGGTCAGTTAGGAACTCCCTGCAGTATTTCAGGTTCTTAATGCAGCATGAAAAAAATGTCAGCCCAGGCCGTCACTGGTAGGTGAATTGTTCCAAGGTGAATCAACAGAATTACAGGTCATGATACTATCTCACCACCATGAAGCACCGCATCACATCAACTCTCCAGGAGCAGTGATGCCAGAAAAAAAAATTTTATATTCTTTAGGTCTTATTTTGTTTATGGTTACTACTCTGTAACTTTTACAATGACTCCCACCCAATCCACACCTCCACAGTGGAAAAGGAAATTAAACTCTTAGAGATTAAGATCAAAGAATAAATTCTCCAAGAGATAGGAGAGGAAAGAGACATGAATGTCATAAACTATTGTGCAGAGAAAAAAATTACTCAACGATGCTTTGAAGTTATAGGAGAGAAAGTGTCATATCTGCTCAATGTATGTGCTAGGTTGACATTCAGAGATTTTCTGTGCAAGATAATCTGGCAGCACAGCTCCTGTCCAGAATAATTGTACTTTTGATCTCATCAATTTTCAATGAGGTCAACACTGCAAGGATACTGGAAATCTTTAGATGGTCAGTTGTCTTTTATTGCTGAAAAGAAAGACTGCTATGTATGGTAGATAGTGACATTTCTAAAGGAATGGTACAATTTGTTCTTGTTGTTTGTTTGCTTGTTTGTTTAAATAAGATTTATTTCTTGTATTTGCTTCCTAACATATCTCTTTGTTTTATTCTCAATATCGACTGTACACACAAAGTAGGATTAAATAAAATCATCAGCTATCTTGAATTTCCTCTCTAGAGCTCCATGTTTAGTAGAAACAAGCAAATAATGAGAAAGCAAGTTCCTATAAGGTACTTAGTTTAAAAAAAAAGAATCAAAAGCATTTTCAAAATGAACACTTTAAAGCATTAAATGCCCTAATAAAGAATAAATTAAATTTCTTATGTCACATTACTAAGCTAGAATAGTGCAGGGGTGTATTTTTTTCAAAGAGGAAGTTTAAAAAAAGTAAGGTTTCTGTGTTGCTGCAATGAAATAAGGGCTTCAGCCAATGAGACTACAAGTTTAATTAAGCACGCTAGCATATTAATTTTTAACACGTGTGGCAGACTCAGTTCCAGAACGGAAGAACTTTATTTGCATTACCCTGGGTAACTTTCCTGGCCACTCTCTGAGGAAGTGCTATTCTGAAATAACCTCAGGTCACCCTCCAGAGCACAGGGGCCTTGCGAGAGGAAGTAAAATAAGGTTACACAGCTAACTGGCAGAGCCAATTACCTCATTCTTGTTTATAATTTCAGTGCTCTTGTTCTTAACACAACTGCACATACGTTTGAATAATCTGTGAATATACTTGAAATGAAAGGAAGTACAAGGTAGCAGTTTTGTACACAGACTCAAGAGGCTACTGTCACGCTTACAGCCCAGTGTCAACACTGACCAGCTGTGGGAGTCTCCTTAGCTCTCCGCACATCAGCTTTATTATTGGTTAAAATAAGAATCATAAGGCATTGTGAGGACCAAGTGTGTTCATACATATAAAACACTTAGAATAGCAGTCAGAAAATGTTGGATATTATTAATGTGTCATAAATTAAATATTGGAATGATACTGTTTATTTACTTAGCCATCTATTTATTATTTCCACATTTCCCAGCAACTGTCTGTAAATGTGATGGAAAGCACACAGGGTCCAGGGTCCAGACTGGTTTTAAGCTCCAGGTCTGCTGCTCTACAGTAGGGTGATAGAGGACAAAATGCTTGACTTCTCAGACTGCCAACTGGTTCATCTCCAAAATAAAAGGTTCGGCTTAAATTATCTCTAAAGGTTTCATTAGCTCTGTATTTAATGATCCGTCCATGGTAAAGTCATTAGACATTACAAAGTAGGCTAGAGAAATCTGCCCTGAGGAAAAAAATAATTAAGAAGAAAAGAGAAATGCAAGGTGACCCATGTTCATTTCCATAGAAACAAGAAGCTTTTTATCTTCTTTTAAATCTGGACCCAGTAGCTTTTTCTTCTCTTTGAGTAATTTCCAGAGAGAATTTTTCTCAAATGGAAAAAGATCAAAACTTTGCCCCATTTTACCTACGTGTAAATCATTTCTCAGTAGCCCAGATGAATTCATTTGTTTCTTAGATAGTAAAATTCATGTTTTCTTCAGATCGCTCTTTCATGAAATCTGGAGAATGAATCAGGGAGGATTCATCTTCTCCACTGTACTGGTTTACTTACCACGTAATAGGACAAATGCATTTAATTTCTCCTCAACTCATACAAAATCTTCACACAAATATGTAAGCAATGTGTGGAAGCAGAGTTGATATCTACATTAAATTGAAGCATATAACAGTGACCTTTTTATTTCTTTGCAACACGTATCAGTGACCCTATCCCAAAAATTTCCATTAAAAGCAATATTACCGTTTTAAATGAGTCTTTCACAACGCGAGCACAATGACCACTCAGGGCAAGTATTCCATATTCAAGATTTAAGTTTGATGCTGGTCTACACAAAGGAAGCGGCCATCGCTCACACAGGAGCATTTGAGGAATAGAGAAAGCTTCCTTCAGGAGAGGCATTGAAAGTCTGCCATTATAGCTTTTGCTTTGGGCTAAGAAACTCCCGAAAAGACTAGTTTACGACCACATGCTTTATAAGGAATGTGACACCTGAGCCATTAGCATCTCTGAGTGGAACAGTCGATCAGACTAACAAACTAGAGGCAAACCTGTGTAGAGCTCAAAACATCCTCAAGAAGGCGAAAGTTAGGGAAGATCAAAGGAGTGGGTATGGCAGGCAGGAGTGTGGTGAATCTGTGGGGTACCCAAGGACATGACACACAGGTGGGAATAGGCAAGAAGAGCAGAGTCATTCATTCATTCCAGAAATATTCCAGAAATATTCAGCGAACATATGTTCTATGACAGCCAGCTATTGAGGATAGAGCAGTGAACAGCTATAGTTGTTATCCTCAAAGAGCCTAAGGCTCTGGAGTACAGTGGGAGGTGGTGGAAGATAAGTAAGCAGGCAGGCATATATATATATATATATATATATATATATATATATATATATATATATATATATATATATATATATAAAAATGATACTGGTTCACCCAAGATGTTAAGGTAGCACTGAGATGGAATCACTAACCTAGCAGGGACTAAGAAGGCTTCCCAAAGAAGGTAGCATCTAAGGTGAGACCTGAAACATGAGTAACAATTATCCAAGTGAGGATGGGGGATTTGGTTGGTGAACATGGGGGGCATGGTCTTCCAGGCAGAGGGAACAGCATGTGCAAAGGCCAAGAAAGAAGAGTAAGCATACTGTGCTCCTGGGACTTTGATAATGATTGGAATATACAGTGGGGGCAAGAAAGGGTGATGCAGAGATGGGTACAGGTAAGGAGTATGGAGATTTGTTTGTTCAGAAGCTCTCTTTGACTGCAATGTGAAAAATAAACTTTAGGTATGCCTTGGGGATGGAGAGGGACACTAGAGAAGGGCCATGGGATCTTTTTTTTTTTTGCCTTCCTCACAGCATTATCTAATCCAAGACTTACCTAACTGATTGAATGAGCATCCAAAAAACGATTTTTCAGATTTTATAGAATACACACTGTTCTTTTTTTTTTTTTTAACCAGGATTTGGCAGCTAAGATTTTTTTTTTTTAAGATTTGATTTTATTTATTTTTGGCTGCATTGGGTCTTCATTGCTGAGTGCCTAGGAAGGCAAATTGTTAGTCTATGTGTAGAAAGCAAGGTAAGGACAAATAAATGGAAGATAAGGTCTCTTCCCTGGAAGAGTTTATAACTTTGTACAGAAACAAAAGCCTTTTAGATGACAAGAAAATAAAGCTGCATGGAGCATTAGAACTCAGGAGACACTGCTGAAGAATTGTAACTGCTGAGGGCTGCAAAATTATATACATATAGCATGAACTCAACCACGTTAAACTAATTATGCACATATAAATATTCAAAGGAAATTATCAACATTTTAACACTGGCTCTTATTCAGTATAAAATTATAGGTCATGTCTGCCTCTTTGGTTAATCAGGCTATTTTATATTACCTTTTTAAAAAGCCTATTGACTCATCAACAAAAATAATAAAAATAAGTGTGTTAAGAGAACTGAATAAAGGCTAGATAGGAGTGAGAGGGATAAATTAGGTAAGACTTTGAATCAAATTTCACTCAAACAGGCAGCTGGGAGAGGAGGGAAGGCCAAGAATCAAGACTCCCTTAGTCCCAGGCTCAAGTTCTAAGCAGTCTGCATTGTGGCTTCCAAGTAAACTTGAGTTTCAGTGGTTCATTCTTCCTCATGAAGGACCTTGGTTTTGCCCATCGAGACATAATGAACGATAGTATTCGACTTAAGAGTAACAGCAGATTCCCAGCTTCTAAGGGTAGGGTAAAACACTAACACACACTCAACTCTCCAGCTGATCTGACCTTGCCCTTGGCTAAGTGTTTTCTTCTCAGAAAAAAAAGATCATGGAGACCTTTGTAGCTCAATGTCATTTTCCTTGTTCTGAACTTGAGTTCTGAAAAGGTCCTCATGAGGTTCTTTTTAATTTTTGTCATTATACCTTTCCTTCCCATGCGGTTTTTCTTTAATCTGAAAACAAAGGCCAAATTATTTGACCAATCAAATGAAAAATAATTTTTGAGGATTTGTGATGCATAAAACATCATGATAGGCAAAAGCTGATTTCTTTCTTTCTTAAATTATCCAGATAATTGTAATCACAGAGGTCTGGATTATGAGATTGATTAAAACTTCCAGGAGATAGGCATTAATTTAGGCGGTTTGAAAACAGTGTTGCCATTTATGAACTCCATTTTTCTAATTTCTATTTTTCTTTGCTTTCCAAGATTGTATCTAATTTTCATTCAAAGGGGCCTCTTCTGATAATTAACATGTGTTGTCTTTTTCCATTGTTATTTGTTTTATCACTCCAACTAGACTTCCAATTTCAGTGAAGTTAGGAAATGAAGGTGGGACCTTTTTCCAGCTAAAGGAAACTAATTTGGGACACGTATCTCAAGGAAATGCAGAGAAACTGACATACTGTAAAAGAAGAAATCAATGGCATAGCTTTTATTTGCAGTTGTGGGCGAGGTTACCTGTGTCTTAATACTTTGATAAAACGAAGGTGACACCCTTGTTTCTCTACTGAAGATGAATCAGATCTTAATATCTCATTGGCTTCTATGAACATCCTCCCTCCTCTTTCTCCATCCATCTCCTTTCTCCCCCCACTCCTGTCTCTCTCTTTCTCCTGCTCTCTTTCTTTTTTTCACTCTTTCTCCCCTCCTCTCTGACCTTTTCCCCTCCTTTTCCTCCCCTCCCCCTCCCATCTCTGTCCTTCCTTTATTTGAAACACAACTACTGCAAAGCCACAGTGAGGGATAATTATTGAACTATGTCAGTAAAATGCCAGATAAAGAATACAGCACTTGCTTAAGTCCATTTTATCTTCACTAAATTACCTTTTCTTTTTAATATCTAAAAGGACAGACAAGCTTTGAAAATACTGTGTATGATATACATTCTAATGAGATCCATATAATTGTTCTTTACTACTACCAAGCTATTCAGCCTCAAAGCTATTAAAACAACTGAAAGCCTTTCGATAAAGCCAAGAAAGTAAGAATTAAACTTTAAAAATGCCTGAATGAAAAATTAACTCAAAAGCAAAGTGCGTTGTGTTTTTTTTTTTTTGCTTGATAATTTAACCCACTGCAGAAGATTATCCAAAAATCTTCAAAGATTTAGAAAATAAACTTCCACTTTTATTTTCTGGTTGTTTGTTGCCCTTCTGGTTGTTTTTGTTTAAGGCTAATACTAAAGTTCGTTTGCAGTCACTTACAAATGCTTGTTGGATGTAGGAAAAAAGTGACTCATAAAGTTAAGTATATTAAGCAAGAGAATAAGTTCTGTCTAATGACTGTAGACTCCAGTTTCAGTAAGGCAGATAAAACTTAGAGATTAATTCATGGAACACTTACATGCATGTGTTTTTAGTTTTATACCTATGTGAGGCTTTTTCATTAATAATATTCACAAACTAAAATCTTTAATTTGATTGCATATCCCTTTTTTGGTTTGGAACACATGGTAACCTGAATAAGTTAGATGGTAGAAAGTTATGGTGGGTAAAAGCATATATATGATGCATAATCCTAGAAGGTTTGACAATTGATTTACTTAGATTTTTAGGCAAGAGAGAAAAATATTAAGACAGTCTCATTATAATGAAAGTAATCATCACTGTAAATTCACTCTTCAAAATTAGGCCAATTTTAAGTGGGCCAACCCACATTCCAGCCTTTGGGAGTTTAACTGCCTTCACTACATAAACATGATTACTGCTTCTAGCCACACATAAATATCCCTCTTCACTGTGTCAGTTCTTATATCACCTAGCCCTATTTCATGGAGTTTGGAGACAAGGCTTCTAATCAAAATTGCAATCCTGTTTTAGGCTGGTTTCAATTTGCTTCTGAGTTTTCCAAAAGAGTGCCAAGTTTCAGCAGCCCGATTTCTCATAATTTGACAATCAGTATATTTTTTCTTTCAACAAATCACTACCTTTCTTTTCAAACTATAAAACATTAGTAGAGAGAATTCTTCCAAAGCTGCTCTTACAAACTGTTAAGAAATGGACTGAGATACCCTCCCCATTCTTCAGAGGAAAGACCTACAACACATACTACAGGTCCCGTGACCTGGTTGCCGGGAAGGTGATGCAAAACCACTTCGGCATCACAGGCCATGTGGCTGACAAGAGCAGCTTGGCTTTAAAGTCTGAAGAACTTGGGTTTGAATGCTGATTTGGCCACTTAAAACCAGTGTGATTTTTAAAAAGTTACTCAGGTTCTCTGAGCCTCCTTTTTCAGTTATGAAATAGGACTGTCTAGCTCATAAGCTTTATTAGGAGAAATGTTTTATGATATTGGAAGAGGGATGGCACTCTGTATGCTATTTTGTAGGAGCTCTATCAACAGTTATTATCAATTACAAAATGATGGTTGAGGGATTCAGTGATCTTAATATGAATTAAAAACAGACCATGGCCCTTGGCACCAAAAACATTCCATCAACCCTCAGCCTACACTGCAGATACAGAACGTTTCCAGGGCTCCCTAAGTAGGAGATGTTTAGCTAAAAGGAGGAACAAAAGATTCTAACTGTCTGTTCCAATCCTGGGCGTCCGCTCGCCATATGACAGAGAGCTTGCTCCCAGTTCAATGCAGGTTCAGAAGACAAACTGTACCTGGTATTTTTAGGGGAAACCTAAAAGAGTTGGTTCAAAATTCTTTTCAATATACTCCAAGTGATCATCTGGACAGAGGATTTCTCTAATACAGAAAGCAACTTAATACCAAAGCAAATTTTCTGAGTCAACTGAGCTCATGAAGTTTACCCTCCTTCACTGTGGGGTTCCCAGGATTCACTGGGTTCAGACGCTGAGTCAGGCCCATGTGTCAGCAGGGCCCTATGCTTTTATTCTAGGCACCGAACAGGTGGGGCTTCTGGATGTGACCAGCTCCATGGTGAAAAGAGGGCCTGCTGCAGCTCTGTGGCTTTCTTTGCAGCCAAGACTATGATGGAAATAAGAATCAAACTTCCTGATTCCACAATACAGAGGGCCCCCGCTGAAAGTTCCTGTAACTAAAAGCACCTGGTGAAATCATGCAGGAGCCTCACATAGCTTCCCTATTTTATTACCTGTCTTTAAACTTCATATATAAAATGGCAGCAGGCAAAAGCCAGATGAGGTGACCCTACACTCACATGGTTTCATTTTGTGTTTGCTGACGTGCTATCTGAGCACCCTACTGGATTGTTCCAAGGAATATAATTTCATCAAAATAATTGCAGTAAACTTTGATTTTAATATACTTGTTTCAGTACAAGATCTCCTGCTTGCTACAGATATTCAATGTTCTCTCCGATACTGTAACACGTCACACGCATCACTGATGTTTGCTCAAAGGATGCTCTAAGAACACTGTGTCTAATGCAGTGTCAATATAAATTCAGTGTAATTCATCTTCCCCATTGATCGCAGATACCTTCATTCAAATGAGTTGATTACATCAAAGTGAAGAGAAGGAAAAAAATGCCGAGTGAGAAATGCAAATACAAAAAGGGGACACACAGACGTTGCTTTCAACTTACACTCAACAAAGAACTAGTTTTTTAAAGCACCCGTTACAAATGAAGCTATTTTACAGACACAAAAACATAAAGGGCTGGTTCGTTGTCCTTAAGAACGCTCACTGTCACTTTCCCTCACTGCAACACAGGTTAATTCCCTATGATTTTGCAAGTAGTGAGAGCATTCGCTATGACTATGTCAGGCCTCCTTAGGAATAAGGTGAGAGGCTTTCTTTTTTACAGAGATTATGTAAAGAAAACAATCTAACATCTTTCATTTACATGGAGGTACTTTGTGGAAGCAGGGTTAACTTGGTAAGTGGGTGTCTGATTTGGCTAAAAAGATCAAGGCTATTTGAAGCCACTGCAATCAGGGGAGACTTTTCAAATGCACATTGCTATGTCAAAGGGCTGTTAAACACAACGATAATAACACACACACCAAAAACAACACTCCCTCAGAACTGTGGCTGGCAGCTGTCTGCACCACACTGGAGCTGTTTACAAGGAAATACGGAGTGAGGTTCTAAAGGAATAAAATGGCACTCAGGACTGAGCTACCCAATTTGGAATAATAAAGGACTCCCGGTGTGAAAGGGCAATGAGGCCCACCATTCCTTCAACAGCAGCGTGAGCAATGATGTTTGTTATTGATCGTCTAGGACGGAAAAGAAGGATGATCCCGAGGGAGACATCAGAAGCGACATGGGTACTGCCCGAAGGAATTGGGAATAGTTGCCATTGAAAACCTTTAAAACTAGAAGTGACCCGGTGAGATATATGTGCTACAAGTGCCCTCTGGTAGCAATATGATGGATGGTCTGAAATGCCTGTGTGTGTATGTCAGGATTTTAGGACAATATTGACAGGGGGTGGTAGATAAGTTAATTCCAGGAGAAATCCAGGTGAGAGATAATGAATCCCTAAATGGAGCAAGTGACAACAGAGAGAAGAGAGAATGAGCTAATAAAGAGATATTTAAGAAGCACAATGGATAGAACTTGGTGCCTGACTGAATGTGAGAAATAAAGGAAAGGTGGGGAGAAGCAGGTGGTGATTCCAAAGTACTGGCTTAGGAGCCCTGCAGATGACAGTGGCACTTCCAGAGCTGCAGACCACATTTGTGTGGGATGAGTGGAACAGGGATTGAGCTCTATATATTGAGTTTTAAGTACCCGAAAAACATCAAGGTGGAGATACTTAGAAACGAGTGAAATTATGAGTAGCGTGTTTAAGAGAGGGTAGAGATGAACACTTCAAAGGTATTACACAGCTAACAAACTGCAGGAAGACTGGAAGTTATGGTGAGATTCTATAGGCTGAGAAAAATAAGGTCAGGAAAATTCATAAAAAGGCAAAATAATGCAGAAAACTGGCAACACTTCTTGTAGAGTCTATACTGATGAAACATTTCACCACCCCTGATGGGAAAATATATATTAAACAAATGAGGAATTATAATGGATGGCAACACATTTGCTGACACGTATTTAATTATCTCAAAATAAATTTTTATAGTACATGGGTTTACAACACACTCATATGTCCCAATTCATTGAAATGAAAGTCGTTCAGATCCAAAGAACAGTCTTCAGTTGGAATATTTTGTCAGAGCCTTAATAGGAAGTTCTCGCCAGTCAAGTGAAGTTGCATCCTGTTCAACCTTTTGGGATGAAGGATTTGCCTTTTAATGAGAAATTTGCATTTCATTATTACGATGTACCCTCTGTCCTTGACTTGGTTATTATCCACAAAAGCAGGGACTTCTTTGGATCATATGCTTAGCATACAGTAATGACAGATTCTAAAAATTTAACTCAGATATACTTTAAAAAGCAGAGTTAAAAGAAAACGGCTATGAAAAACACCACACTCTCCTCTGCTGTGTGCAACACAAAGAAAATCCTTAGAGGTGACCTCACAAATTTCCTGTTTCACAGGCAGGCATCTGTGAAGACTGAACAAGTCAGGAAAAGAGTTCTGTTAGGTCAGGTCATTGAATATGCTAAGAAGTACTGTAAAGGGGTATTTGATCACTCAGGGCCACATGAGTCAGCAGTATACTTTACGCAAGGAAATAGCTGCGTGTGTGCGTGTGTGCGTGCGTGCGTGCGTGTGTGTGTGTGTGTGTGTGTGTGTGGCAGGGAGGGGAGAGGGATCCAAAATTCTAATTTAATTTGCCATAGCAAACCTTCAATAGACAGACATTAGATTAAATAATAAAGAAATAAGAAAAATGAGCTCCTATTTATGAAGCAATAGAATATTTGCATTAAGAATAATTTTAGCAACTTACTAATTATCTGGTTATAATTAAATAATAAAACGGACAGATTTTCAAGTTGGATCAATATGACCATTAAAGCCACAATACTTCTGAGGAAAACTCAGAACTGTCTGAGATAACTTATTTGCAAGAGAATTTTTTTTTTTTATCAGTGGTAAATAAAAAGTTAGAACTGATATAAAACATTTCAAGAAATTTAAATTGGAAGAAAGCTCTTTCCTCTGAAGTCTTGTGATATTTTCTGGATTTCTCCTATGGCATTTATAATTATCATATGGTATTTTCAGTATGTCTGTTCTCCCCTTTTTTTACTGGAAATTCCCCGGAGGCAGAATAAATGTTTTTGTTTTGTATAACTGCCTACAATAGAGTAGCTCCTCAAAACTCCGTTATTGATCCAAGAGTGATATGTGCCTTATCCGCTAAAAACTTTCCTTTTTGAACTGTGTGGAGACTTGTAATGCTAGATCACAATAGAGGAGAAGGGCAGGACATTACATTTGCAGGCAGATGGATGGGATCCAGGTAATTCGTGGCTTTCTCTTTATGTCAGAATGGTAGCTGGACCAGTACCAACAACATTCACATGGTTTCTGCCTTCTCTCAAATCTCTTTTCCATTGATTTCCACAGCCTTGCTTTGACCTCTTCTTTGGGCCTGAAACTCTTACCACGAGGTGCTATTGTTTTGTGTTACACAACAAAGGGGGTGGGGGCAACATTCCCCAGAAAATCACCCTTAGAATATTAATTCCGGATGGCAATGGTTACCCTGGATACTGCTTCTTTCTCAGGTCAACCCAGAACAACAATCTGTTACCTTGGAAGGCACAGAGCAAGGGCCTGAAAGAACGACCAATTAGACAAACAGGTTTTAATGAGTCAAACAGCTGGCACCGCTTGAGGAATCGTGGGCCCTGAGGGACACTGCAGGAAACCCTGGGCTATCGGATGTTGGAGAAAAGAGGCAGCTTGAGCATACTGTACCCTTTTGACTAAAATTAGCTGTGGGATTTCTTTAGTGTGACAGATGCAGTAGTCATTTGTATTTTATAAAAATACAAAAGCAAAGAAACCTCACAGGTGCACAGGCCCTAAAATGGTAGGTTTTAAGCAAACAGATTTAGACCTGAATGATGGCGCATTTGGATAAGAAGAGCTGTCTACGGGAAGTCATGATTAGGTGACTGGGTACAGTTGCCAAGGTAGATCCTGAGAGGTGGGGCTTCTGGGTACGGGTCTCCCCAAAAGGGACTAGAATCAAGGTATAGATATAAAGATGAGGGGTTAACTGTACTGCATTCTCTTACTTTCCTCAGAAAAACAGTGAAGATTACTTAGAGAGTTTTAGGTAACATCTTACAGAACAAAGCTGAGGGTGGGAAGGCATTCAAAAATGTTTATATTCTCTGGTTTCAGAGAACTGTAGTACCATTACTATTCGAATGGAGGTTTGAAATATTAACACACACTTGAAAAGTGTAGCAGGGAGAGTGTTGGGGCGGGAGAAGACGTGTCTTCTGGCTACTTGTTCTCCACTCCTTTGCTGCTCTTTCCCTTCTGAGTCTTGGCATCCTGTGCGCTTTTTCAGCCCGTCTGTCTCTCAAGACCTAATTACTGCAGGCACCATCTCTTATCAGAATAAACTCCCTTTGTAATCACTGAAAATGTTGCTTTTCACTCAATCTTCTCACTCCCAAAACAATGATTAGAAGATAAAATGTCTTGAAGAATTGAGTAATAATAAAATGCTGTTAAAGATATCGGGGCAAAAAAAAAAAAAGATATAGGGGCAGTGAGCTGAGTTATCAGGCACAGTGAAGTACCTCTCTTTCCAGAATGGCTGTTGCACACATTCTGCATTTACCATCCCCCAAAAGAAGAAGACACATTTCTCAAAGAATGGAACCCCTTCGTCATAATGCTCTACTGTTCTTGTATAATGAAATGTATATCAAATGCAAAATTAACTGCTTTTTCCTTACTTTTCTTCTTTAAATAATCTTTTTTTTGTTATCATCTGTGTGGTAGATAAATAATGACCTCTTCATTTTTCAGAGAAATATGTGATATTTGAAATATGCTTTTTCCTAATACATATAATATTCTGTTGAAACACTTACTTAGAAGATGGCAACACCTGAATCCACTCAGGTGGATTCAACAACTCAAACTCTGTAATAACAAAGTATGAAGATGAGTTGGGTCACTGTGAATTAGGAAAATCAATCCTTCAGAAGATTCCAATATTTCACTCGACTGCAGTGACTTCCAAAATGTTTCCCTGGACCCAGAAGCATCAACATCACCTGGGAATTTGGTAGAAATGCAAATTCTCTAAATTCTGACTCTCTGAATCAAAACCTCAGAGAGTAGGGCCCAGTCATGTTTTGTTTTGTTTTAATTTTTATTGGAGTATAGTTGATTTACAATGTTGTGTCAGTTTCCGCTGTACAGCAAAGTGAATCAGTTTTACATATACATATATCCACTCTTTTAGATTTTCTTCCCATACAGATAATTTTTTTTTTCAGTCATGTTTGCTTTAACAAGCCCTTAGGTGGGTCTAATGCACACTTGAGTTTGAGAACCACTGCCCTGGAAGAATTTCTTTCTCCTGTGCTTGCAATGTTAGCCTGATGGTGATGAGTCAAACTTCATACGAGAAACACGGTAAGAAGTTTTTTTTTTGGCTCCTAAGACATCAAGAATGTGTATGTTAGCAGAGAGATGGTTAAAAGAATGGAACCAAGAGGGATGCAATTTAAGGAGAGAGGTTATGCTAACAAGACAGACTGAGGCTCATGAGCAGTGAGGAGAAAAGGTAAAAGCACTAAAGTGAGAAAGTAAGAAAGTACTTAGTGATGGCATGTTATACTGAAGAAACACAGAGGTATAGGGACTTCCCTGGCAGTCAAGTGGTTAAAGACTTCACCTTCTAATGCAGGGGGTGTGGGTTCGATCCCTGGTCAGGGAGCTAAGATCCCACATGCCTCACGGCCAAAAGATCAAAACATAAAACAGAGGCAATATTGTAACAAATTCAATAAAGACTTTAAAGATGGTCCACATCAAAAAAAAAAATCTTTAAAATAAAAAAAAAAAAAACCCACAGAGGTACACAAACTCTAGAAGTCAAGGGTCCTTTTCTCATAAAGGAAGTATACACAGATCTGTGTCTTTTTCTTCTCTTCTTTTTAAAATATCTCCTTCTGATTAAGCTTGGGCTTAATCAGACATGCACTGTGAACTTCAGAAAGGATTTCAAGGATTTAAAGAAAAAGTTGACATAATCTATGCCGTGCAACTCCATAACAGAAAAAGAAAGCTCAGAAGTTGGAAAAGTCTTTAAAAATACCAGTTAGGCTATGCAAACAGAAGTAACTGCACTGAGGAAGGAAAAGGGAAGAAACCTACAAAAAACGAGGTGGCACAGAATGCTCTCCAATGATTTTAACTTTTAAACAAATAAGTCCAAATAATCAAAAGAAGGAGACAATTTAAAAGAACATCATGAATCTATAAGAATAGTTTTCAAAAGGCTAAATTTAAAGTAAGCCACCAAAGGCTAAAGGTAAGAAAAGAGTTCTTTTTGTTTGTGGTTGTTAATGTTTGACTTGTTTTGTTTTTCTTTGTTTGGAGGAAGAAGATCAGAGAAGAAATAGGCTCACTGCTTTGGGCTAGTAATGTAACTCTTCGTGGCTAACCAAAAAGAAAAAAAAGTGAAGAATAAAACTAGTACTTAGGTTCTGTCTTCTCTTTCCATGAGAATGAAGGGGTAGGAAGAATACAGGGAAAAAGGAATTGAAGCTGAGTAAGGGATAGAAGCTGATGAAAACATTGTTGAATGGTGGTTTTAAGGGATCTGTTTCCTGAGCTGGGTTAATTACCACCCAAGAGAACAGGAGCTGCCAACAGTGTTGTTGATGCAGCCACAGGAACGATGTGAGATCAGAAGCCGGGAAATGGGCAAATGTAATTTGGGCTTTAAAAAAAGGAAAGAAAGTGAATTTCTCACCTGCCTCTATAAGGATTGATGCTGATCTGAAGCCTAATATTTCAGGTAGTAGTAGGTGAACAATTAAGATAAGAGGTGGGGTTAATAAAATTGCTGATTCGAGTTTTTGTTTTTGTTTTTTAAAGCAAAAACAGTCACAGGCAGATATGTAAGAATTACAGAGGACCTCGTGCACTGGTCTCTACCAAAGCAGCATCTGAAAACCTCTCTTTTGGGCAATGACAGGATTCTCACTTATTCTTCTGGTAAATATGAATGTTAATGACAGGACCACTTTGGAGAACTCTTGGCATCATCAGTTAAAGTTGGAGATGCAGAGACTCCATGACTCTGGGATTCCTCTCTCAGCTAGGTAGCCTGGACCAACTTCGCACACAAGTACCAGGAGACATGTACACAAATGTTCATGGTGGTATTGCCCATAACGGCTCCAAAGAGCAAACAACACAAACAATAACATTAGAACAACTTGTGAAATTAGTGGCCAATGAAATACTACAACAGCAATGAAAAGAAACCAATTACAGCTAAACAAATAAACATGGATAAATCACACAAATATAAAGTTGAGTAAAATTAGCAAGGAACACATACCATAAAATTCCATTTATATAATGCTCAAAAGGGGTGAAAGAGAATCATATTATTTAAGAATGTATACTTAAATGAAAAAACTATAAAGGAAAGCAAGGAAAGAGATTATCATAAAAGTCATACTTCTAGTGGTTATTACCACCCGAGGGAAGGAAAGGGAGTGATGGGGGAAAGCTCCACAGGAAGGCTGACTACTGGCAGTGATTTATGTCTTAAATCTGCTTATATTTACATGCTGTTTGCTTCATAATTACCCTTTAAACTATATACGTCTCTACATATTCTTCCTTGTGTATGATATATTGCACAACTAAAATGCTAGAGAAAATGTTTCTTGTGATGTTATTGTAAAAAAGATGAAGAAAAATATTTGTGGTGATGATATTTAATTAGACGAATCTGTTTTACTGGGCAGGATGCTGATTTAATCACTGATACCGCGCTAGACTTGAGAGCGTTTTTCAGAGGTGCACTGAAGAGTTCTGTCTTCAACCTTGTTCAATACTTCAGTGAACACTGTTTATCAGGGACTCAAATGAAAATATAAGACATGCATATCAGATCTGAAGCTTACATAGGGTGGGTAATGGACCTGGCCAGTGTTTCTCAAACTTTTGTGTGCACAGGAATCTCCTGGGGATCTTGTAGAAATGCAGGTCCTGATTAAGCAAGTCTGACATGGAGTCTGAGGTTCTGCCTTTCTAACGTGCTCCACGGGGTGACGATGCTGTGGGTCAGCGGGTGTCACTTTGAGTAGCAAGAGAATAAGGCAATTTTTAAGATCCTTCCCAATCC
Source organism: Grampus griseus (assembly GCF_964374135.1). Lineage (NCBI taxonomy): Eukaryota > Metazoa > Chordata > Mammalia > Artiodactyla > Delphinidae > Grampus > Grampus griseus. The sequence continues at coordinate 27,723,910 of NC_139004.1, read as the reverse complement.
TGAAATTTAATGATGGTGCGATTCTAATTCTTAATTTAGGTGCACGCACAAGTCAATCTCATACTGCTGAGACCATGCCACTCACGGGATAATCAGGGTGGCTTACCAAGCCAATCAGTCTGATTGCCCTCTTTTCCCAACACCCTTTCTCACGTTTTTACGTAAATCCTCCATCTTTATTTACAATGGTTCTGTTTTCATCCATTCTGAAATGCAGCCGTGAATCCCTGGGAAGATTCATCCTAACTCTTTCCTTATAGCGCATGTAGCAGCCACCATGGCCCGGAGGCAATTCCCTCCTTCCCTCAGTGGCACCTCTACTGGGAGTACGTCAGGTGTCTCAGGGGAGTCAGAAAGGAAGGAAGAATGATCAAGCATGTCTTGCTTTCTAACTTTCATAATGAGTGAGTTATAAGGATTAGTTATAAATCTGAGGGTCAACAGGCTCTACATTATGAACAATAAATGTCTCACAGCATGGAAACTTTATAACATGGAAAAGAGTGGGTTTAAAGTAGGGAAGAAAAAATAAAACCTATTTATTAAGTTTGTACTGTATGCCAGATACACTGTTAGGTGCTTTCCTACGTTTTAATTCTCTCCACAACTCTGTGAAATGAGTATTCTTATTATTCACATTTTATAGAGAAAAGCCAAGTGGCTGCCCAAAGCAACTCATCTCATGATAGATGGAGGAAAAATGAGAATTGTCTAACTTCCAAGGTAGTGGCCCTTTTTGACCCACCACCCTGCCTCACTGCAGCTTCTAAAAAGGGGCAAAATGTCGTTCTGGTGAAGCATAAATGAGAGGCACCATGCACTTTAGGTTATTCAGAAACATCTTGAAAATTGCATCTTTGAGAGAGATATATATATATATAAAACCCATGGTGATGATCATGGCAGGTGTCCCTTCTGAATATCATGTTTTAACTGAATCCAAATATCAATTCATTATGTGTCAATTACCAGTTTTGTTTTGTTTTTTTAATTATCACAGTGAGATGAGCTTTGTTTAAAAACCGGTTCCTAGGGAATTTCCTGGCAGTCCAGTGTTTAGGGCTCCACACTTCCACTGCAGGGGTCACGGGTTTGATCCCTGGTCAGGGAACTAAGATCCTAAAAGCCGTGCTGTGCAGCCAAAAAGAAACCAAAAAAACAAAAACAAAAAGCAAAAAAAATTGGTTCCTAGGGAAACCAGCAGTGACAAGTTCAATTTAGTGAGTAAACTGATTCATACCACAGAGTAGAGAGGAAGCAGGTCTCTATCCAGTTGAGAATCTAATTGGACTCTCAATTTTCATAATAGAATATCAACTCTGCTACTACTTCCTCTGGTTTCCAAAAGTATTCACTCTCCCATACTTAGGAATATAGGACATTGGTTCTAAAGTCCCCTGTCAAAGCATGCAACTTCAAACACTCTGAAATCCAACTCTTACCAAATGTTTAGCTAAATAAAGTAACACTTGGTAAAGATTGCCTAGAAGACATGTTGCCCACCAACTCTGTTGAACTTATTAAAAATCTCTCCTTGGTACCAGTAAGAATATGGGAGGTCTACACATCTAGCCCTTGCAGAGTTTCCATCATTAAAATGTTTTAATACTATGCTTTCAATTTTTATCACAGGTTACTGAAAGCCACAACTACATACAATTTCCTTCTGTGCTTGCCAAAAATGTCACTGGGGTTATTGTCCAGGATATCAGTTCTTTAAGATTCAGTGATGGGAAAAGTGATAGAATTATATTCTTCCTGTTGAGAGGGTCATGCTGTTTTTAGTTGTATCTCCTAGCATCCAGAAAACTGATCTGAATTTGAAGTTGAAACTAAGTAACCATTTGACCACAGATGCTAGCAAATGTGTGGTATCAATAACATTTTAATTTTCTTCTTTCTTCTGTTTTCATTATGTTTTCAAAGGCCATCTGAAATTATTTGTGAATACTTATGACTAGTAAAAAATTTCAAAGTGTTTAGATTGCTGCAAGAAAGGGCAATACACTGTAAAATTCCTTTTGATTGGTATAGCTTAAGACATACCCAGAGGGCTTCCCTGGTGGCGCAGTGGTTGGGAATCTGCCTGCTAATGCAGGGGACACGGGTTCGAGCCCTGGTCTGGGAGGATCCCACATGCCGCAGAGCAACTGGGCCCGTGAGCCAGAACTACTGAGCCTGCGCGTCTGGAGCCTGTGCTCCGCAACAAGAGAGGCCGCGATAGTGAGAGGCCCGTGCACCGTGATGAAGAGTGGCCCCCGCTTGCTACAACTGGAGAAAGTCCTCGCACAGAAACGAAGACGCAACACAGCAAAAATAAAGAAAAAAAAAAAAAAAGACATACCCAGAAACGTACTGACACATTGATTAGAATCTTGGTGCTCAAGGTCATAGCTGTGGGGACCAAGCAGACTGGTCTTCTCTTAAAGTCACAATTTATGTATGGCAGGGACATTAACCAATGATATGTTGCTAGGTATAAACACTTTCTTCTCTTCTAATTGATTAACTCCAAGAAAAGAGGGAAAAAAACCTCACTCCTCACTCTTTCTTTAATGTTTTTGCGTATTAACTCCACCCATGTTGAGCAATTTTTAACTCTAATTTAGGGGCTTCCTACCTGGGAGTAGAGTAAGAATGGCTCCAGATAGCTTCCTATCAGGCAATGTGCAGAAAGGCAAACACCTGAACCTGGACTCAGAAGACTTACGTTTGAGTTCACTCTTTCCTAGCTCTGTGTCCTTGGAGAAATCACTTCCTTCCAGGAATCTTAGTTATTTGAATTTTAAATGAGGATGCTAATGCAAATACAATTCAATACAATAGAAATACAAGCTCCAACCTATGTCCAGGCTAGAGGACCGCCCCCCCCCCCTATAAAACATGTCCTTCATAGGGACGGAAAAGTGTGATAGAAATATCAGCTCCGCATTCTGGACAGAGAAATGGAAACTGACTAGAATGAGGACAAGGGCCCTTTTCAACCAAGTCACTGACCCAGTCTTCTTTTTCTGGATGCTGCTTGCTGGAAGCTCTTTCAGGCAACTTCCCAGGCCATTGCACTGCAGTTTCTTCTTTCCTAGTTTTCTACCCTGCGGTTCTATTCTGCAGTTTCTAGGTCTTGCCTTAGTCAAAACACAGGCAGACATCTGATGCTGTGGAAACTTAATACACATTACATCAATAAAATGATTAATCAGAAAAAACTGCCAACAAAATCCAGCACCATAAACAGTTGCCTGTATTTTCTCATTTGCTTAATTTTTACCCAAGGAATAGTAGCCAAAAAGAAAGCCTGCCAAATTGCTGCCTACACTGATTTCTGATGAATATCAGTAGTCTTGGGTCTAGTTCCTCAGCTAAGGTATCAAATATATTTGTTGGGTTTCTACTGTGTACCAAACTGAGGGACGGACAGTATTAGTGACTAAGCTGAAAATATGAGGGAACAAATATTAGAGTTGGGACAAATCAGAGAAACACAAGTACAATCTTAAAAAGGACTGAGGGTATAAGCAAACCCACATTTTAAAAAATATTCACTGCTAGGGAGGCATGAACAGCAGATAAATATGCACACGCACGATTTGTCTTTAAATTTTCTTTCATTTCAATAAATTTCTATGTCAATCTCAAGCCTTTCCAGAGTGGTTTTCCAACAATTACCATTTCCTGATCCAAACTGTTCTTTTAGTATCTATAACAGTATTAGTAATGTCCAGAAGCCAATCTGAGGCATACACCTCACAGAATCCATTCCCTATCAAAGTATTTAATTATTCTTTTCACGCTAAGAGGCAGCATTTTCTGACGCCCCAAATCAAAAGACTCTGACGTGACGTGTCTAGATTTTATTTCATCACTTTTTTCATCTTAGTCTCAAAGTTTTGCCTCAAGCATACTTGCACTTTCTGTACACTTCTTCACCCTTAGTTTAAGTCATTAGAGTGATAGCATATTGCAGGCTTGCTATAAAGCATGCTTTATAATGGCATGGCGCAGCTATGATCTCAAGCTCAAAACGTTATCACTCCTTAAATTCAAAGGTGTCCAATGCTTGCTGTTCTCACTATGCATGTCTCTAAGAAATGTCACCAGAAATAGTTGCCAAGCTCATGACAATATTCAAAAATAAAAAACGTGCTTCCAGATGATGCCAAGTATTTATGAAAGTGAGGCTGTCTGCCTCCTTGAGGGCATAAAGCTTATCAGATGCCCTGTAGCAGTTACATGAAACTTGTGGATCTAAGGATGAGATGCTATTTAACCCAGAGGCAGAAGCAGAGAGTTTGCAGGCTTAGACCCCTGATCCAAAATCTAAAGTAAAATTGTCTTCAATATGTGAGAATTAGAATGCAAAAACTCAGGGGTTTGAGGGGAAGGAGAGGGGAAAGGAATAAGATGGGGAACCTCACTTTTCTCAGTTGAAACTGATTGCAAGGCCCAGTATAAGTCAATGTTTTGAGGCCTTTCCCAAGGAGAGTTTAATGTTGCTATTTTATGTATTTTCATTAATATTTTAATTTTTGTACTTGCATCCCGAGGCATTTTCATGAAGGGAGCAATTTTGGGTATGCAAGAAGAAAAATATGACATTTCATTTTCCCTGCTGCGGGAACGTTTTAATACACCACAAAGATATTCTCATGTCATCAGGGACTAGACGCTTCTCACCTATCCTTTCAGTGTCCACAAATGGTCTCTAAATTGAACCAAGTTTGTAATACAAACCTGCAATACATCTGTCTAATTCTCTTTGTAGATTTGAGTCTTCCTAGTCTAACTGCAGCTCTAGATGCTGCATTCTGAAGACTGAAAGAAAACACAGACTTACAAACCAGATTTGCAGTGGGGGTGTCTGACACTCAGCACAAGAAACTATTGTTAATCATTTTGAAAAAATAGCTTTAAAAGAAAATCTAAACTAGGGGTTAGCAAACTACAGCCCACCAACCAAATCCAGCCCTTGCCAGTTTTTATAAGAAAAGTTTAAGTGGTACATAGTCATCCTCATTTCTTTATGCATTTTCTGGAATTTTACAGAAAAGCTTGCTGACACCTGGTCTAGAGCACGCAAAACAGATAGCTGTATGTTCCAATTTTATTTATTCCCATGTTTCGTTGTGCTTAGAATCCCTTTTTTATTGAAATGAGTGACATGCATTTTGAAAATGAAGGAACAGAGGAATTTTTAGGTTTAAATTTCCAAATATTTTTGACATGCATTCCAAATGACAAAATCCTCAAAATCTTGTCAAACAGCATCTTACGAACTGAAATACTATTGGATTTTAATACAACAACACCATAAGATTTGGAGGCTGCAATTCTAAGCAATGCAAACAGAATTTATATGTTGATGTTTCCACACCAAACCTTCAAAAGACTATGCAATTCCACACATTACAGAATATGCTCCATTCCTTACTAAAATTATATCTGCTACCTATTTCTCCTGACCTCTTCCCACAGCCTTTCCATCTCTGCCACGATGGTTTACTATATGTTGTCAACTCTGCATATCATTCCTACATCAATCATAGGAGAAGAGGAAGATCCTAAAGATTTCACCCCTCTGGCTCCAGTCAGCCCTGCAACCAAATCATCCGGGGAAGACAGCTGCAGGTTGTATTTCTAAAAATACATTTTTTGGGGATGATAAATTCTAACAACCTTTAGAACTGACAAAATTTTCCCTTAGGCCTAATCTCTTACTATAGTTTAATTCTATTTTCTTTAATTCAGCAGGGATGAGGAACAGAGTAATTCCTTGATCTCATTTACAAATGCTTGAACTGTAATATTTCTAAAATTGCAGGTTTTGATGACTGCGTCCATGCCTCCACTCAGATCGGACGGTTCATTTTCATTTTTCTTGGTCTTGAGATGCCAAGGGATCCTTGGTGCCCCTACACTAGAGACCTCTACAATTTGTATTTCTTTTTTAAAATGTGTTTCTTCCCTTTAGAGCATAAGCATAACATTCGCTCATTGCTTATTTTGCTATAATCACTGAAAAGTGTTTTTCATTTCAATCCTTCCAGTGACCTATAAGATCGTTCCTATCATTATCCCATTTTAAACGGAAGAAGCCAAGGTTTAGAGAGAGACTGTCATTAGTCCAATATCACATAGCTAGTAAGTGACCAGGTCAGGACGGAACACTAGATTTATCTTACTCCAGAGACAGGGCTTTTGCCCACAAGTTTTGCAGCTTGGAGCACAGGGTTTGGGTTTAATGCCCTCTTGTTTCTCCAAGGTCCAGCACAAGTTCTGGTACAGAGGAGACTCTCATTAAAATGTATGCTGAATGAAAAGAGGGCTAAACAAATTCTAAACAAGGTGTGGAATGTCTATATAAAAATGTTCACTGTATCTTTAGTAGTTGTCATGTCTTGGTTTAGCTGTGACCAAGCCAGCCTGACTACTTCACAATTTGTTTGAACCAGACATTCAGAGAAAACAAGAAATTAGAGAGTAAATACTCACATTTACAAATTAAATAATACCAGGAAACAAATAAAGATAAGCTATTTGGGAGGACAAATCAGAAAATAACTCTGAAACTTGCCATCTCTGGATTAGTTTAATTTCCAAACATCTCATTATTAGGGCCTTTTCATAACCATACTGTTGAGTCATTAATTCACAGATATATACCCATGTTTAAATCTGTTTCTGTCACTCCTTCCTACTGGAATTGTTCCTTTACAGAAATAAAAGAATTCAAGATGCAAGCAGCCCTGCTGGGAAGGCCCATTCCTACAAAGTGTTTTGCGTGAACACCTCTGGCTCCTTTGAATGGAATTCAGACAGATTTTAGTGTCAGTTTTATTCCCAGCACCATGATTTCATTTTCAATTAAGCAAATATACACATAATTGATAGGATGGGTTGATTCTTTCCTAGCTTTTAATATTAGTTATAAACTAGTGTTTTAACTGTGTTAACTCTATTATCTTTAGGGATCCCTATTTTAAACTTCTCCAGCCACTTCCGTTTTCCTTCCATTGTATGCTTCTAAGTTTACTGATATTATATTGGAACAGCATTTTCATTTGTGCCTTGTTAAAGGTCCTACACCTTATTTAATAATACATATCCTATCTTGCAGCATAACATCTGATTTTTGATACAAGCTATCAATTTCCAAATGAAATAAAATGCACATGAAATGAGGTTTCCCAAGGAAGACATCTTTGAAACATAATAAAACAAAAGTTTGTTTGAATTAAAGTCTCATTTTTGGGGTATACGAAAGCAAGCTGTGTTATTAAGAAGCCAGAGTAGCTCAGGTTACACTCCTCACTTCTGAAGAAAACATGAAGGAAAAAAGTATGGATGTTCATATATCTCCTCTGATACCACTGCCATAAACTGAATATTGCCGTGATAGAGGTCTTCAATTTTCTAATGGGCTTAAGTGTGTTCTGTGTGGCCCCAAAAGGTAAACCTGGTTCAATGGACAGAAGCCACAAGGAAACAGATTTTGGCTCAATATAAAGAATGCTCTAAACCAGCCCAAGCAATGCAGAGAGTGAATGGGCTATGCCTTTGTAAGGTGGAGAAGCCTGTTACTGGGAAAACATCACGGCAGAGCTCATCTGGAGGGGATTCAGGCACAGAGGGGATGATGAGACCACACGATGTTAAAGTCCCTTCCACGTTGAGAGGGAGCTGCGCGACCCCCCTCAAATGCCCAAAAAGAGATTGTATTTACTAGAATTGTCTTGTTTTGATGACTACATGACTTTTCAAAAGAACATAGCTGGGCCCGGCAGGTGAGCATACAAGCCTCTCAGGCTGCCGTGTGGCTGACAGGGTTTTGGTGCTCCGGCCGGGTGTCAGGCCTGTGCCTCTGAGGTGGGAGAGCCAAGTTCAGGATATTGGTCCACCAGAGACCTCCCAGCTCCACGTAATATCAAACAGTGAAAGCTCTACGAGACATCTCCATCTCAACGCTAAGACCAACTCCACTCAATGACCAGCAAGCTACAGTGCTGGACACCCTATGCCAAACAACTAGCGAGACAGGAACACAACCCCACTGACTAGCAGACAGGCTGCCAAAAATCACAATAAGGTCACAGAAACCCCAAAACACACCACCAGACACGGTCCTGCGCACCAGAAAGACAATACCCAGCCTCAGCCACCAGAACACAGGCACCAGTCCCCTCCACCAGGAAGCCTCCACCACCCAGTGAAACAACCTTAACCACTGGGGGCAGACACCAAAAACAACGGGAACTACGAACCTGCAGCCTGCAAAAAGGAGACCCGAAACACAGTAAGTTAAGCAAAATGAGAAGACAGAGAAACACACGGCAGATGAAGGTAAAAACCCACCAGACCAAACAAATGAAGAGGAAATAGGCAGTCTACCTGAAAAAGAATTCAGAGTAATGACAGTAAAGATGATCCCAAATCTTGGAAATAGAATGGAGAAAATACAAGAAACGTTTAACAAGGACCTAGAAGAACTAAAGGGCAAACAAAAAATGATGAACACTACAACAAGTGAAATTAAAAATTCTCTAGAAGGAATCAATAGCAGAATGACTGAAGCAGAAGAACGGATAAGTGACCTGGAAGATAAAATAGTGGAAATAACTCCCAGAGAGCAGAATAAAGGAAAAAGAGTTTAACAAATTGAGGACAGTCTCAGAGACCTATGGGAGAACATTAAACAAACCAACATTTGAATTATAGGGGTCCCAAAATAAGAAGAGAAAAAGAAAGGGACTGAGAAAATACTAGAAGAGATTATAGTTGAAAACTTCCCTAATATGGGAAAGGAAATAGTCAATCAAGTCCAAGAAGCACAGAGAGTCCCATACAGGATAAATCCAAGGAGAAATATGCCAAGACACATATTAATCAAACTATCAAAAGTTAAATACAAAGAAAAAATATTAAAAGCAGCAAGGGGAAAACAACGAATAACATACAAGGGAATCCCCATAAGGTTAACAGCTGATCTTTCAGCAGAAACTCTGCAAGCCAGAATGGAGCAGCAGGACATATTTAAAGTGATGAAAGAGAAAAATCTACAAGCAAGATTGCTCTACCCAGCAAGGATCTCATTCAGATTCGACAGAGAAATTAAAACCTTTAGAGACAAGCAAAAGCTAAGAGAATTCAGCACCACCAAACCAGCTCTACAACAAATGCTAAGGAACTTCTCTAGGCAGGAAACACAAGAGAAGAAAAAGACCTACAATAACAAACCCAAAACAATTAAGAAAATGGGAATAGGAACATACATATCGATAACTACCTTAAATGTAAATGGATTAAATGCTCCCACCAAAAGACACAGACTGGCTGAATGGATACAAAAACAAGACCCGTATATATGCTGTCTACAGGAGACCCACTTCAGACCTAGGGACACATACAGACTGAAAGTGAGGGGATGGAAAAAGATATTCCATGCAAATGGAAATCAAAAGAAAGCTAGAGTAGCAATTCTCATATCAGATAAAATAAACTTTAAAACAAAGACTATTACAAGAGACAAAGGAGGACACTACATAATGATCAAGGGATCAATCCAAGAAGAAGATATAACAATTGTAAATATTTATGCACCCAACATAGGAGCACCTCAATACATAGGGCAAATGCAAACAGCCATATGAGGGGAAATCGACAGTAACACAATCACAGTAGGGGACATTAAGACCCCACTTTTACCAATGGACAGATCATCCAAAATGAAAATAAATAAGAAAACACAAGCTTTAAAGGATACATTAAACAAGATGGACTTAATTGATATTTATAGGACATTCCATCCAAAAACAACAGAATATGCTTTCTTCTCAAGTGCTCATGGAACATTCTCCAGAACAGATCATATCCTGGGTCACAAATCAAGCCTTGGTAAATTTAAGAAAACTGAAATCGTATCAAGTATCTTTTCCAACCACAACGCTATGAGACTAGATATCAATTACAGGAAAAAGTCTGTAAAAAATACAAACACATGGAGGCTAAACAATACACTACTAAATAACCAAGAGATCACTGAAGAAATCAAAGAGGAAATCAAAGAATACCTCAAAACAAATGACAGTGAAAACACGACAACCCAAAACCTAGGGGATGTAGCAAAAGCAGTTCTAGAGGGATGTTTATAGTAATACAATCCTACCTCAAGAAACAAGAAACACCTCAAATAAACAACCTAACCTTACACCTAAAGCAATTAGAGAAAGAAGAACAAAACAAACCAAAGTTAGCAGAAGGAAAGAAATCATAAAGACCAGAGCAGAAATAAATGAAAAAGAAATGAAGGAAACAATAGCAAAGATCAGTAAAACTAAAAGCTGGTTCTTTGAGAAGATAAACAGAATTGATAAACCATTAGCCAGACTCATCAAGAAAAAAAGGGAGAAGACTCAGATCAATAGAATTAGAAATGAAAAAGGAGAAGTAATAACTGGCACTGCGGAAATACAAAGGATCATGAGATATTACTAAAAGCCAACTATATGCCAATAAAATGGACAACCTGGGAGAAATGGACAAATTCTTAGAAAAGCACAACGTTCTGAGACTGAACCAGGAAGAAGTAGAAAATATAAATGGATCAAACACAAGCACTGAAATTGAGACTGTGATTAAAAATCTTCCAACAAACAAAAGCCCAGGACCAGATGGCTTCACAGGCGAATTCTGTACAACATTTAGAGAAGACCTAACACCTATCCTTCTCAAACTCTTCCAAAATATAGCAGAAGGAGGAACACTCCCAAACTCATTCTACGAGGCCACCATCACCCTGATACCAAAACCAGAGAAAGATGTCACAAAGAAAGAAAACTACAGGTCAATATCTCTGATGAACATAGGTGCAAAAATCCTCAACAAAATAATAGCAAACAGAATCCAACAGCACATTAAAAGGCTCATACACCATGATCAAGTGGGGTTAATTGCAGGAATGCAAGGATTCTTCAGTATACACAAATCAATCAATGCGATAAACCATATTAACAAATAGAAGGAGAAAAAACATATGATCATCTCAGTAGATGCAGAAAAAGCTTTCGACAAAATTCAACACCAGTTTATGATAAATACCCTTCAGAAAGTAGGGATAGAAGGAACTTATCTCAACATAATAAAGGCCATATATGACAAACCCACAGCCAACATAGTTCTCAGTGGTGAAAAACTGAAACTATTTCCTCTAAATCAGGAATAAGACAAGGTTGTCCACTCTCACCACTATTATTAAACATAGCTTTGGAAGTTTTAGACACAGCAATCAGAGAAGAAAATGAAATAAAAGGAATCCATAACAGAAAAGAAGAAGTAAAGCTATCACTGTTTACAGACGACATGATACTATACATAGAGAATCCTAAAGATGCTACCAGAAAACTACTAGAGCTAATCAATGAATTTGGTAAAGTAGCAGGATACAAAATTAATGCACAGAAATCTCTTGCATTCCTAGACACTAATGATGAAAAACCTGAAAGAGAAATTAAGGAAACACTCCCATTTACCACTGCAACAAAAAGAATAAAATACCTAGGAATAAACCTACCTAAGGAGAGAAAAGACCGGTATGCAGAAAAGTATAAGACCCTGATGAAAGAAATTAAAGATGATACAAATAGATGGAAAGATATACCTTGTTCTTGGATTGGAAGAATCAACATTGTGAAAACGACTCTACTACCCAAAGCAATCTACAGATTCAATGCAATCCCTCTCAAACTACCACTGGCATTTTTCACAGAACTAGAACAAAAAAATTTCACTATTTGTATGGAAACACAGAAGACCCCAAATAGCCAAAGCAATCTTGAGAAAGATAAACGGAGCTGGAGGAATCAGGCTCCCTGACTTCAGACTATACTACAAAGGTACAGTAATCAAGACAGTATAGTACTGGCACAAAAATAGAAATACAGATCAATGGAACAGGATAGAAAGCCCAGAGATAAACCCACACACATATGGTCACCTTATCTTTGATAAAGGAGACAAGAATATACAATGGAGAAAAGACAGCCTCTTCAATAAGTGGCGCTGGGAAAACTGGACAGCTACGTGTAAAAGAATGAAATGAGAACACTCCCTAACACCATACACAAAAATAAACTCAAAATGGATAAAAGACCTAAATGTAAGGCCAGACGTTATCAAACTCTTAGTGGAAAACATAGGCAGAACACTCTATGACATAAATCACAGCAAGATCCTTTTTGACCCACATCCTAGAGAAATGGAAATAAAAACAAAAATAAACAAATGGCACCTAATGAAACTTAAAAGCTTTTGCACAGCAAAGGAAAACATAAACAAGATGAGAAGACAATCCTCAGTATGGTAGAAAATATTTGCAAATGAAGCCACTGACAAAGGATTAATCTCCAAAATTTAGAAGCAGCTTATGCAGCTCAGTATCAAAAAAACAAACACCCCAATCTAAAAATGGGCAGAAGTCCTAAACAGAAATTTGTCCAGAGAAGATATACAGATTGCCAATAAACACATGAAAGGATCCTCAACATGACTAATAATTAGAGAAATACAAATCAAAACTACAATGAGGTATCACCTCACACCGGTCAGAATGGCCATCATCAATTAATCTACAAACAATAGATGCTGGAAAGGGTGTGGAGAAGAGGGAACACTCTTGCACTGTTGGTGGGAATGTAAATTGATACAGCCACTATGGAGAACAGTATGGAGGTTCCTTAAAAAACTAAAAATAGAACAACCATACGACCCAGCAATCCCACTACTGGGCATATACCCTGAGAAAACCATAATTCAAACAAAGTCATGTACCACAATGCTCATTGCAGCTCTATTTACAATAGCCAGGACATGGAAGCAACCTAAGTGTCCATCGACAGATGAATGGATAAAGAAGATGTGGCACATATATACAATGGAATATTACTCAGCCATAAAAAGAAACGAAATTGAGTTATTTGTAGTGAGGTAGATGGACCTAGAGTCTGTCATACAGAGTGAAGTAAGTTAGAAAGAGAAAAAAAAATACTGTATGCTGACACATATATATGGAATCTAAAAGAAAAAAAAAGTTTCTGAAGAAACTGGGGCAGGACAGGAATAAAGACACAGACGTAAAGAATGGACTTGAGGACACAGGGAGGGGGAAGGGTAAGCTGGGACGAAGTGGGAGAGTGGCATGGATGTGTATACACTACCTTATGTAAAATAGATAGCTAGTAGGAAGTAGCCACATAGCACAGGGAAATCATCTTGGTGCTTTGTGACCACCTAGAGGGGGGATAGGGAGGGTAGGAGGGATACACAAGAGGGAGGAGATATGGGGATATATGTATATGTATAGCTGATTCACTTTGTTATAAAGCAGAAACTAACATACTATTGTAAAGCAATTATACTCCAATAAAGATGTTAAAATAAATAAATAAAAAATAATAAAATAAAACAGACCCCCCAACAAAGAACAAAGCTGCTACAAATCACACCTGCAAATTTCCTGTTGGGAAATTCAATTTTTGTCTAGCTATGTACCCTGAACAATGCCCTGGATAAAAACTAAATGATCATTATAAACTTGTGTTGCCTTGGTAATTGCAACAGTTGCATGCACCCTTGCTCTCTTACCTTTGTCTACGTACTCTTAGAGGAGCTAATACAAAACTCTAGAGCCTGACCAATGGAAAAATTTGAAGTTTGGTAGTTTTGATATTTATATCACGTGGGATCAACCACTCAGGCAGCCTGGATTAAAACGAAAGTGTCTGCAATCATTGCGCATTATAAATTCTCATTCGAGTCCCACAATCAGTAATCTTTGTTGAATTGAGCATACAGGTGGAGAGTAGCACATAGGGACCCTGTCTTGTATGAAGAAGAATATTGTCTTGTTAAGATGTAAAATAAGCATTATGGTTAGAATGTTCCCTCTTTCAGGGCACAGAAATAAAAGTTCTAAGATTACTAGTTACCTGAAGAAGCATTAATGAACTGCTGTGGAACACTGTTGTAGGAGGTGTGCGTTCTGGAAGATTTAACACAGCTTCAAAAATAATATGAAAATCCCAGATGAGCTTAGGACAGGTCTAGGACAATTTGGACTAAAATAAGTGACTCAATAAATAGCCAAGTGTGAGAATAGAACCATTAATGAGAAATATTTATCATCAAGGGATTGTTCAAAAGTCACCTATTTTCTGGCAAGTGCTTCACCATTTCCATCCTTACCTTCTGATTTCTGGGGAAAATAGTTTTTAGAACGGTCAAAATATTTCACTTGAAAAATGAATTATGTGCGTGAATGACACAGGCATGACAATATAAAGTGTTCAAAGGCTGATTTTGCTTCACGGAGCTTCATAAAATTCTCCCAGGGAAACCTATCTTTCCCGTGTTACCAAAATGGGGAAAAATCAAGTCAGCAAATAGCACTCTCTCTCCAGCTTCTCCTAAAGCTGTGGAGGACGGCTTCTGTAATTTAGCAGGCCCTTTCCCTCCTTAGTGCCAAGGACTAGGTTTTGCAATATTACCTTGAGGATTTAGTATCTCAGCACGGCTGTTTCTGACTCTCCAGAATGAGGAAGATGAATTATTTAACAACCAGGAAGCACCAGCTGTGCTCTCTCCCAAATGTTGAGCTTCTCCCACCAATGGAATTTACAATTGAAATAGGTCTCTAATCTAAAATGGACTACAATTTTGACAAGCAAACAAGCCTGGAGAGTTTCCGCTCAGTGGAGAAGACATATTAGTGAGCATGTCTTCATGGCTTTCACTGGGCATCCTAGAAATTCTCCAAGATTAGACCCTGGCATCCCACCAAGTGGGCTGAGTACTCCTGACGTGGAGGGCACATGCTCCAAGGCCACTGAAGAAGAGGATTTACAACTTGCAATAAGAGGGATTTAGGTTAGATAAAGACTACTTTCCTAATGGTCTGTGTTACAGGAGGAGAGCATTCTAGGAGAACGCTTTGCCTCAATGTTCCAAGAATGAGAGTACTAGTTCTCAATGGGGAGCAATTTTGAACCCCAGGGGACATCTGGCACTGTCTGGAGACGTTTGTTTTTGGCTATCACAACTCAGGAGAAGACGATACTACCAGAGTCTACAAAGGGCAGGGATGCTGCGAAACATCCTGTGATGCACGGGACTGCCCCACGACTGAGAATTATCAGACCCGATGTCAACAGTACCTAGAAAACTCACACATTTTTTCAGTTCTCTTAAATGTTGGCATACTCAGGGGGTCCTGTAATTCACTGTTTCAAGAGGGCTTTCTATGACTCTAGCCTATCAGGGCCAGTTCTAGGAAAGAAAATAATTCTCCTCATTTGTTTAATGCAAACAAAAATGCTGACTTCCCACCCAAGTGGGCACACTCTAAACACACGTTCTTCTTTTGTCTCAAGTGCCTCTTACACTTGCGTATATGCTTTATTTTTGCTGGCTAAGTCATCCCACAATTACCTTAACAGTTACTAACACTTGGAGAGAAAGTCCTGAGGGTAGGATGATTTGGGGGGGGGTCATGGAAAGTTCCACTAGCCAACAATCTTCTGGCCAGGTTTTGTGGATGATTAAGAACCCTCCTGTTTTTTCATTTTGATATTTCTTGGCCCATACCCATAACATTTTCCTGCTCTGTATTCATTTTTTAAGTCTATAGCATTGTTGGGATTTTATGTTGACTTCATAACCTTCAGAGTAACTGTTCATGGCAAAATATTTCCCTGTTTATGGAGAGCAGCTGTCCACTGACCTCAATTTTAATGAATACATTTAAAAACAAAACATTTGTTATCAATTGAAATAAGGACCCCTGAAAGACTTCTCCCACCAATATAGAGTATTTGTTCTTATTATAGAACCCTGGAGGAGGCTGAGTCTGATGTAGCACCAATTCTGGACTATTTGGTGCTCTGAATCATTTTGAACTAACCTTTAAGGTTCAAGTTACCATGCTGTACTGCTAATTTTCCATTTACTTGTCCTCCTTCCTCACTAGACTGTATGTTTCTGGAAAAGAGGATCTATAACTGATCTCTGTAACTCCAGTGCCTAGCCCAGTGTCTGAAACAATATAAGCATAGAATATGTCTCTATTGAGAAAAGCTATTCATTGGGATAAGGCAAATATGGAGAGGAGAATATTGAAGCAGGGAAGATACTTGTATACCTTTTGAACAAAACATAGGTGTTTAAGACTCAGGAGACATCAATTTCCCAAAACTTAAAAGTCTGCTAAAAACAAAAAGGGTATGTAGTTGAGAATGAGGTCTATGTGTAAGAAATTATTCAGCCAAAGAGAAGTACAAGAGAATGTAATAACCATTTTCAAGGTCACAGGTAGAAGATGGTTCAAAAATGATAGTAAAGAGCAGGTTTCTTCTTTACTGAAGTAAGAATAGAAATAAATGTTTTAAATAGATATGAGAAATAATTTTCTACTGGAGAGATATTAAATAGTGAGTAGTTTATTGAAGCAATTTATATATAACAGGGCTTTCCAAAACACATAGATTGGATAACCTTCCCAAATCTCTTTCAACAAAGGCTTGTAAAAATATATGCACATAATATGATGATTA
The DNA here is from genome assembly GCF_964374135.1 of Grampus griseus. Taxonomy (NCBI): domain Eukaryota; kingdom Metazoa; phylum Chordata; class Mammalia; order Artiodactyla; family Delphinidae; genus Grampus; species Grampus griseus. The sequence continues at coordinate 27,707,315 of NC_139004.1, read as the reverse complement.
TGTCAAACTCCTTTAAGGCATGTCACAATTACTTAATCCTTTTTCTAGAACAGTAAATAAAAGAAAGGTCAATTCCCTATTTTATATGGTTCTGCAAAATATGAGTATGGATTCAACTCTGTAAAATGCTTTTACTTTTTGCTAAAGATAAAATACTTAATATAAAGGTGATAGTGGGGTACCAAATGTTTGGCTTTCTTTTTGTAATGTATAATTTCCCGTTCCTGGTGGCCAGTAGTGCACACCATATCATTCATATTGACTAGGAAAACATCCTTTCACCTCACTGTATCAAGTGATTTATAACTGCCATTTAAAAATAATAAGGGAGGGAGTATAAGATTTGCGAATGGGGATGCTAATGGAAATGCTAATGGAAAGGGATGGAAATGGAAAGCTTTCTACTGACCCAAGAAGGGCACTAGATTGTTACGGCTCCTATGTAGTTGGAACTACTTTAAATATTCATTGCACTTTAATGAACATACTTTTCCTTTAATTAGACATTGTGTTAATACTGTTTTAATATGAATGGACTTGCCACACTGATCTGGGGACTCCGGGACCTGTTTGTGAATGAGTTAGAATGTCTCAAGCTTGTTAAAACTAGAGGTAGTTAGCCTTCCCAGAACTCATTTACGTAGAAAAGTATAATATTATTTTCACTGATGAAAAGATAGAAGGCATGGGATTTGGCTGAAGATTAAGTAAATTTTGGCTAAGCTAAGACTGGGAGTATTTTGAAATTCTTTAACATGATGCTTTTAAAACTCAGTATGGGACAATTAAAAAGCCAAATAGTTAACTCACTTGATCCTTCATTCATTCAACACATATTTCTTTATCTCCTACTACATGCTTATCGAAGGAATAGGCTAACAATGAATAGTATTAATGAATGGTTACAAAGTAGTAAACACTGACCATCTCAGGATATGAAGGAATTTAGGTTATCCTGATGGAAATCAAGGAGCTAATAACAACTTAATAAGAATTGAAAGTCTATTTCAAGTCCTAGGATTATATACCTTTGAGCTATCAAGATTTATTACCTTTGGCCCTATCACCATAATAATAAAAATTTACCATGTGCCTACAGGTTTTCTTATTAATCTCCTGGCAGAAGTGTATTAAGAAAGGATGCCTTTTAAAGTGTCAAGGGATACATTTTCCCAATGACTGGCAATCCAGGACATCTTTGCAGCACAGCAAATTGATTAAGACATCATATTTCTGGCCAATCAATATCAGATTAGAGAATTACAGGAGAGAATGAAGTTGTTTATTTTAGCTACAGAGCTCCTATGGAGGCAGCTTACCTGGCAGGGAAATGGTACTGTGATTACTTATGTCAGGGCAAATGCTCTCTTTCTGAGACCCCAGACTAAGCCTTGAAGTGGAGGTTCAAAGGAAGTGGTATTATTCCCTTGTCCTCTCATCCTATGAAACTGCAAAGGAGCTCGGTAGGATGGGGGGATCTTTTTCTGGTCTAAGGTCCCTCAGTGTTTCTCAAACTGGTTATTCACTGGAATCATACAAAGAGCTTAAGAAAATACCAATTCTCAGGCCCTTTCTCCAGAGCTTCTGATTCAATTGGTCTGGGGAGGGAACAGGCATCATATAATTGGAAAGTTCCTGAAGTGTTCCTTTTGAGAATCATGGAACTATACCAGGTGAAAAGCAGTAAAAAGTACTTTCTAATAGGACAAGCCACAAGGTACCCTTAGAAGCTTACTCTTGGATGTGGTCCTTAACAATGCAATTTACAGCACTTTGGGGTTGATCTATAAATAAACCAGGTCCTTCTAATTTCTATCCAAGGTTTTTCTTGGGACACCTGCTCCCCTGGAACTTGTTAACCTATATTTGTATCTTGCTTTCATAAGTTCATATACTTATGAAAATGACGTTTTAAATCACATAAGAAAATGCTCTTTTCCTTCAGCTTCTGTTGACAAGCCAGAATATTTTCCATTTGTCTGTTAAGGATTGTGGAAATCAGCTCCAAAAACACTGTTCTAGATATACTCTCAAGATAACAATAAATGAACAATTAAGTAAATTATGCCATAGTCACTTGCCAGACTTCTGAGCTACCAAAAAATAATTACTTAAATTCTTATAAAAAAATGAAAATAAATCGGATCAGAAAAGACATGTACTGTATATAACAACTGTGTACTTTATAGTTAAAGACTGGAAATAAATTGTTTATAGAATTGGTGAGTGGGATTGTGAGTGATTTTTCACTTGGTGTTGTTATGAAGTTGGATTTAGATAAAAAATTGTTACAATTTATTAAGAAACCCCTAAGTGCCTGAAAGTTTTAAAATCTGTAGAATGGATATTAATACTTTTAATGTAACATAAAAATATGAATAATGCTTTTCTTAACATAGAAAAACTGAGAGGCAAAGACGTTAAATAACATGTCTAAGGTCATACATCTGATAAATGATAAAATTAGATTCAAACATAGATTTGTCTATTTCCTTTTCACTACCCTCTTCATCATTATTTTATAATTTTAAAAGAGGGGCTCAATCAATAAGTGGCTCCCCTATCTCAACCTGTTAAAAACTCAGTAAAAAAACATGTTGCTTTAGGCTAAACGGGCCGCATTGTCAATGCTTATAACTTTAACATCATCAATAACTTCAGGGCTCAGAGCTGAGGGAAAGAAGGGAAGTAAAAATCTTATGTCAATTTAGTTATCAATTACCAAAACATTCTTCTATCAGGAAGAAGACTAGTAGGATAACATCAGTTTATAAACAACTTTCTGGGATAAATTAACTAAAAATATAAGTGAACATTGTTTAGCAAGAGACACACTGATGTGATTAGTTAATAAAAAATGTCTAAAAGCCTAGAAAGGATCCAATTCCTTAAAAATAATCCCCAAGGTAACAATGGTTGAAAAGAATGTACTGATAATAAAAGTCAAGCAGCTAGTACCAGTTTTGTGTGCTATTCCCTCAGAGAGATATGTCCAACTAGGAAAAGGGGTCATTAAACTAGTGCAGTCCCTGAGCTTCTCACTCCTCCCTGGGAGTTTAGCAGGGTTCCTGTCTCCAGGCGCACTTCGTGGTGACCCACTGGCCCTGACCTCATGCTCCATTACTCAGGCTTTGCCTCACCCTCCCCAGGAATTTGCCCTAGAGAAATCACTCCCCAAATTGCATTGTGCAGGAAGACCTGGATCCTGGGGAGGGAGAAATGACAAGCTAGACTTTTCTCACATTTCTTTTAAACTAGAAATGTGACCAGGAGGAAAAAAAAGAGTATGTGTACATATATGCATGTACAAGTTATATAAATTTACAAAAACATACTGATTATAATATATACAGGAACGGTGATTCCTCAGTTTACAAATAAAAGGTGGCTTGCAGGTAAATTACAAACCAGAAAGGTTTTCAATGTGGAGATGGGTGACTAGTTACCAATATTTAGAATTATTTTTGAGGGTAATTTTAGCAGTTCTGTTCAAGTGATGCTTTTTAAAAGACTGCTATTTTTCTGAGTGGAACATATGTCAGGAGAGCAGGATAAAAGCCTAATAATTAAAAACATATCTATTATTTTTTAAAAAGCTTTATAATCTTGAAGGAAAATAAGATGGGTTCTAAATAGCCCATATACTTATTATGCTGTTGCACAAACGTTTAAGAGCATGCTTCATCTTTGATTTTAATGCCACATTTCATACATGGAAAGGGTAACCAATCCTGTCTATGGGTTTAGCTTTTGGCTTGCTAATATTCTCATCCTACAAATTTTCACTAATCTGCCACATCATCTATTTCCTCCCTCCCTTCCTTCCTTCCTGAAGTAGGACTTCTGTTCTTCTTCACTTCTTTAGCCAATTCCCTTTGTTTTCAGAAATTAATTTCTCTCTCTACCATGACATGAATAGAAATGATAAAATCTTTTACTTTACACTTCATGACCTCTAGTATTTTTGCTTATGATGCTCTCAGTCCTACTACATTTAGCATGGGTAACTAAATAAATATCCCTCTCTCCAATCTAATGATTCTCAAACTTGAGTAACTGATGGACCCTTTTTTTTGTATAGTAAAAAATTTCTTCTCAAACTACAGTATTGACCTAAATTATTTTACTTATGATAAACTGCTGTTTTAATATAGATATGGTTCTGGCTAATGTGGTCAGTTTCTCTTTTTTTTCTTTTTTAAATTTTTAAAAATTGAGATAGAATTGACTTATCACATTGTATTAGTTTTAGGTGTACAACGTAAGGATTTGATATATATGTATATTGCAAATGATTACCGTGCTAAGCTTAATTAACATCCCTCTTTTAGCAGCCTTCAAATATACAATACAGCATTGTTAACTATAGTCATTATGCTGTACATTGTACCCCCAGGACTTATCTTACAACTTACTTTCTTTAGTTACATTTCTATTTATGTATAAATATTTTTCATAGACAAAATATAAAACAAAAGAATCTTCTAAATGAAACATTTATCCAGTGCAGTCTTTCATTTCACTAGCAAATAAACACTTGGAACTATTAAAACAATTAATGTAACTTGGGTTTCCTAAGGGCAGAGTATCCAAAGGAGGTCATATCAAGAGGAACTTACATTTCATTTGCTGGAATCCCCACTTGAATAAGACAGAAATTCTGGCCTCTGAAAACTTTTACCCATGCATTTCCTGGAGTCTTTAGAATGTGTTTACTATTTCCCAAATTGGCCTTTACGGTCTGCCTCTTTGGCCCCCTGGCTCATGGCCACTCTTGTGCGTTAGAACTGGCGCTGGTCCCCTGACATTCTGAAGTCTGTGCTTGGGTCTTCAGATGTGATTCTTTGAATTCCCATCATGCTACGTTGCCAGATAAAATACAGGATGCCCAGTTAAATCTGAATTTCAGATAAGCAAAGAATGCAATATTTAGAACATACTTATACTAAAAAAAATTTTTGTTTACCCCAAATTCAAATTTAACCGGGTGTCCTGTACTTTTATTTGCTAAATCTGGTAATCCTACCAGGTGTTCGAGCTGCCTCTCTGCAGGCTTTCCCAAGCTGAAGTCACATGTGTGCTGTGTATAGGTGGGGGAAAGAATCTCCCTCTCTCTCTCTCCCTCTTCTGGTGGTCCTTTGTTTCCTAAGCCCAAAGGCAATCCTTCTGTGGCACTTGTATCTCAGGACCACTCATAGAAACAGCTTTCAGTGTCTTTCTCTGGCCATCTTTCTTTAGGGTTTAGGCACAGCCTTGGAACAGTAGGCTGGCTGGGATGGGCTTTTTTCCTGTCCCCTTGCAATTTCCCCCAAGGGCTTGTTCCACAACCTCCCCTGTACTGGCTGGCTCCACACAGGCAAATCAATGTATGGAGTGAAAGCTACCAGCCATACTGGTTCATTAGGCACATACAGTTATATTTTAGCAAAGACTTGCTAAAAGTCTATAATACAAGTTAGACTGTGATTGAGGGAACTGCCTTCAAAGTACCTCTAAAGTGTATAAAAGTGCTTTCTACCTTTGGAAGCACTTAGAGAAGCTCCATGGAAAAAGCAACTTTTAAGAGATGTGAATTTGACAGTCTGAAAGAAATTCCAAGCAAAAGGAACAGTATGAATGAAGGTAAGAAAAAGGAAGGTTGAGGGTGGGTCTGCTTCGGTTTGGTTGCAGCATAAGATGTACTGCAATCTGAAACTTCAAATAAGTTGGAGCCCTGGTCAAGAAAAGTTCTCAACGGCTATGGTCAGGAGTTGATAATGTCTTCTCCAGGCAATGGGAAACTCTAGCAGGATCTGGTCAGAGGAAAATGTAATCAAGAGATGCAGATGATCTTGTTACACAGGCTAGGTTCCAAGTGTGAGAAATTATGTGAGAGAGATTAGATTATTGCCTAGATAAAATAGGTAAGCGGTAATGAAAGCCCAAGGGAGAGACAGTGAGAAAGAAACGGAGAAGAAATTTGAAAAGGAGACCTTGGTCTTCAACCTTGATAATCCATTATAATCATCAGAGGAAATTTAAAAAATTTCAGTGTCCATGCCACCTCCTGACTGAGTCAGAATCTCTGGAGATGAGATCCACACATCAGTATTTTTAAAGCTCCTCTCATGATTCCTACACTCAGTCAAGACTGAACACCTCTACTGCAGAACAGAGGTTCTCATACATCTACAGGAGTCAGAAGCACCTGGAGGGCTTGTGGGACCTAATCCCTACTTTCAGTAGATCTGGATTGAGGTCCAAGAATGTACATTTCTAGCAAGTTCCTAGGCAAGGGGGATGCTCTTGGTCTAAGGGCCACTGTGGCATAGAATGAATTAGCTCTTACTGTTTACATGTCTCGGCTGGGTAGCGGTGGCGGGAAAAGAAGAGTTAATCATATATGACTGAGATTCTGAGCCCGAGTTGATGACAGAACAGAGATGCCATTCAAAGAGTTACAGACCTGGAAGAAAATTGGTGTTTGGCTTGAATGAGAATATTGAGAGAACACACCATGAAAAAAGACTTGCATGGGAATAATTATAAATATGGGAGTAGTAAGGGGAGTGAACCAGTAAGAGGTAAAGAACCATCAGAGATGTAAGAGGAGAATCAGAATGTCACAGCAGCCCAGAGGGGAGAAAGAGGCCAAGGCTAGCTCTATTGAAAATGACAAAAATATACAAACTCTGAGATATTTCCAGACCCAGTGAACACTGAAACCAAGGTCCCACAGTCTCCTTAACTGCTCTTTACTGTCCTTAGCAAAGACTGGTCACATTCAGAATGATGATCCTGGAGGCAGCTCAAGCTCTTTGGTGCAAAAATCAGAAGGATCTACACCCCTCATATTCTACTTCCTCAGTAAATAGCAATGACTACCATAGGATAGAAAGATATTCAGCTTTGAGGTCTGAAACAAAAAGGGCTTTTCATCTCATCAAGTGTTCACAAGAAAATCAATTAACCAATTTTAGACAAGGGCAGAATATCACTGCTCAAAGAGTTAAACCGCCAGCACTTGTTAAGAATTTACAAAGAACCAGGTGCTGTTCTAAGTGCTTTAGGGACCAGAGGCATCAGCATCACCTGGGAGCTTGCTAGAAATGAAGAATCCCACTCCATCCCAGACCTAGTGAATCAGAATCTGCATTTCTATCAAGCTCCCCAGGTGACAATTAGAATTTGAGAAACCCCGCTTTAAGTATCATAAACTCATTTAACCCACATAATGATGGGAAGTCAGGGCTATGATGGAAGGAAATGAGTTACAAAGAAGTTAAAACACTTGAACGAAGTCATAGAGCTAATGCAACAGAGTAAAGATGTAAAACTAGACCATCCAGCTCCACAGATCCTAATCAAAATTGTGTTATACCAACTCTCAAGAAATCCTCAACAGAGCCCTTAGCACCTTCACCATTACATTTTACTTCCATCCACAGTGGCTTTTGTTCAGTGTATCTAAGGTACCATGTCTTCCCCTTCATACTCTTGCTTCTACCGTCTAACCCCACCATCTAACCCAGATCTTAGCTCACAGTTACTTCCTCAAGGAAGTCATTTCTAAGAGCCCAAGACTTGGTCTACTACTCTTACAGCATCATGCAATTTTCCTCTAGGATAATCTGTAATAATAAATTTATGTGATTTTTGCCTTTTCTACTAGACTCGAGCTCCTGGAGGGTCACGCACCCCATCTGCTTTATTCCTCACTCCATCTCCAGCGCCCGACACAGGGCCTGACACAGAGCAGACGCTTATAGTACATTACGTTAGTTAGTGTATATGAATGACTTTTGAGTCTACTGTACATCTTACCCACGTTAGTATGACCCGCAGTGACAATCAGAACTGCACACACTCTCTCTCCATGTAATTAAGAGACCTGGTGAGGTGACAGAACATACCTGAATGTTCGAAGGGCAGAAAGAACTCTGAGGCCGAGCCCTAAATGTCCAGGCAAGCCTCCATCTATCTTGAACACCTGGAGCTGCTTTCAGACCCTCCTGAAGCTATAAGAACCCTTTAAACATGTTTCTGTCTTCCAGAACCTGAGCCATCCTCTACCTTCAGCCTTTGAGACAGCAGAGGGAAGTAAGAGCGGCACAGATGAAGCCTCTCCTTGTAGGGAGGGGAGCTCTGAATGGAAAACATCGGCTGTTCCAACAAATTCCTGTAACTAAAGAGACCCATTCATTTTAAGTGCTGCTCATCAGGTACCTTTCAGAGGCCCTGAATTCCCCTGAATTACAGAGAATGAGCCTTGATTTCAATGAATGGCTGTGCCACAATAGTCCTGTCTGAGAAAGGCATGGATTGCAAAGCCACTTTAAAAATACGCTCCGCTCTAATTTTATGTTTCATTTTCCCCAAATACCCTTATGCCTATGTATAGTTCCTATACCTTGTGTTCTCATATAATATTAAGATGATTAGGCTAATGAGGACTTAATGTTGCTACTATTGTAAAATAACTGTAAAGGGGCTTGAGAAAAAATGTTGCTGATTTTTTTTCTTAAAGAGATGGTTAGATTTAATTTCAACATTTTTGGAAAATATTGAACGACAGTAATCAGCTTTAAGCTCAACCAGGTGACAGGCCCAACTACAGATAGTAAGGATGAGCATTTCCTTAATGTCACAGAGGAATCCTAGAGCTTGAAGCCCATACTGGAGATGGGACTTACCTGATGTCACAGAACTGGTCTTTACAGAACTGGGGTCAGAACTTAGGTTTCCTGAATATTTCTCAATTCAGTCTGCATTGTATTATCCCGTGCTATCTCATCAATTCTTTTTTCCTGATGCGAATTTAAGACAGAAGTACTCAAGCCTGTCTGGCACATAAGCCCCTGGCTCAGAACCGTGGGTCACCTGACAGGTTTCCCACACTCAGTGGATCCTGGAGTCTCACCTTAATTTGTTCTGAGTTGATGTGAAATAATATTAAAGGTGAAATCATGTGCCAGTGAGGAATTTCTTAAACTCTTTGTGGCAAGTTCCATGATAGTCAGATGGCAGGAGTTTGCCCACACTGGAAGCTTTACTCCCTTGTGGGTGAATAAGGGAAGTGAAGCTTCACTGCACCTTCACCTGGGCTGGTCTCTGGAGTGAGCAAGGGGACTGGTGTAAAAGAGCACCAGTGGTTTCAGCAGGGATTTGAGATGCTTGGGAATTACGGCCCTAGTTCTTCCTTAACACAAAGGGCTGTTGTCACAGAGAATAGTGCACGATGTACAGGGACCCGATATAGTACCGTGGTTAAGAATATAAACTTCAGTGCCAGACAGACCTGGATTTAAATCCCACTTCCAACATGTACTACCTTGGACACCTCTTAGAAGTCACTTGACCTCCTGGTCTTTAGGTTTAGGTTCCCAACTTATAGAAGGGGAATAAAAATATTCTTCCCGATTCATAAGCTTGTAAAAATGACATGCTGTGTATAAAACACCACATTGGTTAGGACACAAACTGAACATTCAATAAGGTAGCAATTTTTTTCCCTTATTAAGAGAGAGAATCAGGAATGTAAACTTTAATCTAAATATATGAGAAGACCCTGACACAGCTGTCTTTTGAGGTTTTAGAATGAATTAGGGAAAGAAGTCTATGGAATAACTTTTCCTGGAAATCTCTGAAAGTAATGCTGGTCTTTACTTTCCATGTTGACTTAAGTTGCTCTCCCACTGAGATTGGAACTAAATAATTAATGGCAACAGCCTCCAAATTAGGAAGATGTACTCAAAATGTGCCCAAAGAAACACTCTTTTAAGAAGCAGGAAAACCTATCTTTGTTCCTCTTCTTAAATGTGGTACGTTGCAGCACATACACTTCACTTAAACATCTGTTTAAAGGGGTGTATTAATGGAATTTAATGGGGAGGACAGGCTGCAGGGGAAGCAAATATGCTTCATTTGTTTCTCACCATTTGCCATTAACCACATTTCTCTGTTTCTTCTTTACTTGGCCTTTTTCAGTGGTAACAATTAAGAACTAGGGACATATGGAAACTGTTACTTTCTTGGAACTAGCAGATGGAAAAGTGAGGTTATCATGGCCTACCTAAGAAGCAGGGAAATATTGCCTGTAACCACTTGAGCCCCCTGAGTTATAATGACAATATTTCTTGGAGTCCAGAGCAGTCCTTGCTTAAGGATTTTGAGTGCCTGTCTCATTTTAATCAAGAGACTGGTTCCAACAATATGTTATGTGTTTAATTTCAAAATTCAGCCTGGCTGCACTGTATTGACTTATACAATACGTATGTTTAAATAACTAGAAAAAATGGTCCCCGAATTACGAGGGTCAAAAAATTTATAGAAATCTAGAAAGTGTAGAGAATACCTTTAAAGTAAAAGCATGTCATAGAATTTGAAAAGTAATGACAACTTTGCAATGTTACAGTATAAATGAACAAATTAATCAACAGACCGACCAGTGATGTAAATACTGTCTGCATAGAACTGGACAAGGTTGGGGTGGGAGGTTGTGAATAGTACAGAAGGAATGTAAAACTTGACCTCTGTGCTTACTCAGGGGTATAATAACGTAAAGATTATAATGACAGGCACAATTGTAGAGTTCGTATTATATAGGTGTAGGAATTTCAGATTCTGGTGTCTTTTCTATGCAGCTTTTGAAAATGTGTGTATGTCTCATTTCTTCTGTAGTATTCTAAGCTGACTGCTCCTTTTTTCATATCAGCTTTATCTGAGCCTCTCTTTGGAATTCCATACCAGCAACTTTTTGTGTCCCTGCTTGTCTGGATCACCTTGTCAAGATAATCATGTTTATCAGAAGTTCTAAACCTTTCTGTGCTCAGAACTACTTGGGTGTCTTAATAATATTTGGAAGATGCCCTTCCAATTGTCATAACTAAGATTTCTGGCCGCTCCTTTCTGTCAATCAGTGTTTATACATCTTCAGACTACCTCCAGGCTCTGACCTACTGCTTCTTTTATGTCAAGAGATTGCCAATTCCTACTCACACTATCCAGCCCCTGCCATTTATTTTGCATTTTTCCTTAACTATTGATTCTCTGCCCACCAACAGCATTATCCAGCACTGAAATTTTCCACAGTGGCCTGAGTTGGGAAGATCGGTGACCCAAGTGTGACAGAGGAAAGCAACATTAATTAGAGGGCCAAGAACTGTGTATATAAAAATGTCTCTCAAATCTCATACAACAGAAGTTCTCAAACTTTATTGTGGGTCAGCATTCTAGGGACACTCTTTGAGTATCACTGTCACACATGAATTAAAATCATTTCCAGATCACTTATGATCAAAACAAAAGCCCATCTCACTTTGCTCTGTGCCAGGGAGTTCTTCACCTGAAAGGCCTTGCAGACTCTTTGATAGGATTCTAGGTATACCTGGAATTCCACCAATTATATTTTATATTACATTAGCACGTGTGATATTATATCTGGATGCTTGAGAGGGACCATTACTCTCAGAAGGTTACCAAATAATTCATTTTCCCAAAAATAGCTTAAGGACCCCACTGACAACATGCAAAGAGAGTCAAGCCAATGCATTTGAGGAGACATTGATATTAGAATGTAGCAGAAGAAGGGCTTTACAGATTAGAGAGCCAGTGTATAATTCTCCTGTTCTTGTTATGGTTAGTAGAATAATTCCACTAGTACTACATGGCCCTTTGTAATCAATTACTCCATTCTTTGATTATCCACTGACTCCGATCAAGATGCAGATCAACCAACCAATCAGCCAGAAAGTTTAGACAGAGCACCTATCATAGGCTTAGCCTAGTGGACCCAAAGATTGCAGAGTCCCTGCTTGCAGGTAACTCAGGGTGAGGACCCTGACTTCTACGATTAAGCCCCATTAGGGTAAGAACCTTGCTTTTCTTGCTCCAGACTGTCTGTGCCTAGAAGAGCACCCAGTAAATCATAGGAACACAACCAATCATTATTAAAGGAGTGAATTAGAGACCTCAGGGGTTTGTATTGTAAATGTCATAATGATATTGCCGGATAAACAAAATGCCCACAGTGGTTGACTGGACAAAGCCCTTACACCTGGAGAGTACTGCTGACTCAAGGAAATAAGGGACTTAACTAAGACTGCATATTAATAAACTGCAAACCTGCTTCAATAGGGAAAACAAACTGAAGTTTAAATATGTCACAGTTTCAAAATCTTTCTTTACACCAGATGTTTAGCACAGGACTCAGTTAAAAGACTGTAGGCGAAGAAGATCGCCTTTTCACTGCATCCTTTTCTGGAGCAAGCAATAATGTTGATGGCAAAGGATTCAGGAAACGGAATGCATGCAACCCAACCACATACATTCATCATGCTCCCTTCAGTAAGTGTGAGGCAGGCAAGCCCTTACCTAGATTTCAAGCTGATGAATCATCTGTCTAGTTTCACTAAAACCCCAAGGGACTGCTCCTCTGAACAAGGGGCTGAAACCCTGTCAGCCTCTGGATACATTTAAACAAGGACAGTATGTTAAAAGGAAGCAGGTTATGGGATTTCCTGAGGAATTCTTAGTTTCTTAGTGCATTAAATCCTCCTTCAATTCAGGAAAAATAGCCTTTTTATCTCAAAAATCCTGAAAAATGTATTTTTAAAATTGTGTACAGACGCTGTATCAAATAAATAAATAGAAATCTTAGCAGTTTTCTATGCTTGGCCACCCATTCATTGAAACTGGGGTCCCTCCTATTCCATGATCTCCCCAGAAGCACACACACATCCTCATACACATTAGAAGAAAGAAAATTCCTTCTTCTCGGGAAACACCTGTCTCGGGAATTCTTGGCTGTGCAGCCTCTGAGCGTGCACAGGGTCAAGCATACAAATGGTGCAGTGACTCTTTTGGAAGTCACATTCGTCCCTGAAACTTCAGTCACCTGGAGACTGCATGCCTCATTGCCTGCAGCAGCTCAAACCTGACAGTGTGGAATGAGTTTAGAAATCTCATCTGAGCAACAAAATCTGAAATGAGAGTTTAAACAGTAACATCTATTTAATGCCGAAATTATCATTCACGGCAACTTTTGCTGACTGGGGATTTTTTTCTTTTGCTATTGGGCTGTTATGATAATCTTGCTCTGGTTTGGACTGTGTGTGTGTGTGTGTGGGTGTGTGTGTGTGTGAAAGGAAGATAACAGGACTCAGTTAACTAGTACATCAGTTAGCCGCACATCTCTATTTTCACACATAGAAAATTTCTGCTGCTTCTGCTGTGCGAACACACATACACATAATTCCTGGAATCCTTACCCCATTCATACCCACTGCTTTCAGACACACACTCACAGGGCAGCGAAGCACAAACTCCCTACATGTCAAAGTCAAGCCAGGCTGAAGATGTAAACAGGTGGATATGGCACCAGGTGGATGTGTAATCAGTAATAAGAAATACATCGAGCCCCATAATGAAAAGAAATCCCCCAAATTGTTCAGGATTCCCCCTCCCCCTTCCATTCACTGATTTATTAACCCTGAACAAAGATGTAATTGCAGGGTCTCAGAAACAACTTTTTTTTTCTTTTTTTTTTCTTTTTTGGCATTTGTTTTGTTTGACTTTGAATTTCTTAATATCTAGTCATGCCATTTATTGCCTGTTTTCTTCACTCAGTTGCCCATCGTTCCCCCCAGCCCCCAAAATGAAAGAAGCATCAGCTTCCGAGTCTTAAGGATGAGACCTCTGCATTTTCTCTGCTTGTTTAGGGCAAGAAATGAAGTGCTGCCTCTTTAACTGGCAGAAGCATGCAAGAGGAGCGTACCTTTAATTTAGTGCTGGGATACCTCACTTGCACCCTGGCTGTTGTCTTATTGGAGACGGCAGCCTGCCTGAGATCCTCTAGCACTGAAATAATATCATCCAGCACGCATTTCTTATCCTGATTTCTCAACACACACAGATGGGAAAAAGTATAATTATAGCCCTTGTGGTTCACCTTCATTTCCAGCACGGCTCGGTGGGTCTGCAGGATCCCCTCAGCCTGAAGCAAAATATTGTCCCCGGGTGGGGAGAGGAGGATCACCCTGCCATACCTCCCGGGGGTGTGTAAGTCCGAATAGAGCTGGCTTTTGGACTGGTCCAGGGGGAAAAGGCTGCTGGCCAGGCTGCGCTCGATCTTGGCCAGGCTGTGGCTGGGAGCGACCAGGCGCTCCAGGTCGCCCTCGGGCTGGAAGCGGTTGAGCGCGCCGAGGCCGAAGGTGATGGTCAGGACTGCGGGCACGGTGAGGAAAAAGACCGGGTGCCGGCTCACGCACGAGCCCAGCCTGTGGCAGAACGACTGGAGCCCTCTGCGAAGCACCTGCCGCAGCATCCTCCACCAAATCCAGCTCGCAGGCGCTCCCGGCCGTCTTAAAAAGCACATGTGACATGTGTAAGCGCCGGGCTACCCCCGCCTCTCCCCCGTCCCACCCGCTCCGGGTCTGCCCCTCGCCCCACCGCCGCCGCCGTCTTCCCGCCCCCTCCGCGCTCACCCCTCACCACTCCACCCGGTCTTTCCCCGGCCCCACCTCCATGCGCTCCTACTACTCTTTCAAACACTGCAGCAAGTTGCAGCAGGGCGGGCAGGTACCCACCGCGCGCGGGGGCGGGCGGCGGGCGCTGCGGGGGCCCTCTGGCCCACCCCTCCCCGGCCACCTCCCGCGCCCCCTCTCACCGCATGAGCAGCGATCCCGCGGTCTAGCCCTTCATCCCGGTGCTGCAGTCCCACGGCCACCCTCGCTGGAGGTGGTTCCGTGCGGAGCGTCCCACAGATGTGGATTTCCTCTCCGTCCTGGTGGGGTTCGGCGCCTAACTGGAACCATGTGGCTCGGTGTTGTAAGAAGCAGACATGTGCCCCACGAGGGGGGGCGGGAGGAGGGAGAGGAGAAGGGGGGGAGCGGGGGATGCAGGGGGGACGGCAGCTAAGCTTTTCCTTTTTTAAGAGGCTGACAGTTATTTTTAGAGTTTTGTTTTCCCTCTTCTCTCCCCGCTGGAGTGAATGGAAGAGGAGATGGTGAAGGCGCCGCTGGCCCATTGGAGCGGTGGCGATTAGAACCTAAGAAGGGGGTTAGGGGTGGGGGGCTGGGGTGGGGGGCGTGGAGGACTCGAGGGCTTTTGGCGGAGGCAGCCTTTTCGCCTTTCTGGATTCCCCGTGCTCTCTAATTCGGCTTGTCGGCCCAAGAAAAGGAGCAGAGAGGATGATGCTGCATTTTTAACATACCACAAAGCATGCAAAGGATCTCCTTGCAGCGCCTTCCACGCTGTCATTCCCCAGACTGGGCGACTGCAGCCGAGGCTGCCAGAGACCCCAACTATTGGCGGTGCGTTGGGCTCTAGGGATCCTTCCTTGCTCTGGTGATTGGAGAAGAGGCATTTGCCAATAGCAGTCGCCTGTGGCTTAGAGGTGTGCGTGTGCGTCTGTGTGTGTGTGTGTGTGTGTGTGTGTGTGTGTTGGAAGTGAAGGTCCACAGACAATATGTGGTTTCTCATAAAATATTACATTCACTTTCTGTACTTTTGAAGTTTAGGACCAAAAGTTCTTAAGGCTTGTTTCAATCTCCTTCCCCCATTTTCCCTTCCACCCCTCATCCCTGAGAACCTCCATTTTCTCGTGGGAGTGGAACTCCAGAAACAAACGTCTGGGGACACCCATGACAAAATCTTTGAATAAAGAAGGCGAGATAGGTAGGGGGAAACACATTGGAGTCAACTAATGTATGAAACAGAGTCACCTTCACCACATGGGAAAGAAAACTCCCACCAGGTGCAGTTCCTCCCTCCATACCCGACAGTGGGAAGGTGAAGAACCCTTATCTGCAAATCAGATCAATTTCAAAAACTTTAGTATTAATAAGTGTGTGTATTGTTATTTTCTACCTATTGGGGCTCTCACAAAATCACGTTCCAAAAAGAATATGAAAGAATATGGCCAAATTCTAAAGTTTGATTGTGAACAGGAGATCTGCTTGCCGAAGTTTCTGTTCTTTCTGTATTTGCCCTAATAGAGAAGATTGAGCTTCAAGAGACGATTCCGCTCACACTCTCCTAATCACACTGAAAGGGCCCGTCCTTCATGAGATGCTTAGAGATGTACCCATCAATGCATACAAACAAGCCAAAGGACTTATCCGCTTAATTGATGCCTTTATTTTTGCTAGTGTTTCAGTTCTTCAGTTAAGAGACCAATGAGACAGCAGAGAGCTCAGAAACAGGGTCAATGCTAAAGGTGGTGTTGTTCATAAAATGAAAGAAAAATCTCAGCCTTTTAAAATGGAAAGTGTTTTTGGTGACCATTCAGCTTGAATTCCTACCCAGGGCAGAAATATCTTCTGTAATATCCCCGATGGTTCTCTATCCAGCCCCAAGCTGCAAAATTCTCACATCTAAAAACTCACTAATTTGTCTAGAAATCATTCTGTTGTTAGAGTTTCCTATCTGTTCTCACAACATTCATGGACTGGTTCTCCCTCTCCTTCACCAGGAAGAGTTCCCTTTGCCTCCAACTGTCACTTCATGTAATGTATCGTTAGTGCCACGTGATGGGAAATTGCTTTTGGCTATACAACAAAGAGGAAATGTGTCTGTCATCCATTTTCTACATCCTCTTCATTATATTAAGTATATTTGGCCATATCACCTTCATGAAATTTTCTAAGAAATAGTTGTTTTGCAAAATATGGAAGAATAGATTTTAGGAATGGATGGTGTTGAGCAAGTTATCTAGCCCGTCTTATAGATAAAAACATTTTGTAGATAAAGAACTGTAGAGATTAAGTTACTTAAAGGCTACCGTCAGAGTCATTTGCAGAGCTGACACCAGTGTCTGGTCTTGGTCTCTTGTTTCTGGGCCCAATGCATCTTTCCTGGCAGCTTTGGATTGGCCGCATCCCTCTCTTTCTCACAGTGAACAAATATGTCAGAATTGTTTCCTCTCTTCGTACTCTCTCCACTTCCCACATCTCCTTCCCCAATAAATTCAATAGGATTAGAGAAGAATAAACATACCAATAGATAACTGACTAAATAATTTATGATACATCCTTAAGATGATACATTGTTGTAAGATTATAATGACATGAAAATACGTTCACTAAATGTTAAGTGAAAAAAGTATGTACAGTATGAAACCACTTTGAAAAATAGACCCATAGAAAAAAAGATTAAATCTCCATTAAAATGTCTGCTTATTGCAAGATGATAGGATTACAGGTAATTCTTTGAAAGAAAATAACTTCTAAATTTTAGAACAGTTCAGGTTTTGGAAAAATTGTGAAGACAGTACACAGAGGGCCCTTATACCTCACACCCAGTTCCCTAGTATCAATATCTCACATTAGTATGGTACTTTCATGAATATTCATGAACCAGTATTGATACGTTATTATTATCTGAAGTCCATACTTTATTCAGATTTCCTGAGTTTTTACTAACATCATTTTTTGTTCCAGGATCCCATTCAGGACACCACATTGCATTTAGTCATCCTATCTCCTTAGGATCCTCCTGGCTGTGACAGTTCTCAGATTTTCCTCGTTTTTGATGACCTTGACAGATTTGAGGAATGCTGGTCAGACACTTTGTAAAATGTCCCTCAACTGGGAACTGTATGATGTTTTTCTCATGATTAGACTGGGGTAAGAAGTTTTGGGGAGGAAGAACACAGAGGTAAAGTGGCCCTTTCATTACAGCTTATGAAGGGTATATTCTATCAATGTGACTTGTCACTACTAATTGTAAAGTTACTCTTCTTCCATCCACCTTTCCGCACTGTCTTTTTTGGAAGGAAGTCACTATGTACAGCCTACACTTAAGTAGTGGGAGTTATGGTCCACCTCCTTCGTCCCTGAGACTGGAGTCTCCATAAGTTATTTGGAATTTTTCTGCATGGGATATTTGTCTATTCTATTCTATTCCATTCATTTGTTCAATATTTTGTATCAATACAGATTCATGGATATTTCTTTATATATTGGGTTATAATTTGATACTACTTTGTTTACTTTGTTGCTCAAATCATTCTAATTTTGGTCATGAGGAGCTCCTTTGACATATCCCATTGTTGTGGGATACCTTTAAAAAAATTATTCCTTATTTTCTGGCACTGTAAGATATTCCAGGCTCATCTTGTACCTTTCCTGCCCCAGTCCTAGAATCACCCATTTCTCCAAGGAGCCATGCTTTGTTTTATTGTAGAATGGTAATAGAAACAAAGATCTGGGTGCCATATGTGCTGCTTGCTCTTGGGATGTTATTGCTTCTAAGCCCTCTCAGCTGACAGAGAAAGGAAATACATGGGTCTATACTAATCCCTGTATATGTGTATCTATATATAGTTCTTTATGTAACTCTCTGTATCTATATCAAGCTAAATATGTTTATACTTATGTCTCCAACTATAATCTATCGCCAGATGGATAATTGTAGCCTCTTCCCCTTGTTTACCTGTAACCTCCCACTCCAACAGTGAGAAACCGGCTCTGTGAGAAATTTTTAAATAACTTTGCTATAATGAAAACATATTAACTTTTAATTAGAAAAAATGTTTAAGGGAAAGAAGGAAAGCATGGTTTCTTAATTTTGATACTGTAAAAGTTAATGCCAAATACCATTATGGAAGAAAAGAATGGTTTCTTCATTTTGATACTGTTAAAAGCTAATGCCAGGGCTTCCCTGGTGGCGCAGTGGTTGAGAGTCCGCCTGCCGATGCAGGGGACACGGGTTCGTGCCCCGGTCCGGGAAGGTCCCACATGCTGCGGAGTGGCTGGGCCCGTGAGCCATGGCCGCTGAGCCTGCGCGTCCGGAGTCTGTGCTCCGCAACGGGAGAGGCCACAACAGTGACAGGCCTGCATACCACACACACACACACACAAAGCTAATGCCAAATACCGTATTAGAAAGATAAATTATACGCTAAAAATAAAGGAAATGTTAGCAATATTCTAGATCAACCTAGGGTTAATTTGCACTAAAACATCAGTGGATACCAATCATGTGATAATTCTAGTGAATCTGATGTAAAATCAAGCTTAATATAAAGCTGAAAGCAGTGTACTTAGGGACCAATCAATAACACAATAATCTGTACTGTTTAGTTCATACAGGATTTGCCTTTTCTGATATATCTTAGTCAAGATCAGTCTTCAAGACTTGGAACTAAGTCGGATTTTATCCACTTGTCCTTTTGTAGGATAGGATAACGCAAGTAGGTGAACTTGGACACAGAACATCTGAGTTATAGGTTAGCTCTACAAATCACTTTGTGGGTGTTTTGGGCAAGACACCCAACTCTCTGAGCCTCAGTTTTTGTTGTTTATAAACTTGAATTATATTAGCCCACTTGTTCACTTCAGTCATATCACTATTCACCAAAACTCTTTACCGCTGGTGTATTAATTAATGCTGTAATACTAGCAATTGTAACAAGTAATCCTCTAAAACTCAGCAGTGTAAAACAATGAAAGTTTATATCTCATTCAAGGTTAATAGTCTATTTTGGATATTCCTCCTGAGCAGGAACAGGTAGAACACAGAGACCTGTTTCCATGGGTCACTCATCCGCCTTTAACTCATGGCTTTCAAGGTCATTCCTAAGACCATTTCCTAGCCAGGCAGCTGAAAGGGGGAGAGAGCCTGGAGGAGCACATCTGGAAGGTTTATGGCACAGTCTGGAAAGAGGCATACATCACTTCCTCTTATATGCCTCTGATTAGAACTTAAGTCACAGAGAAGCTGAATAATGCAGGTTAGCTGTGTATCTAGGGAGAAGAGGAAATGGGTATGATGATCATGGTGCCAACTCCTCACCCCTTTCCTGGATTCTCTTGCCCTCTTTACCCAAGTCCCTGTTATATGTTCAAGGTGAACATCTGGTACCCTTTGTCTTTTCACATAGACCTCGTTGTTCTGCCACTGTCATCTCAAGCAATGCTGGCTTTTGGGTTTTAAGAAAATGCTCTTGGGGCTCCTTCTGTGATGGCTTTAAGGAGTCTGCATTGGATCTTCCACACTTCTTGGTGAGGCCTGTTGTATCCAGGAAGGGCACATCTCAGAGGGAAAGTTTTAGAGGCAATTTGGTCTTTACCATGTTGGATATTTCCAACTGCACCTAGTTTAATAATAAGGATATTTCTTACACATGCATGACAAGATGTCCAGAAGAATGGCAGTTATAGAGCTGGTTAATTTAGGTTCAAGTGTGTCATTAGGAATCCAAGTCCTTTTCATCATTCTGCTTTGTCCCTCCCTAGAGCATGGACTCTGAACTCTGTGCTAGCTCTACGGGCAATACATCCAGGCAAAACAAGAGCCCAAGGAAAAGGAAGCTGCCTCTTTCTCTGCATCTCTCCAAAGAGTGAAGAGGTCTTTCCCAGAAGACCCCCAACAGATTTCCTCGTAAGTCTCATTTATCTAAATCAGTCACTGATGAGAGGAATGATAACAAAGTAATTGGCTTAGACCAATCCGGACTCTGGCTGTGGCTGGGAATGGGGCCAGCCTCCTCTCTGAGCACATTGTCATAGGGGAGTTTATGTGGGGTTTATTTTGTTTGTTTTGTTTTAAGCAAAAGCTTCTTTAGAAAGAAGCATGGTGTGATGGCAGGGATGTTTGAATGTGGGGCATCCAGCGCTAACTTTGGTGCTGAGTATTTCTGTGTGGAGCACATTAGTTTCTGGAGACTATGCTTTCTGAATGGAAAATAGAGCTGTAGGGCTTCCCTGGTGGCGCAGTGGTTGAGAATCTGCCTGCCAATGCAGGGGACACGGGTTCGAGCCCTGGTCTGGGAAGATCCTACATGCCGCGGAGCAACTGGGCCCGTGAGCCACAATTACTGAGCCTGCGCGTCTGGAGCCTGTGCTCCGTAACGAGAGGCCGCGATAGTGAGAGGCCCGTGCACCGCGATGAAGAGTGGCCCCCGCTTGCCACAACTAGAGAAAGCCCTCGCACGGAAACAAAGACCCAACACAGCCATAAATAAATAAATAAAGCAAACTGTCAACAAGTAAAAATAAATAAACACTATTTAAAAACAAAAAAAGAAAATAGAGCTGTAATCAGACAAAGAAATTTTTCTGGTTTTTAATTTATTTATGTTAAAAAGCTTTATAGTGGTATACAAAGGATATTTGATATCTTTAAAATTGCCTTTATCTAAATAGGATAGAGATATACAAGTAGTATTCTCCTAGAAACTCCACTCTCTCTGATCACCGTATCTGTGTGGGATGAAACTGACTGACCCAAGGAGTCCATGCAAATTGTAAGTGAAAATTATAAGTTTAGATAGGATTTGCATTAACTGACAACCTAAAACTTATCATCTATAAAGTTGTGCATCAAATGTGGCTTACAGGTTCAGTCTCATTGCCATGTTGTTGCACCCGGTGTGCTTAAAACCTAAAATAAACATCATTCTCATTCCAACAGTAAAATAGCCACAGTACATATTCAAAAAAGGAACAAAAGGGTACAGACATCCACTTTTATACCCTTTATAAATAAATCATCAGGACTGAATTTTTGCCAGAGCTACTATTTTCCTGTGGTGGAACATGGTTAAAGTTCTGAAGAAGATTTCATGCAGTCAAGCTTCTGCTTTTGTATTAATCATTAGTTAGTTTGTCCTCCTGCTTAACTACTGTATCACCTTGGTCAAATCATTAAATGTCCATATGCCTTAGATTTATATGTGTAAATTAATACAATTAGAATTGAGCTAAAGTGATGTTAATTTCACTCCAGGTTTGATGCCATGATCTTCTGGAACTTAAGCTCATGGGGTTCATTTGCTAGGTTTGCTACATCTTAACAAGTGTAACCTCTGATTCCCTACTATTCCCTACTAAGTCTCAGCTTCCCTTTCCTGGTTACTATTTACAAAGTATCAAACACAGAACCTCTGAGGGTTGCGAGTGGCCCAGTACACAAGGAGACGACAAGCTTTGCTTTGGGTCTGGAAAAAGATAGAGGCTGGAAAAATACTTGGAATATTGTGGCCACAGGGGAGTAGCTGGACTGAAGATTAAGAACTGCCTGCCAAGGTACAGTATAGTGCAGAGTCTTATTGGATCAAGGCACAAAGATGGTGTGCTGCTTTGTACACGTTCAATTTTCAATCACTTAAATAAACATTTTCTAATTTAGGTAGAAGTAGGCCACACTTTTTTTAAACCATTTTTTAATTTAATTTTGTTTTTTCTTTTTAAAGCCAAATTAGTACAGGTCAATCAGTTTTGCTCTACAAAAATTGAAGGGTTTTCTACACATTTTCCCTTCCTTCCTTCCTTTCCTCTCTTTTCCCCTCCTTCCCTTTCTTCCAATAGGAATTCTTTTTTCTCAAATATTCCTAGCAAGGCCTTCTGCGAATTATTCTAAAAAATATCTCTCTTTCTTCCAGATGAACTCAGGAGGATATTTCTTTCCTATTATTTGTTACAAAGTTATACATTTTCCAAAAAGCTTGTGCTTATATTCAAAATGGGTTGTTGGTTACCAAACTGGGCTTTTGGTGGTGTTACTGCACCCAGGGAGAATCCTGTTCTTAAAGGAGCAGTGCTCAGTAACTACTGTGTGCATCACTTTCAGGCCTGACCACGAAAATGCCTCCTATTCCCTGATAGGGCAGTTCTCTCATCAGATCCTGACAAAATAATTTTGTGAAGCCATTTGCTGAGTGGAAGAAGGCATCATATTTGCCAGGGAAGAGATATTCTAGTAGGGAAACAGTAGGGATGTTGCCCCTGGATAGAACCTTTATTACTGCCTCATCAGATAGCAACATAGATGCCACTGTAAAGAAAACAGCAACTGATGACAACACTCCCTGTCCCTGGTAACAGTGTTACCCACCAGGGTTCCTGGCCCTCCCCAACCAATAGAAATTGACTAGAGGCCCCACAAGAAATTCAGGCGAGGCTTTATTGGGGCGCCTGCTGCAGCAGCAGGGAGCGAGAACAAACAACAGGTTCCTTCACTTGCTCTTTCAGTGGCAGGGGCAGGTCGAACTGATTCCAATTCCTTATACAGGATGAGGGTAGGGGTATGTCCAGGGGTCAGGCTGTAGGGGTGTCTTAGCTGGTTTACTACCCGTTAGGTGGTGGTGTGTGCAGGGGGCATGCGCGGTACCCTGTTTTTGCTCAAGCCTCTTCAAGAGTGGCAATTGGATTTTTTGGTTTCTTTGTATCTTTTGGGTCCAGAATTTGCCCCAACTGTGCATGCACAGTTTTTTTTTTTTAACATCATTATTGGGTTATAATTGCTTTACAATGGTGTATTAGTTTCTGCTATATAACAAAGTGAATCAGCTATACATATACGTATATCCCCATCTGTCCTCCTCCTTGCGTCTCCCTCCCACCCGCCCTATCCCACCCCTCTAGGTGGTCACAAAGCACCGAGCTGATCTCCCTGTGCTATGTGGCTGCTTCCCACTAGCTATCTATTTTACATCTGGTAGTGTATGTATGTCCATGCCACTCTCTCACTTTATCACAGCTTATCCTTCCCCCTCCCCATGTCCTCAAGTCCAGTCTCTATGTCTCTGTCTTTATTCCTGTCCTGCCCCTAGGTTCTTCAGAACCTTTTTTTTTTTTTTTTAGATTCCATATATATGTGTTAGCATATGGTATTTGTTTTTCTCTTTCTGACTTACTTCACTATGTATGACAGACTCTAGGTCCATCCACC
Organism: Grampus griseus; assembly: GCF_964374135.1. NCBI lineage: Eukaryota > Metazoa > Chordata > Mammalia > Artiodactyla > Delphinidae > Grampus > Grampus griseus. The sequence goes on along the minus strand of NC_139004.1, from coordinate 27,683,663 downwards.
TCATTACAAATAACTCAATTTCGTTTCTTTTTATGGCTGAGTAATATTCCATTGTATATATGTGCCACATCTTCTTTATCCATTCATCTGTCAATGGACACTTAGGTTGCTTCCATGTACTGGCTATTGTAAATAGAGTTGCAATGAACATTGTGGTACATGACTCTTTTTGAATTATGGTTTTCTCAGGGTACACGCCCAGTAGTGGGATTGCTGGGTCATATGGTAGCTCTATTTTTAGTTTTTTGAGGAACCTCCATACTGTTCTCCATAGTGGCTGTATCAATTTACATTCCCACCAACAGTGCAAGAGGGTTCCCTTTTCTCCACACCCTCTCCAGTATTTATTGTTTGTAGATTTTTGATGATGGCCATTCTGACTGGTGATACCTCACTGCAGTTTTGATTTGCATTTCTCTAATGATTAGCAATGTTGAGCGTCCTTTCATGTGTTTGTGGGCAATCTGTATATCCTTTTTATGGAAACACAAAAGACCCCAAATAGCCAAAGCAATCTTGAGAAAGAAAAACAGAGTTGTAAGAATCAGGTTTCCAGACTTCAGACTATACTACAAAGCTACAGTAATCAAGACAGTATGGTACTGGCACAAAAACAGAAATATAGATCAATGGAACAGGATAGAAAGCCCAGAGATAAACCCACGCACATATGGTCACCTTATCTTTGATAAAGGAGCCAAGAATATACAATGGAGAAAAGACAGCCTCTTCAATAAGTGGTCCTGGGAAAACTGTATAGCTACATGTAAAAGAATGAAATTAGATCACTCCCTGACACCATACACAAAAATAAACTCAAAATGGATTAAAGACCTAAATGTAATGCCAGACACTATAAAACTCTTAGAGGAAAACATAGGCAGAACACTCCATGACATAAATCACAGCAAGATCCTTTTGACCAACCTCCTAGAGAAATGGAAATAAAAACAAAAATAAACAAATGGGACCTAATGAAACTTAAAAGCTTTTGCACAGTAAAGGAAACCATAAACAAGACCAAAAGACAACCCTCAGAATGGGAGAAAATATTTGCAAACGAAGCAACTGACAAAGGATTAATCTCCAAAATATACAAGCAGCTCATGCAGCTCAATATCAATAAAACAAACAACCCAATCCAAAAATGGGCAGAAGACCTAAATAGACATTTATCCAAAGAAGATATACAGATTGCCAACACACAGTTATTTTTAGTCCCATACAGTTTCTTTGTATTTTGTTGCTTGAGGAGAGGTGTTTCCAGGTACAAGCATTGCAGCACTTCAGCAAAGGGTCCCAGGTCGCAGCCTGTCTCAACAGCAGCCCTTGCCCCACAGGTAGAACAGAAAGAGAGAGGTAAATAGTGAGAAGGAGACTTTGCAAGGGAGTGGTGCAGAGGGGGTAATCTAGCCCAACAGAAAGGAGGATTTTACCACTGACACTGTTTAGAATGACAGCACATGGTGATAATAATAAGCAGACCAAATTTTAGTCAGTCTTACTATTTCTTTAAATTTTCTACAGCCAGTGCTATTACTGCCTACACTTGAGATGAAGGGCTTCCACTGCTCTGTCTTCTCCCCATACCTGGTAAACCACTGCTCCCAGGAGTTGCAACTGTGATTTCTGAGCAAGTTCCTAATCTGCATATTCAATACTGCATATTGTTGAAAATATTTGGGTGGAACACTGTAACATGAAAGACCTAGCTGGTCTACTCATATGATTATAACCCCTGTCCCTTGGATGACTACCCATCTCCCCACCTCTCAGAATGGTGTGGAAATTGAGAGGAGAGACATGGAAGAACCTAGCTCCTGGTGCAGCAGAACTTGCATATGACTTAATTTCAAATAGAGTTTTCACGCTGGGGAAAACAGATTTCTTCAGAAAAAGATATAAGTGAAATGGCATTAGACATCAGACGAACTCAAACTCTTTAGAAGAGTGTTTGACATTCAAAAATTTGGTCTTCATCCTGTCAAACAAAGTGAGGAATTCCACTGTGACCTTTGGGAAATTTTCAGCCTTTTAGCCAGGAAAAGCAGTGTAAACAAAATGAATTCATATTCAAATGGAAAAATAAAAAAGTTTCACATGACCCTTCACCTGTTCTACATAAACAACAATGTATGTGCAGCAAACATGTAGCCTAAACATCTGGAGATTTAGTTATCTTGTTGACATAGATAAAATCAATAGATGTTTATAGAAACTGTGATGAAACCTCTTTCTGTGAGCCCTCATCGTTGCGTGCAGCTATAAAATTTAGTGCAGTCTTTTCTCTACCATGTTGAAATAATCGATATCTCCCTCTTCCATAGACTGCAGTCTTCATGAGGGAAATGCATACTACCCTCTGGTCTTGCACCCTCACTTTCTAACAGGATGCCTGGCATATAATAACCAGATAGCAACAAAATAGTCACTGAACTCATTCCAGAATGGCTCTCCTGATGTAAGAAAAACACAGAAGGAACTAAGGAAGGTAAGACAAGTATACTTGTCCCTAAGGATAAGACACAACACACAACATTTGACCCAGAGATTTGGTCCTTGTGGCTGATGACATGGGTGTGTACTCCTGTTCGCCTGTGTCCATTGTCCATTTTCCTTTTGTTCCCAAGTATCTCTTTGTTTGGCCCTCCTAGCTGCCCTGTCACCAGTCTCAGCTCTCCTGGCTTTATCAGATGTCTGAGTCTTGGAGCTTACCTTTCTTTCTTTCAGCACTGTGCTTTTCTGATAACTTTTTTTCTTTTGGTGATTTTCATGATCTAAACAATTCATTACAGCTGCAGTGTAAATTCAAGCTCAGGAGTGGCAAAAGATGAAGCTGAAGGAATGAGCAGGTGAAGAACATAATGAAGCTTAGAAACTAGGTTCATTCACACACTGACTGAAGAGTTACTGAATAACAAAAATGTGCAAAACCTCCCATGCAAACTGGACAGGATGGCTACTTTCACCCAGAGCTTACAATGTAGGGGGAGCAAAAGAGTTGGAGCTTCTTGCTCAGAACAATGTAGGGGCTACTGAAGTGCTACAGGAACAGACTGGGTTTTAGAGCACAGCTCTGCTACAGTGTAGACAGGGAACTGGATGGTGTAAGAGTGAAGACTGGTTGTTCCTTTAGGAAGCCAAAGCAGTTATTTGAGCTGATGACAAGAGCATTCTGGACCAAGGTAATAAGGACAGGGACAGGTGAGAAATGAAAGGATTTGAGAGTCCCTTACAGGTGAAAATAGATACAATTTGGTGCTGGATTAAATGTGTATGTGTACACTGAAAACAGAGAGTATACCTCCTCAATGTACCTGCAAAGGTAAGCATAAAAGCAATGGCAGTAACTTTTCTCCTTTCAGTTTTACAGGTCATGGCTGTACACATAATAGATACCTGGACTCTGGATAGACACATCTGGTTCAAATCCCTCAAATCCCTTCTCTGCCTCCTTCTAGTGGTATTACCTTGGCTAAGATATTTAATAACCACTCTAAGTTTTAGCCTTTTCATCGGTAACAGTGGGATAATAAAAGTTCACAAGTCAGATGCTAGTGTGCACATTAACTGGAATACTGAATGTAAATATTCAAATACATTAATAGACGAATGCACGTTATGTAGTTATATGAGAAGCATTACATGTGCTTCTTGCCTTCAAATATTTATGCAAGGGGAAAGGAATTACATAATTACTTGAAAGTAAAACAGATAATTAAATTAAATTAATTTGTGTATATTTAAAAGCTGTACTAAGTATATATATAGATAGATTTAGATATTATTTATATGATTGCAGATACTTAAAAGGAAGTAGTTTAAGGGCAGAAGTTTACAGTAATAGGCAGAGAACCTCAGCTATGTTGAACGTTTACTGTATGCTAAATATTATGCTAGTTACTTTATTTTTTTAATAAATTTATTTATTTATTATTAATTTATATTTGGCTGCGTCGGGTCTTTGTTGCTGTGCATGAGCTTTCTCTAGTTGTCGTGGGCAGGGCTACTCTTCGTTTTGCGGTGCGCAGGCTTCTTATTACGGTGGCTTCTCTCATTGAGGCGCACGGGCTCTAGGCCCTCAGGCTTCAGTAATCTTGGCTCGCAGGCTCTAGAGCACAGGCTCAGTAGTTGTGGTGCACAGGCTTAGTTGTTCCACGACACGTGGGATCTTCCCCGGCCAGGGATCGAACCCGTGTCCCCTGCATTGGCAGGAGGATTCTTAACCGCTGTGCCAGCAGGGAAGTACCTATGCTAGTTACTTTATATTCATTATTTAATTAATTACTAAAGAATCCTGTGACATAGATTATCACTTACTCAGTATTACAGATACTAGAACTGAGGTCTGCAGGGTTAGGAATTACTGGAATTTGAAATCAGGCTAGCCAACTATAAGGCTCATTCTTATTCTGATATTCAGACTGCTGAGTAGAATCTTCTGTGTTCTTAGTGTATAATGGATTTTTCCTTGTTTAGAAAAATTGCCTATCTATTGATTTTCTTGCTTTGCCTCCCTGTGTATACAAGGGAAATATTCTACCGTCTGTGTCAGATTTGTCCTGGGGACAAAAAGACCTTCGCTTAATGATGTCCCTTCTCTTGGTGGGAAGGGAGGGCTTTCTACAACCATCAGAATTCAGGAATATTCTCTTCAGGAAAGGAGTGTAGAGGGAAGACTGCAGAACACGCTGGACAAAAGGAAAAATGTGACCTACAAAATATTGTTTTTAGGTCCTGTGAGATTCCATTCAATTTATGTTTCTTTCACTTAAGCGCTGGCCTATTTGGTCAAAGGGAGCAAATTTAGTAATTCGTTCTACGCTCAATTCCTGAGTCATTTCTGTTTTGTGGAGTATAATGATTTCCTGAGGAAGGGACAGCCACCACGGCCCATTTCTTAAAAGAAGAGACCACACAAACACACACACACAAACACACACACACGTATGCAAAATCCCCTATTTTTATACTTTTATCAAAGTAAAATCAAACAGTACACAGACCTTATAATGAAAAGCAAGGCTCCCTGCTCTAAAACTTCCCACTCTCAGTCCCACTACTGAGAAACAACTGTCATTATATTTTTAGCCCTTTCTTCTGGAAGATTTCTCTAAACCTCTAAACAATAGTTACAGAGCTCTATTTCAGGATTAACCATTTCAGACTAAAGTCTTTTTCTATTGCTTCTTTTAATGTGCCCACAAAATTAAGTCAATTATTTTTATACAAATAGCTTATAATTATAGTTACCTCTTAAAACTATTATAAATATGCATTATTAAAAACATTAAGTTGCATGTAGTCAATGATGATAAAAAGAGCTGCATTTATTATAATATAATTTTAGTACCGAATGGGTTTACTCATTTATTTAACCATCCTCCTATTGATACATACTTGGCTTAGCTACAGATTCTGGCCTTTATAAATGATGCTGAATAAGCAAAAACTGTTGCTAAATTTGAGCACACACATACATAATTTCCTAGGAAAAATTCCTGTTAATATCGTTTCTAGCACAGCTTTTTGTTTGTTTTTTTGGTTTTAGTTATTGAAACATATTGTTAAACTTCCTTCCAGAAAGTCTATGCCAACTTATTTTCTCATTAGTACAAGGATCAACAAACATTTTCTGTGAAGGACCAGATAGTCAATATTTTAAGCTTATGGGCCAAAGGCAAAACTGAGGATATTAGACAAGTGTTTATATAATAAGAGAGAAACACAACTTCCCATACATTTTTAATTAATGAAGTTCAAAATATAATAATAAGAAGAATAAAAATAAAGCACAATTTTTTTGTAACACAGATCTGCTAATGAAAAAAATAGATTTCGTTTTGGGCAGTAACATTTTGCTTAGTTATATACGTCAGGCAGAATAATGACCCTACAAATATGTCCACATCCTAGTCCTTGGATCCTTTACATATGTTATATAGCAAAAGGGAAGATGTAGATATAATTTATGAGTGTTAAAATAGGGAGATTAGCTTGGGTTATTCATGTAGGTTTAATTTAATCAAATGAGCTCTTAAAAGTAGAGAGAATGCTCTCAGGCTGAAGACAGAGAGATGCAGTGGAAGAAGTCATAGAGATTAGAAGCATGAGAAGGACTTGACCCACAGATGGTCGAGGGGCCACATGGAAAGCATGAGAAAGATCATGGGGAGTATCTAGGAGCAAAGATTGGCCCCTGGCCAACAGTCAGCAAGGAAATGAAGGCCTCAGTTCTACAACCATAAGGAACTGAATTCATCCAACAACCTGAATGAACTTAGAAGTAGAATCATTCCCGGAGCCTCCAGAAAGGAACACAGTTTTGCTGACACCATGATGTTGGCTTTGTGAGAATTTAAGCAGAGCCATGCTGTAACTCAGACTTCTGACTTACAAAACTGTAAGATAAAAAATGGGTATTCTTTTTAAGCCACTAAGTTGTGGTAATTAGTTATAGCAGTGACTGAAAACTCACAACATTGGGGTTTCAACTTTTGTGTGCTCTGTCATCAAAATTGGTTGCAAATGTCCATCTGTCAATGTTGATCTGAAATGAGATTTTGTGTATATCATCTATGAAATGTATTTTCACACAGGTAGGTACTGTTAACAATCCACAAACATATGTTTTTTTACATTAATTAATTTATTTATTTAGGCTGTGCTGGGTCTTACTCATGGCACACGGGATCTAGTTCCCTGACCAGGGGTTGAACTCGGGCCCCTTGCATTGGAAGCATGGAGTCTTACCCCCTGGACTACAAGGGAAGTCCCACAAACATATGATTTTTATTTTTTTGGATTCCTTTTATTTCTTTTTTTTTTAAAACATCTTCATTGGAGTATAATTGCTCTGCAATGGTGTGTTAGTTACTGCTTTATAAGAAAGTGAATCAGCCATACATATACATATATACCCATAACTCTTCCTTCTTGTGTCTCTCCCCCCATCCTCCCTATCCCACCCCTCTGGGTGGTCACAAAGCACCGAGCTGATCTCCCTGTGCTATGCGGCTGCTTCCCACTAGCTATCTATTTTACATTTGGTAGTATATATAAGTCCATGCCACTCTCTCACTTCGTCCCAGCTTACCCTTCCCCCTCCCCGTGTCCTCAAGTCCATACATATGATTTTTAATTGAACATGTTCATCTCTTGGAAGGAATTTGTGGATTCTATTAGATTCTCTTCTTAATGTTTGCCTTTTAACATGCCATTGCATTGCAGATTAACCACTTTCAATGAAGATTCGGTGGAAGCTCCTCAGTTGCACAGTTAAATTGATCTCAAAATATGGAAATTTCCCGTGCGCTTTCATCAAGGTCAGACAAAGGCTGCTGTAATTTTAGCAGCAGTGGATGCAGTCTGTAGTTTTAGCTCAGAACTGTAATTTAGCCCATGACCAATCTGTCTGAGAATGGAGATCTAGCTTGTTGCTTTGACTTTCGACAGCATAAGACATGAAAGTAAGTCTGCTATTACTTGTGGCTCAACATCAGTTGCTGTGCAAATGACCATGCTGAAGCATGCATTTCACATATGAGCACTCTCCTGCCTTGCTTCACGTTCATTAAGAAACATCAAGCTAGCAGCAAAAGCTAATCTCAAAGCTGCTCAGGATTTGATAACAGTGGTTAAGAGAAGTTCTCCTCATTCCGAAAAATTGTATTCTTGGTCCAGAGTTCAAAATCATCCAGCTGACAATGCTTAAGTTCTCAAGAGTGACTGAAGTTCACTGTTGACATCACTGGTTCAATAACACCAGATAGAGTCAAATATTTTACGCAAAGTGCCTGCTAATGAATAATATAGGGAATAACCTTAAGAGTTAAACACTTGGATTCTTCACAAGTTATGTGAATTAAAAAAAAAATAAGCCCTTTTCTGTTCCACACAGGTTTTTACCAGCATCAATGATAACACATCTTATCAGATTCCACTTCAGGTTGTACTGAATTAGTTTTTCTCAGCTTCCTTGAAAATATTCTCACCTATGTTTATTTCACACAGATTAGTCATGGAGGGTAATTCTTCAGTCATTTCAAACTCATCACTGACTTCTTTGATGAGCAACAACCGACTAGCGTTGGTAAGGGAAGCCACTCAAGATCATTTGCCTTGTCTTTAATTGACTAAAAATGTCACTCTCAATGTTTTCAACTCTTTGAGAAACTGTTCTTGTCAAAAAGTTGATAGTCTTAATTACTTTCTCTCATTACATTTCTTCAATTGCCAAGTCAACATTGGTAAATGGATTTCTTGCTTGGCTAATAAATGACCTTCTGAGAAATTTCATTGCAACCTCATTTTTGCTTTTGTTTTTATTCTTGTGAAGAAATTTGTTGTGATTAGTTATTCCATTTAGATTTTTCTACTTTATCTGATTGTTGTTTTCCCATGAGTTGGAGATGTGATGTGAGTGCATAGTCTGAAAATATCAACATTTATTTGGCACTGCTATAGTATCATTGCTTAATAAAAAAGACATTTTTTATCTAATTTGATAATGAAATAATCCATAATCCACTGTACCATTAGATTGCAGTACTCAAAGTCCACTCTTTTCTTCTTTTCTTATTTTGACATGATATGCAATGGTAATAAAATAAATGTTGTGGTACAGTGATACGCATGGCACCAGAAATGTTGTAGAATTAGAACTGTCACTGTGATTTTGTAGTGAACTAAGCAACGGTGCAAAGCAATGAGAGTGCAACATATGGTCTGTGTCACAGCTGCTCAACTACACGGTTGGAGCATGGAAACAGCCGTAGGCAATGTGTAAATGAATGGGTGTGGCTGAGTTCTAATAAAAATTTAATTGTGGACACTAACATCTGAATTTTATATAGTTTTCATCTGCCACAAATAATTATTTTTCTTTTGATTTTTATTTTACTTCAATAATTTAAAAGGAAAAGCCTGCCCTTAACTCGTAATCCATAAAAAAAGAGAAGTCGAGATTTGGCCTTAGGGCTGTAGTTTGCAGACCCTTGTACCAGAAGAATATCCTTTAATAAAAGATCAAAAATTTCAAATAAACTTAAATCACTAAATATTCTCCATTTATTTTTTAAAAAATATACTTCAGTGAAAATATAGTAGGGGAGAATGGGGAGTATGGAGGTGAAAGGGGAAGGACATTGACTTATTTCTCAGAGCAAGTCTGCTTACAGTTGAACTAATGAAGTAAGAATTCTGTGTCACTATGAGGAGATGGCAGTAGAATAATGCGAATGAAAAGTGACATTTGGATTTGTTTCCCTTTAACTTTTTCAATTTTACTTGTGGGGAATGCTTTAGATTAAGAAAGTGAGAATGTCTACAGAGAAAAACACACATGCAGAAGGAATAAAACATTCCCACCACAACTCTCTACAGTTACTATGTTTTGTTTTATTTTTATCATTTGCACAAATGATAATATTTGTCCTAGATTTTTGTTATCCCTGTTCTTTTTTAACAGTGCAAATAAGAATTCCTTTACATCAATATTCTCATTATCTAAAAGAGTAAATAAGAGGAATCCCTTTACCTTAACATTCTAAGCTTTTGCTTCTCTTAATTTTCAGAATTTTATTGTACATACAAAAGAGCTGTTTGTACCAAAGTAGACTTGAAGCAGAGATGGACCAGCTCAGTATTTAAAGCTTTGAAATGGAAGACATGGAGGCTGCTCCCAACTCTACCCCCATCACTTGCCTGCCCGCCTGTCCAGACACCTCCTCCCTAGGCCTGTCTGTCTGTGTAGAGATGTGACACAGCATTGGTTTCAGGACAGGACTAGCCCCAGCCTAGAAAAATTGTGAAATGGGATTGGCGTTTGTCCCTTGTGACCACCTTCAGTGCTTCCCTCCTCTGACCTATTTGATATTTTCAGAAGTCCCAGTACCCAGAGTCTCATATTTAGTACTTCTTGTTTTCATGCCCTATGACAGGTACTCAGACCAGTACCTTTATGCTTTTAGGTGATACAATACCAAGTTTGATAAACCAAGTTGTGCTATCATAATACCTCTTATTAATAAAGCAATTATAATGCTAATGATCTTAATCATAATAGTTAACATTTATGGCATCCTTACTAAGAGCCAGGGCCTTTGCAGACACTGTTTTATTTAATCCTCACAAAAGTGCTGGGTGGGTGGTATTCATTGCTATAGGGTTCTAGATGAATTAATTGAGGCTCCAAGAGGATAAACAACTTACTTAAGTTCTCATAACCACTAGATGGCAGAGCCTAGATTCAAATCCAGATGCTTTTTGTTCCAAAGCCTATATATAGATTCTAAAGAGAAAGCTGATGAAGCAAATGAAAAAGTCATAACTATCTAAAAAGAATTAGCCTGCTACTGTGTAAGCTGTCACTTCCTTTAGCTCTCAATTATTAATGAGTTAGGCAGCCAAGACAAGGGTCAATTATAACGTTTATGTATCTCTATTTTAAATGAAACCATCATGCGGTAGCCTCAAGTTAAATCTCAGATAAAGTGGGCAATATACAGAATATATTAATGTAAGAGCAACTTAGATAAAATATAAATGTTATTTTACAATATACAACCCAGCTGGCTGCACTCAATTGAGGGTATAGCCACTAATTATATTTACTTCAAAACCAAAATAATATTTTGTGTGGACATGTTAAGTTACAAAACTGTCAATAGGAAACTCAGGATCATAGATTCCTTGTCCTTTCTTGTAGAACTTTTACAGGAAAGCATCCAGAATTTGGTTGTTCTGATAAAACACAAAATAATACTCTGTATCTTTTAGAAGTCTCTTCTGATAGCATTTTGGTGTGCCCCATTTGGAAGGGTGGGCCTCTTCAGTCAGCACTAATTGATTTACCTCACTTAGCATAGTTTAGCTGCTCAAAAAAATATGTCGATTTGATTTAAGAAAACCTATTTCATGAAAACCCCAAGTTCTAAAACAGGTAAGTGATTTATAGTTTCTAGTGCCTCCTTTCTTCATAAAAAGCAATTGACTTTTTGGCCTCTGTTTAAATGATCATCAACTGATTGTGTTAAAGATGACTATGGAATAGATCAAACAAAAGCAATGCATGAAATAAACACTCATAAGTCTGGGTGGTTGTGTAAATGTGAATGTGAGTTGTTGAAGATGATTTATTATTTCAAAGCCGTGAGCAAAAATCCAGCAAAGTCCAACATATCATATAAGAATATCACTAAGTGTTTGAGGAACTAAAGGGCTCTGTGATGTTAGTGTAGTGGAAATGTACATATTTCACAAAGTCAAAGGGACCTGAATTTTTCCCCAATGTGTAGGCTTTGCCCAGATCTATGAGTTAAAGAAAAATGGGTAAACATCACTCTGATGCAAGCTTGCCTGTGTTGAAGACAAATGTATACTGATGCCATAATGTGGTGAAGTCAATAGTAGCAAGGCCAGATAAGGTAGAAATTCCCAGAAGATTAATAGTAATCAAATGATGGTAATGACAGCTGAACAATTTACAATGTACTTATTCTAGGACACACATAGTTTCAAGGATGTTCTAAATATTATTTATTTAATACTTTCCATAATATTGGACTCTGAGACTCTGGGAAGTTATGGTCACTAATTAAGTGGTAAATCGGGTATATAAAGGCTATCAGTCTGTCTCCATAAAACCAAGAAGAATCACAATTAGCTATACCTATGTAGAACTTACTGTTTTAGCAGATTCTAATGATTGGTAATAAAATATTAACACGTTTTTAAATGTAGTTAACCACACAGTCATTGTAAAGACGACCAGCAATCACATTCATATAAGATATGATGAATCTTTTGACAGTGAACATATAGAGCCCTGGCTTAATTTTGCCACTCGTCATGATCCCCACTGTTGAATTGTACTCGTGTAAGATTTTGCAAATTTTGTTCTTAAATTTAAATTCCCTTAACCAGCTCTTTATATAGAGTATATTATCTCATTCAGCAGGTTGAGAATAATCTTTTCATTGGGCAGCATTCAATGCATTTATCAGTTGCATTACAAATTCTTATTCCCAATGTTATAAATTGCAGTTTTATGTCTCATGTGTTTCCCATCCTGTGCCTCCCATGTGGATTATTGGTAATTGTTCACATCCTGCACCACCACATGATTACTTTACCTCTCTTTTCATTTCTATTTGTTCTCTTTCCTTAATATTATCCATCTCCCTTCTTTGGTACAGAAGTTTTAGTTGAAGAGTCAATTTGATGTATCTTTTAATGTTTCATCGCTATGTTTCTGTAGTTTCTCAGAGCTATTTCATACATTTTAATACTTCTTGGTATAGTAACCTTTGATTTAGTTAATAAATATTTAGAACCTATACTGTTATTATAAAAACTAATGTCCATTTGAAGTTAAAATAGGTCATTTAATGTTAGTTACAATTCCAAATTTAATTATGAATAATGTTAAATAAATATGCATTCACAAATGCACACAATTTTATAAATAGTCACTACTTACCTGCTATCTTTTGTGTCAATATTGATAAATTAACAAGAGTCGTTTTACATGATCATTGGGTATTTGACTGAAGAGAAAGTCATTCCCAGGGAAGCTTATAAAAACCTTGCTCCTCCACAAAGAACAGCTGCTATCAGCTGGGCACTTTACAGGCTGCTTAACTTATGTTGTCTCTAATCCTCACAGCAGTCCTGCCAAGCAGGTATTTTTAGTGCCATTTTGCAGCAGGCTCAGAGCGGTCGTCCTGCTAATGATTATCTGTGCTAGGACTTGAGCTGAGAACAGCCTGATTTAAAAGCATATCATTTTTCCACATTAGGCTGCAAAAAAATCTCAGAAGGAGAAAAAATAATTATCCCATGAGAAAATCAGGCTGCCGAGAGCTGCAGAATCTCTATCCCTTGTCATCTGTCCATGCGTGGGGCTGGCCACTCAATAATGCAGACCATACATCAAAATACAGAATGAGCATTGGTAGCCAGCTGGAATCCATAAATGTTCAAATAAATTAAAAAAAGTCATGTGTAATGTTCATCAGCTATCCCACTGCAGTCTTGACTTAGTTTCATTCTTGACAGAGGTAGAGCTGCAATAGTGTTCAGTCATCCTTTAAAAGAGCATGCACCCTAGTATTAAATATAGTTAATTTTTCACAGCTTTTAATTCACACCAAGAATTTCATTGCACACTTATTATATAAACAAGTGTCTAGCATAACCATTTTTTTCTATTAAAATTTCTTTAAAATTTTTGCAGTAAGCAATATTATGAAAATTTACCATCTCTTGGTTTTATGGTATCCAACAGCAAGTAAATCTGGGCAAAATTACCATAATTTAGGATAACTGAGGTGAGGGAAAATATGGAGAAACAAAATCTTTATATTTTAGCATATTTTAGTTACCTTAATGTCTTTTTATTATTGAAAATAGTTGATCTACAAATATTATATTAGTTTTAGGTGACCTACGTAGTGATTCAACATTTACATACATTATGAAATGATCACCACATCAAGTCTAGTGACCATCTGTCCCCACACGAAGTTATTACAATATTACTGACCATATCACTTATGCTGTATATTATATCCCCGTGGCTTATTTATTTTATAATTACAAGTTTCTACCTGTTAATCCACTTCACCTATTTCACCCAAACCTTCACTGCTCTCCACTCTGGCAACCACCTGTTTATAGATCTCTTTATCTATAAGTCTGTTTGCAATTTGTTTTGTTTGCTTGGTTTGGTTTTTACATTCCAAATATACATGAGACCATATGGCATTTGTCTTTCTTTGTCTAAATTATTTCACTTAGTATGATATCCTTTAGATCCATCCATGTTGTAGCAGATGACAAGATTTTATTTTTTTATGGCTGAGTAATATTCCATTATATATATATATATATGACATCTTTATCCATTTATCTGTTGGTGGACACTTGAGTTGCTTCCATATCTTGGCTATTGTAAATAATGCTGCTATGAGCATTGGGGTGTATGTATCTTTTTGAATTAGTGTTTTTGTTTTCTTCAGGTAAATACCCAGAAGTGAAGTTCCTGGATCATATGGTAGGTAGTTCTATTCTTAATTTGCTGAGGAAGCTCCATACTGTTCTCCACAGTGTTTTCACCAATTTACATCCCACCAACAGTGGGATGTTTACCAGTGCCAGTGTCATCAAGGTAGAACAAGCTCCCCAAAATGGCTGCCACCAGCATCTCCATCCCCAGGAGGAGTCCCAGTTGCCTCCTGCCTCTCTGGGAAGCTCTCCAAGATTAGCAAGTGGGTCTGACCCAGTCGTCTTTCAAACTACTGCCTCTGTGCTTAGACTTGGAGCGGATGACATTTTCCACATGCTCTTTGAGAGCATAGTCTCTGTTTCTTATAGCCCTCCAGCTTTCCCAAACCTAAGTCCCACTGGTTTTCAAAGCCAGATGTTCTGGGAGCTCATCTTCCTGATGTAGGACCCCCAGGCTTGGGAGCCTGATGCAGGGCTTGGACCTCTTGCTTCTTGCTCCTTGGGGAGTACCTCTGTGGTTTGATATCTCTTTAGTTTAAGCATCACTAACCTGGGGTTGTGGGTCCTGACTATACTGTGTCTCCACTCCTCCAACCCATCTTGTTGTGGCTCCTCCTTTATATCTTTAGCTGTGGAAATCTTGTCTGCTAATCTTCAGGTTATTCTTATAGATAGTTGCTCTGTAAGTGGTTATAATTTTGGTGTGCCCGTGGGAGAAGGTGAGCACAAGGTCTTCCTACACTGCCATCTTGGGGAAGACCTCTACTCACTTTAATCTTTTAAAATTCTTGTGGCTTTTACTCTCCTTTACCTAAAACAAAAGCACTACTTTTTTTTAATTGTTCAACATCTGGTGATGGCAATAATAAAAATGAAATTATATAAGACATGCTGCAGATGATTGAGAAGTGTTACTCAAAATATGGACCTCAGTCAGTCAACCAAGCATTACCTGGGAGCTTGTTAGAGGTGCAAATTCTCAGTCCCCACCACAGATCTACTGAATCAGAATCTCTGCAGAGATTCTGGGGTAGGGCCCTGAAATCTGCTTTCAGTTAAGCCTCCCAGGGGATTCTGATGCATGATCAAGTTTGAGGAGCATTGCTGTAGATCACTGCTGCTCATCATGAGGTCCTGAGACTGGAAGCGTCAGCATCGCCCGAGTGCAGAATCTGGGACTATGTTCCAGCCTATTGCAATTATATTTTATAAGAGTCCCATGTTATTAGTAAACATATTAAATGAAGACCTAGATAAGCTCTCACTGGACAACCAACTCCAATATACTCCTTACATCTGTCTCCTGTCCTAAAATTGCTGATATTCATCTACTATGAACAAAAATGACTGTTTTTGATGGTTTTAATTCTAACCTTGCCTTTTCATATTTATGGAAAATGAAACCTAGGCAGTAATGAAATAGTAATCCACCGATGGGCTAAGTCTACTGACCATGATTCCTTTATTATCCCTAAACGGTGTGGTGGAGTTCGTACCAGCACTTCTGGTGTTGGTGTACAATTTCTCCTCCATTGCCCTTGCCAAGAGGTAGATTATTTGCTTCACCAATATTCTGTGTTAAAGCATTGAAACCTTTTGTCAACATGCAGTTAGGGGATCCATTACACTTCCATCAGTCAGTACTGAGACTAGAATTAATTTATAAGATATTAAGCTGCGGTGAAATAAGCATTGGTTATGAGTCACAGCATGCTATTCAGCCCTAGTATAAATATGCATTAATTGTGTTTTTTGAGAGTTCATAGACTGTTCTGAAGCTCAGTTTATTGATATGAGAAACATGGGAAAAATTGAATTGATAATTTTATATTGTCTTGAATTCCAACTCAGTGATTCAGTAATCACTTCAGTGACTTCAATGGCTAAAACAGGGTTATCAAACAGGTTTGCTTTGTCGGGGCAGAAGGAATCAGGCAAAGAAAGGTTCAGCACAAAGGGGAAGTCATTGGGGATAACACCATGCAAACAGGCACACAGAGGTATCACCAATTCTTCTCTGGTGCATGGATGAGTGTTAATAGGGCCACCAACGCAAGATCCTTTCATGGACTCTTTTCTGTAAGCATTAATGTTTGACCGTACATGTTATCACTTCCATTTTGAATTTCAGGTATATTTGTGCTCTCCATTCATCATAATTTCTGGATCTATTAGGGAAATTCTTGTTCCCTTTTGCCCCTTTCCGAGGCTGTGTTGGGCACAGCAGTGCTGGGGAGTCTGACAGCAGCTATCCCCAGACACAACAGACTTCCCTGGCATGCTTCATTTAATAAAAATAGTTTTTGGCACTAGCATAAAACCTTACATCCTTGAGGGTTAAATTATTTCATAAACATTAATTCTTGCAGAATTCCTGCAAGGCAGACATTATAGAGTCACAGATTCATGGAGACTTGAAGATAAAAAGAACTTCAGAGATCATCTACTTCAAGTCACTTCATTTTTCACGTGAAAAAAATTGAAATCCTAAAAGGTGAAGCGACTAGTCCAAGCAGTTCTCTTTTTAAAAATGTAAATGCAAGACAGGTGAATAACTCCAAGCCATAGAATGCATTTTTAATTATTGTAGAAATTAAACTTTAAATTTCATTTATTAGTCTAGGGAGAAAGTTTATTCTATCTTTTTAAAGGCAGACCTAAAGGGTAGAGAAATGGGTAGAGATGGGTTCATAAAATGATATGTCAGTAATGAGTGATAATTTAAAGTAGCATACCAGTAAGCAGAAGAAACAATGTTATTTCTACTCAATCTGAAGATATGGAATGAGACAAATTGCTAGAAATGAGTCTCCCTTTATTAAATCTGACAACCTCTCCTCCCATCTTTAATCCTAGATAGATCCAATCGCCTCTTACCATTTTGTCACTCCTTTTTCCCACCTCCACATATTAATCATCTGTCACTTTAAAGGAAGAAGGAGTTTGGAGGGAGAAGAAAGAAACTGACCCTGAAGAGACCTACTAATCCATAAAGACGGTTGGTGGGAAGGTCATCATGGGATCTTTTTGCTTCTGTTCAGAGACGGGAGACTGACACAAAAGCTACTGAGATAATAATATTTATCCCTTAGGTGCAAGGCGTCTTCAGGGATTCAAGGCTGCTGTTTGAGACTTCACAGGCAGCAGAAAGATATCTTATACATACTAGAACCTACCACAAAGTTATAGGTACTAAATGCATAATAGTGGTACAAAGGAAGTGCTATGGGAGCACATGGAAAACATATGATTTCAAAATGGGTGGATTTGGGGAGACGGGGGGGAAGAATTCAAAGTGAGTCTAGAGAAAATGATTAGCAAAAATGAGGGTGATAGGGAGAGGGCATTCCAGATAAAAAGGAATATATTTAATCAGAAGCATCATGTTCTTTCTTTCCCTGAAAAACCAAGAGAAATGGAAGAAACTCCTAGGGATGAATAACAGTATTATGGTGCAGCCAAAGGACTAATTTGTGAAAAAATAATGCAAGAAAATGAAGATATGAATCATGATTATTGACAATGAGAAGAGTCCACTTGAGGGAACTTATTTGGAGCATTTTGGGAGAACTTACTGTTGGGTTGATAAATAAAATGAAGAAAGGTGAAACAGGATTACATTTCAGAGAAAATGAAGAAATATGAGATCGATTAGAAGACAAGGAAGGCCACAAACTCCTCACTTAATGCTGTGTAATACAGTCAGCTAAGCACAGCATTGACAGAACATTGGAAGACATATGGATTTGACCTAACCAAATAATAACTTTACCTTTCTAAACTGGGGCTAGCTTTTCAAAGTCTTCTTTCCCCAGAGACATGACTAAATCTACAAATGTATACCTCAAAAGATAATACAATGGAAGATGTGTGATTGGTAGCCTAAGAAAATGAGGAAGAGTTAGGGTAATATGGTAAATGTGAGTAGATGATGATATTTTAAGTAGTAATATTTTAAGATAAATGTGGTATCTCCTCCTTGAAACCATAGCAGGTTAGAGCAACTGTGACTTTAGGAATTATTATTAATATGCATAACAGTATAGATGAGTCTCAAAATATTTCTATTGAGTAAAAGAAGCCAAACTTCCACTCCCCTACCCCCCCCAAAAGAGCACATAGTGTGTGATTCCATTTATAAAAAACTCTAGAAAAAACAAACTATAGGAACAGAAAACAAATCAGTTGTTGCTTGGGGATTGGGGCAGGGTAGGGCATGAAGAAACCTTTGGGTACCATGGATATGTTTACCATCTTGATGCACAGTTTTATAGGAATATATATGTGTCAAAACTTATCAAACTGTACAGTTTATACATGTGTATTTTTTGTATGCCAATTATATGAATTTAGACATGAGGGAATCACTAGAGTTTCAAAATATGGAAGTATATAGTCAATATAAAACTAACATAGGGCTTCCCTGGTGGCACAGAGGTTGAGAGTCCACCTGCCAAAGCAGGGGACACGGGTTCGTGCTCCGGTCCAGGAAGATCCCACATGCCGCGGAGCGGCTGGGCCCGTGAGCCCATGGCCGCTGAGCCTGCGCGACCGGAGCCTGTGCTCCGCAACGGGAGAGGCCACAACAGTGAGAGGCCCGCATACCACAAAAACAAACCAAAAGAAAACAAAAAAAAACTAACATAAATATATATTGCATTAAACAAGTAAAAATAGGTGAATACACTAAAATAATCAGTTCAAAAATAATTCATGATTAAATATTTGACTTTTACAATGGATAATTTTGGAGGTATATAAAAATTAATATAGGAGTGCAACCACTAATGTCCATAATTTTATTTCCTGTTAAAATAATTTTTGCAATGTAAATCTAAATTAATTTGTAGCAGCTAGTTAAGTCATGATTATACTTCTTTGTTATTTAATGGTTTAATATTCATGTGCCACCATAGATCAAAGACTGTTTTCTTAGAAAAATATTGACTAAATTTAGCTTTCTCTTGGGAAATAAAGACTTGTAAAATTTAAATGTGCCTGAGAAATGCAAGCACAGCTTAAAAAGTAACGGTTTTTAATGGCTTTTAATCAAGAAAATGGCTTGTTAATGTAAAGCAAAATAATCAACAGATTCTTTTCAAATGTATGCAGTAGAAAACTTGAACGGAATGAATTTTTTCCCTGACTAAAGTCAGTATCTTTGTTTGGCCTTGAAATTTTTAACGATTACTGATGTGAACAATATTTATGTTTATTTTCTCAGTATCCAGAGTCTAGTGCTGTTTCAATGTAGATTTTCGTGTTGGGAAGATTTGAATTTAGTATAGACCCTGAGCGTTTCTTGCTGGGTAACTTTAAGCAAGTTATTTGGCCTCTCTAATACTTAATTTCTTCATTGTCAAATGGGGATAATACCAATATTCAAATCATAGGGTGTTGCAATGGTTAGATGAAAGTGATTCTAAAATACCTAAATAGTGTTTGATATACAGTAAACTTCAATACAAATCAGATATTGTTTTTATTGCTGTTGTTGTCTGGACTTGTTTGGACTGAAAGATCAATATGGGACCAATTATCCTTGTCATACTAAGTGCATATGCCGCCCTCTAGTGAATGAAAAAAGCACCACATTGGAAATTAAGAAGTGTGGCTCTTGCCTCAGGTCTGATATCAGTGAGCTGTGTCACCTTGAATGTAATATAATGTCTCTGACTCTTAGTGTTTTTTTTAAGGTTACAGAATGTTATTGGTTAGTAGCTTTTTAAATTTTCTTAAATTTTGTTGAAGTATAGTTGATTTACAATGTTGTGTCAATTTCTGCTGTATGGTAAAGTGATTCAGTTGTATATATATATTCTTTTTCATATTCTTTTCCTTTATGGTTTATCACAGGATATTGAATATAGTTCCCTGTGCCATACAGCAGGACCTTGTTGTTTATCCTGACTCTTAGCTTTTTTCATCTATAAAATGACAGGGTTGGACCATCCACTGGGTTTCAAAAATGCATATGAGGAGTCCTAGAAATATAGACAATTCCTTAGTTGATGCTCATTGAATGGGAGAAAAAGGGGGAGGTAAAAGAGATGGGGTTCAACTATCTCGATCTTTGCTTCAACCAGAACATCCTAGAGAATTAATGTTTAGTTTTGAATCACTTAGAAGTATTTTGCTTGAACAGAAATCCCATAGCTTTATAAGTTTGAAATGCACTAGATTTCATAATTTCTAAGGTTTTATTAGTTTTGCAACTATAGTTTTGCAACTGTGTTTGACTATTATAAGATCTGACTTCAAAGCCTTCCATTAATACAATCATACTAAAGGTTGAAATAATTGTATTTTCTCATTAGGATGGAGAAATTCATATAATATGTGACAAATATAATAATTAACAGTTTTATGCCTTTATAAAAACCTTTTAAAAGAGGCATCATTATCCCATTTGAAAGACAAGGACAATGAGACTCAAGAAGTTTAAATCATCCCATAGATACATGATAGATTTGGAATTTAAACTCGCATCTAGCCAACTCCAAATATAATTTTCATCCTTTTGCAATTAACAAATCACCAATGAAAAGGCCAATAACAGAGGAAGAAATATCCCAAGCTGCCACCCAACCTGCTTCTGTAAAGTCCACATTGGGTCTCTGGATTGTTGAAGTCAAGCTTTCACTGAGCACTTACTCTGTGTCCAGCACCTTAGATTATATAAGAATAAGTGGAGTGGAGGACCTATCTTCTAAGAGCTTACAATCTAGCCAAGAAGCTAGACCTTTAGTAGGAAGCTGTTATAAGAATGAACACAGGTACATGGCATAGTCTAAGTTTGCTGAAGGTAGGAAAAATCAAAGAGATCATAAATACAGAAGCTCAGTCCATCTGCAAATAGTAACATTTCCAGATGTACGTGAAATAGGGTGAGTCTGGCCAAGTGCTTCAGCAGGAAGGAGACGGCACAGGTGTCTTTTAACATCAACTTCAGAAGGATAAGGCAGAGGCAAGCAGAGAAAAAGTTATGCTAATCATTTAAGTCTTTGGTTGGTAGCTGAGTTCCTGTACAATATCTGTCACAGTAGAGCAGCCAGGTCTTACAGCCTCAGTAAGCATGGCCATACAGCCCTTTTCAAGGCTGCCAGCCATAATCACCCAAACGGACATTGTCAGAAATCAGGAAAAGTCCAGGAGCAAGCAACCACTGAGGACACCTTCAAGTATCATTAAGGCCACAGCAATTACCATGTAGCAATTCTGCAAGAAGAACTGAAATTTTGAATGAAAGGGTACAAAATAGCAAACATAGGAGTTGCTTTAGCTTCAAAGAAAAACAGTGAAATGAGTGCAAACCTAAAAGGATGGAAGGAATTTCATCATTATGAGACTGCTGTTTCCCTTGGCCAAATTAGGTTTGATACAATCTAATGCATAAAGAGAGTGATCTTTTCGACATAAATTCTTCTGGGTTTGGGGAAGCTCTAGAGCTGTCCTTATTCAATCTGAGTGGCTATGGGAAAAAGAAGATTCAAATAATGGAAATAAGAATTGCCATCAACTCTAAGATATAACTGAATATTGGAAGTAAAATTAAGTATTAGACTGTAAGAATGAAATCCTTTAAAATGCTCAATAAAGAGCATATTGTATCTTCTGTTCTTTTTGAAGACTTAAGTACCTAGATACAGATTCCTTAAAATGAAAGCAAGCTCTGCACCTCTACAGCATACCTCTACAGCAATTTGTTTCATATTAAATAGTGTTTCAGCTATTTTTGTCTGGGATTGGTATGACAAAGAAGCTTATTTGTCTTCTTTTTATTTGAGAAACTGCCTCCTTCCTGACAGTAATGAGGTTGGCATAGCTGATGTGAACTTGATCCAGATTTCTAATGCATGCTGGGAGAGGGCTTTCCAAATTGCAGGATCGCTGGAAAGTGATCGCCAGTCTGCACAGTTCCAGTCCTTAAAGGGAGACCTGCTTCCAGTCATTAGTGTGGCTGAGCATGTGGTAAGGGGCCTCCAATAGAAGCAGGCCTTCTGGACACCCTTGGATTTCTACGCTTCTGGAATTTGGCATTGACTGTTTGCACTTCCTGCTTCATTGAGGTGACCCAACTCTGGGTGCATCTTTTCTGCTCCAGGCCCTGTAGACAGGGCACAAATTCCATACGATAACAGTAACATAAGATACATATGAGAGGCATATGAGAGCTGAAAAGGAGAACCACTGGAGTGGAGATGTGGAAAACAAATCACAAGCACGGTGTTGACCAGTTATCTCAGAACCCAAGAGCAAACCTTTTACTCTCAGCCATGTTTTCTTCATTATAAGTCAAGCAATTCACTGATGGATTTACAGCAAAGGAAACATAATTATGACATGAGGTTTAGGGCACAGAGTTTCTGAGCCTCTTCTGCCACTACCTCCCTGCGTGTCTGATATAAACCCCTTGGCTTCTCTGAGTTTCATTATCCTTTAAAGTAAAATTCAGACCAGGAATCTTCAAGATTCCTTCTACTTCTAAAGTCCTAGGATAGCACAGTTTTATTGATATCTATTTTAAAATATGTTTTAACAATCATAGAAAAAAATGAATACAAAATAGTTCATT
This sequence comes from Grampus griseus, assembly GCF_964374135.1. Taxonomy (NCBI): domain Eukaryota; kingdom Metazoa; phylum Chordata; class Mammalia; order Artiodactyla; family Delphinidae; genus Grampus; species Grampus griseus. The sequence continues at coordinate 27,661,081 of NC_139004.1, read as the reverse complement.
CTTCAGAAAAATACATTTCATATGTAGTGAATACAAATATATAGACAAGAATAATACCTACAACACAAGCTAATGTCTTTAATTTTGGGGTTTTACTGTTCATTGATGTTATTTTTAATGACATTTTCAATCTGTGATTTGTGTTAAATCCAATGGCTTTTTAAGTGCTGGAAAGACAGAGTTATTCTCAGCTCTGACTCCAATAATGACTTACAGTTAGGGGTTAATTTGGGAAATTGTCTGAAATTGCAGAAAAGGCCCAGATCCTATTCTTCTGAGGTAAATTTGGCTGGTGGCTAGTGTGTTGCACTATCACGGTTTTTTCTTAATCTTGATGCATTGTATTGATAGATGAAACAAATTTATAGTTAAGCATAATTGCACAGCATCATAAACCTTCAGGTTTATAAAGTGTCTCAAGGATCATCTGGTTAAATCTTTACTCTGTACTTGAATCTTTTCTCCAACATCCCCCTAAGCAGTCATCCATCCCATATTCAGAATAGTTTCCAAGGTGCTCTAAGATTCTGACACCGAGTGGAGGCTTCAACGAGGTGATCTCCCCTGGAGTTGGATCTGGAATGCAGTTCCTGCACATCTCTCCTTGTAAGGCTTGTCCTGTATTTGCATGCCCTACCCCAAGTCTTATTATAGCTAGTACGTGTTGGCTCACCATTCAAACTCAGTATGTCACTGCATCTTCTTCTAGGTGTGTTTCTAACCCCAAATTTTTCAAATTCTAGTAGAAGGGTGTATTTGTCACCTTTAAAACGTTTCTTCCACTGAACACTATCGTGATCATATTATCTTACTGGTGAATATTACTGGATTATCCAGGGTTTTCAAGAGCACCATTTTTAGTTCCGTTGCTTGTGGATTTCTTTCTCAAGATACAGAGCACCTTTATTATACTCGGGTGGTATCTGGTGCATCTCATCAAATTGCTACTGCCTGTACTCTTCAGATTAAGGCACTATTATGCTGTTTCTTAAACCTGGTGTATTTTTTTATAGAGCAGGTTTTATTTTGTTATTTTATTGATAGATGAAATGAATAAATGGTTAACATAATAGTATAATATCATAGATCTTCAGGTTATTAAAGCATTTCAGGAACCATCTGGTTAAATCCTTATCAAATACTTGAATTCCTCCTCCCCCATCCTTCCAAGTGGTCATACCTTCTATACTCAGAATATTTGGTCCTATAAAAAGTTTATTCTTCAAAAGCTAAATATTGACTTATCATATGACCTAGCAATTCCACTTCTAGGTAAATACTCAAAAGAATTGAAAACAGGGACTCAAAGGATACCTGTACACACATGTTCATAGGAGCATTACTCGTAATAGCCAAAAGATGGGTGGAAAAAACCAAGCGTCCATCAACAGATAAATAAAATGTGGTTTATATATACAATGTAATATTATTGAGCCATAAGAAGAACAGATGTCCTGAAAGGGCAGCAGCTGGCTTGGACATTTACTTCTAGGCTATGCAGTAAGCAGAGCTTTTCGAAGTAGGCATTCTGATCCAGAACTTAGAATACAGCCTTTTAGACGTAGACTGAATATACCAAAGAGTGTCTGGGTGCACATTACTATGCAAACAAATGTCTACACAAGTAGGTTTTCTACTAACAACCTCACTGGAAATGTCTCATGTGTAATTTCTGTCAGTGGCCATTTTAATGAAGTTCAGAACCACATGCTGGGTTGATGGTTTTCAACAGCAAGGTAAATGCAGACAAAATTACTATTACTGAGGATAAATGGGCCAGAAAGAGCATAGTTAAAATAAATAATTATTGGAACATAGCTTATAAAATTGAAAACAATCTGGAACTTTTAATCCTCGATGATATCAACGTGGATTCATGAGAGGATGTGAAACATGCTAAAATTTCTGTTGCATTAAAAAATTTGGATATAGATACTGAAAAATACCTTAGATTAATTAACTAATTAAATACATACAAAATAGTAATGTAAGTCACTAAGATAATAAATATAGTTTATAAAGTGTCTAAACTACTAAAAAAATTAGATTGACCCCAACTGAGTGAGGCCTAATGGAAATGAGATGCCTGTCTTTGCACTGTCATTCCTTCTCTTGTCCTTCTGTTGATAGAATTGCTCTTTCTAGTCATGGTACCTAAATCCCAAGCAACAACCATTGGTCTAACAGTAGTCAGAAGATCAAAACTAAGTCAGTCTGAATCCTTCCTGCACTTTGTCTAACTGAGGAAGAGATGGAAACGATTTCCCTGGCATGCTTCATTTAATAAAAATAGTTTTTGACACTAGCATAAAATCTTTCATCCTTAAGTCTTAAGTTATTTCACAAACATTAATTCTTGCAGAATTTCTGCAACACAGAAATTATAGAGACACAGACTGATGGAGACCTGAAGATAAAAAGAACTCAAGGGATCGTCCACTTCAAGTCATTTCATTTTTCAACCTGAAATCCCAAAAGCTGAAGTGACTTCAAACTACTTTTGCCCAAGTAGTTCTCTTTTTAAAAATGTAAATATAAGACAGTCATATGATTAACTCCAAGTCATAAAATGCATTTTTAATTACTGTAAAAATTAAACTTTAAATTTCATTTACTAATCTTGGAAGGAAGTTTATTCTGTCTTTTTAAAGGCAGACCTAAGGGGTAGAGAAATGGGTAGAGAAGGGTTAATAAAATGCTGTGTCAATAATGAGTGATAATTTAGAGCAGCATACCAGTAAGCAGAAGAAACAATGTTATTTCTACTCACTTAATATTCTGAGTTATAAGACCATGAGCCTATAGGTATCACTATTCAAGTAGGAGACACTGGGAGGAGAAAGCTGAGGGAATGATGCCAACAAAGAGAGGAAGCTTCAACTGGTAACAGAAATGTGGGGAGATTGCCTGACACCATTTAAGCCCTGACATCCTGTGGACACTGAGCCCAGCTTCCCTTTCACTACTCTGTTTTCCCTGCTTTAGCCTATAGCTAAACATAAACACACGTGTACTTTTTTTTACTTTCAATTGTATATCACTTGGAATAGAGAATCCTGATCAAAAGCTCAAGAAAAGAACAACTTAGGTAACAAGTTCACATGATAAATTATTAACCTAAAATAATTTACTGTGTTTAAGTCTCATGATATTGAAATAAATAAAAATAATAAAATGAATAAGTAAATCAAAAGTAATTAAAATAAACATGAAGGATTAAATTTTCCTATGAGACAGATATCACTGGATTGGGTAAAAAGAATGTAAACAGAAAAACTCAGAATAAAAACAAATAGACAAATCAAACAACATTAATTAAATGCTATTTTCAAGAAACACGTCCCAAACAAAATGACACAGTTTAAAAATGAAGGATGGAAACAAAAAGTACCAAGTAAAAACTTATTTTAAAAACTAGTGTGACAATATTAATACAACAAAAAGGTAGAATTTAATGTGGAGATTATTTATTTGGATAAAGACGCCTATTTTATTATGATTCAAGGTCTATTTTTCTAAGAATTTGTAACAATCAGAAGACTTTATTCTTCCAGCCACATCAGTTTAAAATACACAAAGCAAGCACAGTGAAACATAAGGACTAGCAGATAGAGACGTAATCAAAGTGGGAGACATTGACAATTCCTCTCAGATCAACAAGTGTTACCATGGGACTTCCCTGGTGTTGCAGTGGTTAAGAATCTGCCTGCCAATGCAGGGGACATGGGTTTGAGCCCTGGTCCAGGAAGATCCCACATGCCGCAGAGCAACTAAGCCCAAACGCCATAACTACTGAGCCTGCGCTCTAGAGTCAGGGAGCCACAGCTACTGAGCCCGCGTGCGGCACCTACTGAAGCCCGTGCGCCTAGAGCCCGTGCTCTGCAACAAGAGAAGCCACTGCAATGAGAAGCCCACCTACCACAATGAAGAGCAGACCCTGCTCACCACAACTAGAAGAAAGCCCGTGCGCAGCAACGAAGACCCAAGGCAGCCAAAAAAATCTTTTTAAAAACTGTTACCTTAATGTGAGCAAACATGACACATGGGTGCAGTCATAGAGAAACTCTATTCTGTGTCTCACTGTCCTATTGTTTTTGTTCAGTGCCGCTACTTTTCCCCTTTACCCAGCTCAGGTTAACTGGCAGCCGTACAATTTACCCTAAAGGAATAATTCCTGTTTAACTTATCAAACAGGGTCTTATTTCAGAGATTAAAATGTCTAGTCTTATATAATCATCAAAAACTCTAATCTTGATTTAAGTCCTCTCCTGGAGATCCCACTGCAGGGAAAAATCTAAGGAAAGGAGGTTAATTGGCTTTTTCTCTCTTTCCTCCTGTATTTCTTCTATTCCTTCTCCCCTTCTGGCTAGCTGACTACTCTAATTATGGGATGGATGGATGGGAAATTGGGAGAGAGGCCATGCTGCTCTCTATAAATATCTGGCCCATGGAAATTGCAAGTCTTTTCCCCAAAACTTTGGAAGAGCAGTTTCCTACCAAACTTCAGGCCACTACTTTGCTCCCATGGAGGTCCCCTCAGCCAGTATGTTGTGCTTTATTTAGCTTCTTGGTCTTGACTCAGACCCCTGTCTACTCCTATGTCCCTCTAACTGCAGAGTACACAGGCTAAACTCTGAGTGGTCACCTGCAACCCCCTTTCTGTTGATGTGGGTGGAGCTGAGGGAGAGCACATTCCTCACTCTTTTTTCTTATGGGAGAGAGAGGGATTGTGACTCAGAGCAGAGTTCAGGCTAGAGATACCCTCTTCAGCAATTTCCTCCAAATCAACTCTTGACTCTAATATCCTAGATGTGAGTGAGGGACAACATGAATATTTCCTTTGAAAATTCTGCACTGAGGATCTGCCACCTCACCTTGAGATGTAATTTGTAGTGTTCATGAGTATCAGCCCAAACTTCCATTGTCACATCTTCTGATATAAGTAATAATGGAAAGTTTTTGAATAACAATTTGTTTTTTCACACTTTCTCCCTCCCAGCCGGTTCTCAGAGAAACACTTACAGCCTTAAATGCATTTAACAGAAAATGAAATAAACAATGAATAGATTAAGCCTTTAATTTGAGATCTTGGAAAACAATTCCAAGTACTTAGAGAGATAGAATAAACAAAGATAAATTCAGGATTTATAAAACAGAAGAAAAAATTTAAAAGTATATGTGATTTAAAGAGCCAAAATATAGATTTTTAAAATATATATTAATAAATAAAATATTTAAAACTCTAGCAAGTCTAATTAACAGGAAAAAAGAGAATTCACTAGTAATCTACATTAGAAAAAAGAAACAGATATAATTATAGATGTTGAAGAAATTAAAAATAAGAAAACACTATATGTAGATTTATACCAATATATATGAAAAGTTAGATGAAATAATCAGTTTCTAGGAAAATATGAGTGACCAAAGAAATGACTGAAGAACAAGTACCTTAATAAACCAACAAACACACTTTTTTAAAAATGGAAAAGCAGAAGTGCCTAAATGACAACTGTTTAGCTTATGAGTTCAGTCAAAGCATCCTATAAGGCACTTAATAATTCCTGTTACTTAAGCTGTTTCACGGTAAAGAAAAAGATTAAAGATTTCTTATTCATCACATGTCTGCTATTAACACCAAGCCAATAATACAAGAGGTACTGTTGTACCTCCTGTCACAAAAACGTAATAATAGTTCGATGTCACATAGAACATAGATATAATTTTAAAAATCAGCAAATTAAATTCTTTTCTTGTTAAAAGACTAAGATAACATAACCAAGTATATTTATCCCAGGACTGCAATATGATATATCATTAAGGAATTCTTTGTAGTTTATAATAGAAATGGTATTTCAAATACTTGAGAGGAAAGACTTGCTATTCAATAAATAGTGTGTTACAATTGGATACCCATATGGTAAAAACTAATGTTATAATTCTACCACTCATCATATACAAAAAGAAACTCCATATAAATTGAATATCTATATTTAGAAGTTCATGGGGTTGTTGGAGAAAAAAAAAGAAAATATTTTTATTCCTCTGGGATAGCAAAGACCTCCTAATATACTACAAGACCAAAGCCCCTAAAAGAAAAGATTGATAAATGCAACTCAATGGATAGCAACATGTCCTGTAAAATGCAAGGTATCTTAAATAAAGTGAAAGACAAGCACCAGATTAGGAGAAAATATTTGTAAGAGAAAAAAACTATAAAAGTTTACTAAACTTAGTGTATTTTTAAAATGTTAACAATTTTTAAAAAGGCAAACAATCCAATAGAAAATGGAGCAAATAATACAATTTATAACTATAAATTACTAATAAATGGTAATAAATATAAAAGGGTATGCTCAATCACACAAGTAATCAGGGGAAAACATATTAAAACCACAGCGATGTGCCGTTTCCTGCTTGGAAGATTGGGTGAAAATGAGAGAACAGTGAGATTCTGCCAGGGTCTGGGGCAACTGGCATTCTCATCGGTGAGTGTGTGAATTGATGCAGTTTTCTGTAGAATTATTTGACTGAATCTATTAAGTTAAAAACAAGGTCTTCCCTTTGACTCAGCTGTTTCCTATCACGATCACTTATATGTGTGTTCAAGAAAATAATTTTGTTTGGCATTGTTGTAAGAGCAAAAAAAAAGAGGGTGGGGAATGAGTCATCTATAATGTTCTGTCACTAAAGAATGGTTTAAAAGTTTATGCTATTAATTTATTTACTGAGGCGATATATGGAAAGTGCTTAGAACAATGCCTGGAACAGGGCAACAGTGAATAGCAGGTCCTCAGTGAATATTTTTAGAATGACTCTTATATACATGTAATGCTCTTTATTCTGTGATTGCCCCTCTATACCCATCCTCTGTCCTTCTCTGATTCCTAGGAAGATGACTTGCATTTCCCTCTGCTTTGGCCTTCTGTTGGTTTGGATCAACCCATGGAGGCACCAACAGGATGGGAGAGTGAGAAGGTATTTCTGGTATTTCTCCTTTGCTACTTCCCTGCCATACTGTGATTGGTAGTGACAGCATCCTTCTACCTATGGCCAGACCTCCCACTGGATACGTATGGGCAAGCACCCAGGCCCACAGTCCTCACTCATTCGAGGACCAAATCTCATTCTCTCCCTGTTCCTCAGTCCTCGAGGTGGTAACTGTTTTCTTCTGTTGCTGACACCTGGGTGCTTCACCATCCCTTGCTGGTTCTTTTAGTCCTGCCCATGCACGTTTTCTTCTTAGGAACACAACTAGTACACAAGCTATGTAATACCATGCAGCTATTAAATAGTGTGAGGGGGTATTAGATGTACTGACATAAAAACAATTCCACAATGGGTATGTTAGGTTTTAAAAAGCCCAATACCCACAGATGTATTTATCCATATCCATTTATCCATATCCATTTATCCATAATTAAGATTTGCCACGTTTTGGTATAATGCTATTTCCAACACTTAGACATTTCAAATCCACAGTGCACTATAATGGAAAAAGATTAAAATATGTAATACACATTTGGACAGTTCAATGGTTTATGAAGAACTTTAAATGTCAAAATATATAAACGACTGATAATCTTAGAAAACTTGTCATTCCAGCAGCGATACTGGGGCATTAATGCAACCCTGCCTTAAGTCCCACACATTCAGGCTGTATCACAAAGAACAAGGATTCCATGGCAACAGCAACTGGCTATTCATAGGACTACCACCAATCAGCATGCACTATAGCACAACAACATCATGCACTCTAATAACTTTAATTATGATGACACTTTGGTTTATAAACTGATGATCAAAGAACAGGCTATAAAACTTTAGAAAGTTCTGGTGTTTAGACATCCAGATAATGTATCTCCTGACAAACTTAAATTCTGCTGGTTCAAAACCTCAGGAGTTCTCCAGGTGAAATCTGAAACTAAGGCCCATACATGAGGGCCTGGAGAGACTGAAGGAAGAGGCAGCCACTCGGGAGTGGTAGTTGACAGGTTTAATAAGCAAGAGAACTTATGTAGGAGGCTTACCTTTGGTGCCACAATCCCCGCCAGGATCTTGAAAGTTTATGTAGAAGCCTTACCTTGGTTCAGTCGTGTGTACTGTCCAGATGGTCTCAACAACACATTGCTCTCTCATGGCTGCGTCCTTGAAAACGGCTCCCATTGTGGGAACAGTGGGTAGAATGTGCATCCCAAGGACAGGGGAGGGAGTTGAGGTGCCTCCCATTGCCTGGGTCCAGCTCACGGGTCATCCAGTGGTCATGTCCTCTCCATGACCTCCTCCAGCAAATGCCTAGAAAAGGATATTGAAACATCAACGTATGAATGACAACTACCTCTGGGAATGGAATTCAAATTGGTTTGGACATGGGGAAATTTACCTTTTTGTTCTCTAAACTTCTGTATTACTGAAAAACAATTTTAAAGGGAACCCATGTTCATTTTATATTATGTAAATAATTTTAAATAAAATTTGATACAAAAATGATAGGATTTTCTTTCTTTTTTTTTTTGCGGTATGCGGGCCTCTCAGTGTTGTGGCCTCTCCCGCTGCGGAGCACAGGCTCCGGATGCACAGGCTCAGCGGCCATGGCTCACGGGCCCAGCCGCTCCGCGGCACGTGGGATCTTCCCGGACCGGGGCATGAACCCGTGTCCCCCGCATCGGCAGGTGGACTCTCAACCACCGCGCCACCAGGGAAGCCCGATAGCATTTTCTAGAATGGAATTTTGACAAAATTTTGGTAATTCTATGGAAGAGAAAAAGAAAAGAGAACAGTTTGACTATACACAGAGCTCTCTGAGGTCAGTATTTAAAAGAACGGGTTAAAAAAAATAGGGAGAAATTACATAGAGAGGTCATCAGGATCACTAAATGGATAGTGTGAACGAACTGCCTTAAATGGAACAGTCAGATCTGCAGCAAAATGGCCAGGATAGTCCAAAGCCCAGACTGTGTAGAGACCTATGAAAAAAACTTAAGACAATTATACATATATATATATATATATATATATTAGTTAAGAGCAGACAAGAAAATAAACTGAACAAGAGAAGAAACTGTTTAGGAAGATGTACACTTTTGTTAACTTAACAGAAACAACATACATACTCAACTATTATTTAACAAGGAGCTGTAAAGAAAGGGTGTCAGGTGGAATTGAAACTCATGAGAGAAGATAAGAGGGCAACACCTAGACCCTTTAAATGGTATTCAGTTTTCAGATACCAAAAGACTATATTCTAGTGTAATAAAAGAATTTACAAATGTGATCAAGAATACAACTGATAACCTTTCTGAATAGGAGAGGTTTCATGGAGATAAACCAATATCCAAATGTTTTAAAATGAGACATAGATTCTAAGCACTCAGTCTTAAGGAGGGTTGTGTGTGTGCGTGTGTGTGTAAAGTGATCTTTTAATTTCTAATTCTGTCAGTTTTTTTTTTTTTCAGAGAATCTGTGTTAGTTTGCTAGCGTTTCAATAACAAAATACCACAGACTGGTTTAAACAGCAAAACTTTATTTTCTGACCATTCTGGAGGCTAGAAGTCCAAGATCAAGGTGTCAGCAGGGTTGTTTTCTTCTGAGGAACTCCCTCCTTGACTTGCAGACACCGTCCTTCTGATGTCTTCACATGGTCTTTCCTCTGTGTGTAGCTGTGTCCTAATCTCTTCTTATAAGGACACCAGTCATATTGGATTAGGGCCCACACTACTGACTTTGTTTTACCACTTTTAAGACCCTGTCTCCAAATACAGGCACATTATGAAGTGTTGGGGGTCAGGGCTTCAACATATGAATTTGGGAAGAACATAATTCAGCCTGTAACAGATACTTATCACCTTTAACTGAAATTTAATTATTTTAGTGCATATCTTACTATTGATGTGATTATGTAAACTTCTTAAACGATGAAATGCTAGTTTGCCTTTATATCTCATAGCATCTTTAACCATCTAGGTGATCATTAAGTGTTTGTTGAGAGAGAATGAATAAATTAATTAAAGGTACACAGTATGAAGCAATGCCTTCTCACCTCTGGAAGTGCTCTAATTCCAACTGTAAGATCATGTGTGAACACTGCTGCTGAAGAGAGAGAAATTAGAAAATAAAAATCCAAAGTTCCTTCTGTGATTACAGAGTGTGAGCGAATCATGACAGGTGCAGGGACAGCTGTAGAGAGACCTTTCATATCTCTTTCTTCTCCCAACAGGATGATGGCAACCCCCATCTCATCAGCCCAGTCTCCTCTTAGGAACTCATCTCGTATCAAGGCAGAGATGGCTGGCTCAGCGAGGTCCTGGCTCTTATGCACAAGAGGCTGGACCAAGGTGGAGAGCCAACCCCTCTCAGAAAGGAGCCTCCCGTCACCTTTGAAGCAACCACCCTTCAGAATAAACTCAGAAAATTTCCCTGTCCCTTTGTGGCATTTAGTGTCTTCTTGGGTTCTGACTGTATATCAGACATAGCGTATCCTTCCATAAACACGGTAACTGGATGATGAATTTGGACTTGGTAATGGACTTGTCTCAGCTCTAACACTTTTTGACAACCCTTCAGACAGTGTGACCAGACTTTTCAAAAACATCCTTCTGCTTGCCTGCTTGGTCCTACCCAGTGCTAATCCCTTGGTCGTCAAGAAATAGGAGTCTTTATGATCCTGATCATACTTGGGAGCTGGTTTAAACCTACAACATGCAAGCCCATCTTGACCCTAACAAGGTACTGGGAACCTCATGTCATTAAATTCCACAGCCCTGGGAAGCTGAAGGTTGTTCTAGGGAGCTGAACATAAATTAACAATTTATTTCATATCTTCATATGCTCAGAAATCCAAATCCCTAACTTCTAAACTAGTATTGTGAACTTTTTTTTTCAGATGAGGGCTGTTAGAAGAAGTGTTTTTCCAAGTTATCACAATTAATTCACATTTATGAAATATTCTCATTTCATTTCATTCTGTAAATAGGAGGCAAAGGAGAGAAGTGATCACCATCTTTCCAATATCTCGTGACCTTTCCCAAATGTGCCTTTACAGACATGCCTCTGTTCTGGGCCTTGATCTGAAACGGGAAACTGGTTTACATTGTCAGTTATGATGGGAGGTGATGAAGCACAAGGGCAAAAATGGCAATCACAGTCTCTCTCCAGATTTCCAATTAACAAGCAGGAAATTAACAAGCAGGTTTCCTCACCCATCTTGACACTACTTGAAAGCTTGATGGTTTCATTATCATTAAATTCTGCCCTTAAATGTTTTGGATGTTTTCTTTCTTTCTTTCTTTCTTTTTTCTTCCCATGATCAACTAATCTGTTAAGTCCACACCACAAGAGGGGAAAAATCCAAAAAGCATTGTCTTAGACTGGGTTCCCTGGATGAGACACAGGGTGACATGCCAAAGGTTTGGAGGAAGTATGCCCAGGAGATAAGCTTTTAAGGAAGTGTGGAAGACAGAACAGGGCAGAGGGAGAAGCTAGTCCACTATGGGGCTGCAACTGAGCCCTTGGCCCCTACTGGGAGCTCTGGGGCTGGGATGGCCCTTCAACATTTTCCGAAATTGAGATTCAGGGGCTTAGCTTTTGCATTCCCACATCAGTCAGTCATTGGCCATGGCTACCAGAGGTGTGGGCAAAACCCTGGGTGAGGTGGTTCTAGGCAACCAGCTGAGAGCAGTTCCCTTTGAGGACACAACTATGACACATCAGCTGTGACATGGCTGTCTTGGTCCTGGGGATCCTGGTGCAATTTCCAGAGATCCTCTATAGCAATACAAAATCTAGAAGGAAATTAACTAATATAGAATGGAATATAGCTCTAATATAGCTCTCTGCTTTACACCTGAAAGTTATTTGAAATATTTTGTCATGAAAATTTTGTGAATTTTGCTTTATTACCTAAAACATTTGTGATTATTTTAATATAAGAGCAATGCTTTAAATAATTTACCAGTTTAATTACTTAATTTTTCTCCCTTAGAACTTCTAATAAATTGCTTATGGCTTATGCTGAGGCTTGGAATAGACTCCTGACACAGCATTATAAACCTTCATTGTATAACTCTCCCAGTTTGAGAAGAACAAGTACGGCAAAATTAACAATGACAAAACAGTAATAATAGTAGTAGTAGTAGTCATAAAAATAATAGTGCCCAACATTTGTGCAAAGTGTTAGAGTTTTCAAAGTGAGCAACAGTATAGCATAGGGATTATAGAAATGGGTTCCAGATCCAAAGAGACTGTGTTAAAATCCCAGCTCAGATATTTACAAGCTGTGAAAGTCTGAGTAAGTTGCTTAACCTCTCTGGGCCTCATTTTTCTCATATATAAAATGTGGATTATAATAGCCCCAAATCACCTGGTTGTTTTGGAAATAAAATGAGTTGATGTTTATAAAACATTTCAAATAATGCCCCCACAAAGAACACTCTTTAAGGTTTGGGTACGATACTATCTGCTTTATAAATAATGCTATTTTAAACACTGTTTCATAAGGTTTAAAAGTGAACACTATTTAAAGGTTGGCTAAGTAAGTATTTCAACTGATCTTCAAAGCAAGGCTGTATGACAGGAAATTTAGTCATAATCCATGCATGCAGATAGTGAGACACAGTAGCAGTTAAGGTCCTTAGCAAACTCATACAGCTTGTCAGTGGAATATTTAAGTAGAGGTTCTGTTTATTAAAACTGAATCCCTCTTAGTTTCTTTAGAAATCTTGTTTTTGAAATAGCCACTACAAACTTACTTTGATAAACCAGGTAGAAAGAAAAGGCTCTACTTTTTTAAATTGTGGCAACAGAATTTATTTTATCATGCAGTTGTCAAAGCAATACTCTAGACACTGAAAACATCTGGCCTATATAATAAATATTTTACTCAGTTTAAGTAACTTCATGAGAGTAAGAAGGTGAGAGAAAAAAAGAAGTATCCTTCCTTCTCTACAAAAGAAACGTAGAAACAAAAATGTTTCTGTGTATAGGTTCCCCCAAATCCTTTGTGGTTTAGAATAATAGACTTTTTTTTTTAGAACTGGAGGGAATGTTAGACATCTAATACCCTCAATTTATAGAATACCAAATTGAAGCTCAGAAAGGTAAAATAAGTTTTCCCAAATTACAATGCTAATTAGACACAGAGCTGGTATTGAAAACTATGTAATTCTTACTTCTAGGGTATAATATTTCTTTGTTACAGGAATATTAGCTATATTATCTCTAGTTTCTCCCTCAAAGGAGACTTTTAAATCAGTCTCTATTTTAGACCAGAATACTCCCACATCTGGAGACCAAGCAGATAAGGACTTTAAAAAAAGGTTAATGTAATTTGTTGTTCCACATTATAAAGTCAGATTAAAATATAGGTATAGCTGTTAAAAGGGATGTCTTTATTCCTCTCTACTACACACACTGAAACAAAGCTGGATCATTTACTTTGTACTCTTTTTTCTTGCAGTTTCATGGGCTGACCATACTAATTGTGTTTAAGGAAAGCAATTGCCAAAAAGGTCCCTTAGACATGCAAACTTAATGGCCTATTTCTATAGTGCATGAAAGAAAACTCTTTGTGGAACTATGTTAGTGTATTTGAAGTTATCTTAAAACAGTTTAAAATCTGCTTTTCCCTTGAGAAAAATATGGAACAAGGCATTTGGGCTAGCTGGTGCTAAAATAAACAATTATTTCCCTCCTTCTACATATGACCATTGACATCCCATCTCCTATTGCCAACACAAACCTACACCCAATTAAATCTATTTGATTGTATGAATTGAGGCTTTTGTTTACTGACTGAGAACCAGAAACAGAAATGGTCTTGGCTGGGTAGTGCAGGAGCAGGGGATTAAAAAGGAAGATTTAAAGGATGAAGAAGAAGGATGCAGGAGATGTGGAGCCCATTCCAAATTGGTCCCTTGGCTTGGTTTTGAACTGGCAGAGTAGGGATAGAGTGACAGAGCCAAAGGCCAATATCATAAGTTTGGGACTTCGAAGATTCTGGGCATGAGTGGAGCTGCTTCAGGACCCAAAAGACAAAGAATGGCTCAGAGATATGGATGCTGGTGCTGTTTCTGTGTGGAACAGAGGGCCATGGAAGCCAGCATCAGGAACTTCCACATGTAACCTACATGGCTGGGCAAGGCGTTCCCATGACTGTCAGTGAGTGCTGTGAAACCACTCTGGTTTGGTCAGTAGATGTGTAACGGGGAAGTCAAACCAGGAAAGTAAGAACAGGACAGACATGTGGTGGTATCTACTGCTGGTAAGTTTGAATGCAAGTGAGGCATGCTATTGGTTACTCTTGAATATGACTTGGAGACACTTTGAGAGAGGGATAACGTCCTCCTGTTTTAGAGGTGACGGTACTTGAGGCAGTAGCCATATTACTTACAAGTATATATTTCAAGTTATCCAAAGAGATTCCATCATTGCCTTCAGTTACTCTTTTTACAAGTCTCAACAGGCTCTACGTCATCCATCAGAGAATAACAGACTCACACAGTCATAACTGGAAATGAATTATTTTCATATCTGTATGTTCACATATTATATACATGCAATTAATACCATCACCTCCAGCTCATTTAGTTTTACTCAATGCAGGGACATCTCTACAGTATATCTGACAAATGGTTTTCTAATCCCTGTGTTCTGTCAGCTCCAAATTATAGTAAACCCAAAGCAGTCCCTTGGTAACTCTCATTCTCAGTTCCTACTTCTAAGCCCTCTGCAGCAATAGATTTGCTCTTCTGTATGACATCTGCTCAAGTATTTAAAGACAGCCTTTGTCTCCAGCTCCATCCTGCATTTTCATTTTACCAATCTGACTATCCTATTCTTCGACCACTGTATTTATATCTGGGGTCCTTATCTTTCACTATCTTAGTCAATCTTCTCCATACACTCATTATTTATTGTCTTAATATAGCATTTAAATTGAGACCCAAGATTTCAAAGTGGGCTAACCTCAAGGTATTTCCTCACTTGACAAGGACAATGTATATCTCTACTTTCAAAAATAATGACCTTAAATAAAATATTAAATCACTGAAAGAAGTGGAATTAAAAGTAAATCATTTTATAATCTCAGCACCTGCCTTCTGTGGAAGGGTGTGAATGGAGATAAGTGCAGTAAAGTGCCTACTGAAAACTTGAAATATATCATTATGATACTCATGAAAATACTGTGGGGGGTAAGTATTATCACCTCCATTTTACAGAGGAGAAAACTGAGGTTCGGAGAAGTTACATAACTTGACCAAAGCACACAGCTGACACAGGAAAGACCCTGAATCTATGTGTGTATATACATTCATATATGAATTCAAAACAGTTTTCTCTAACTGTATCTGGTACTTACTTCTCCCAGTCCTTGCTCCTCCATCTTAGGTGATATTTTAGGAGAGGAGAAAAGCATCTAAACCAGCTTCTTATATACTTAAATTATTCACTCATCCTAATTTAAAAGATAGAAGTAGGAGTCGGTAGGTATGGCAGAAAAAATTGTCCTCAAGGCATAGTACAGAAGGGCAACAATTCTAAGATGATTAGAGAGTTTCGGGCACCATTAATGTGGTAATGGGTGGAGATGGCTACACAGAGATAACTTGTGGTCAATTTTTACACCCAAGTATTTTCACATGAATTTATATCCTCTATCTTGCATGTATGTAGTTCTTGTCAAGGGGGTGAGAACCAAACATGGACATTTACCTCAATCCTATTACATTTCATCTTTTTTTTTTAAATGTCCATTTGTCTGGCCTGTTCATTCTGCCAAGCAGTGAATTTGTTATTTATGTGAGCATTACATCATCCATATATTTGGGCATTCTGGGTCTTTATTCAGCCTCTGATCTAAATCTTGAAATGGACTGAATGTAGGGCAGAGAGGTTTCACACCTTTCTCTTCCCTGGCATATACATAATAAAGATCAGAATTGAAAAGATGAAAGGCTTCCTTGAAAGCATGCTCACTGGAGAAAATCTCTCCAGAATTACTAACATCAATGTTCCCTTCTTATTTTGTATCTCAAAAACAAAAAAACCAAAAAACTCTCAAACCCAAAAAATGTACCAGGTAAATACACCTAATATCATATATTATCATATATGACATATATATTATCATATCTAATAATACTCTTATGAGAAAGGTAATATTAATTTTATATTACTGATAAGCTAACTAAATTTCATAGAATGTAAACAAATCTTTTGATATCACAGAGCTCATAAGTATCAGACCCTGCTTATAAGACTGGTCTCTGATTTGGAAGTCCATACTATGAAGCACTACTCTCTCTAAATACCTGCCTAAGTCTTCTGTGTTTCTCAACTTTTCAATGTACTTGATTCTCTCCTCAGCCTTTCCCTTAATCCTGTCCTCAGTGTGGGAACCTGGCAGTGGCAGAGTGCCAGCATCACTATCATTTTCTAAAAACAGAACTCCAGCCACCAACCTGGATTCTTGAAGATTCTTAAAACTTCTATATAGGGATCCTTTAAGTACACTCAAAAACTCCATGGCTTTATATCAATGTATACATGTTTCTCTATATATAACTGCTTTTTTTTTTATATATAACTGCTTTTTTAAGTTGAATTAAAGAATAGTTTGCCATTGGAAATTCTTAAGGGTTTTAAAAAGTAAAAAGGCTATTCATCTTTAGAATATGGTTTCACTGTGTTTCTTACTGACATATGGAATAGGTTAACAATTCTTTTAAGAATTCAAGACTTAGAAGACAAATCCATACCATTATATTGGATCATCCTGGTAAAATTTTGGGATTTTTTTCCCTCCCAAACGCTTACACTGTTGCTAGGTGTTGGGTAAGTGACAGGTTGATTCTTTAAGTCAGCAATGGATGCTGTGGGGAATAAAAAAGAATAAGACCTTAGGTAGAGGAGATGCTTAATCACCTTGTGATACTGGACAGAATACATATGTAAATAACAGGAATATAACCTGAATACAAACTTAATAGATGTTCAACAGCGTATTATGACAAATCTATGTACAAACTAGAACCCAGCATTTCAAAATGTAGTTGCTTTTGACATTATTGCTGATTGAATCATTGCACTCACTTGGGATGGCTATTATCAACAGCCCAATTTTGAAATGATTTCTGAATTAACCATTAAAATGCAAACTTCCTTATTGAAGTTTTAGTCAGCTATTGAATGTAAATAAAATATCCCAAAGACCGATTTTCACAGAAGTGGGTCAGAACACTGCACATTGTCTAAGCTTTCATCCATTAGCTTAAATCATAAGACCCTACACAATTCCTGAACATTTATGTGTAAAGAAATACTAAACAACAAACTTGAACTAGTGTTTGAAGCAGACAAGGTGAACTAAATTTGGATCCTATTTATCATTCACAAATCTAATTATTCTTTTATTTATCTCCTTTCATTAAATTACAAATAGAAGAGCCACTAACATTTTTGACCTACATACATGTGCATCAACTTCACATCTTACTTTCCTGAGTACAGATTGAGATTTACTCAAAATTTCCATATATCACCAGTCTTAATTGATATATGTTAACACATCATTGTCATTCAGAGTAAAATTCCCAAGGAACTATCTTAAGTGTTGAATGTCCCAGTTATTCTTGCTTATCGGTCTGTCCAATATTCACAATACACTGATAAGTGTACACCAGTTTATGCATGTGCAAATAATATGCATTAATGGACACATATTACCATATAATGGGATAAAATTAGGAACAGGTAGTTCAGGGCTAGAATGTATATTTCTGAGTTCTTGAAGAATATATAAATGCCTCTTAAATTCTGAGTGACATAGCAGCTGTTTCACCACAGTTCTCATCCCCTGAGTCCTTATGGGTAGAAAGACTTTATGTGATGGATGACAGGCTTCATCTGTTATATAACTAAACTGACTCCTAGAGAAGTGATGTGCCTCTTCCTAGGTCATGTACCTATTTCATAGCAGAAGCAGAACTAAAACCTCAGCTTGCCTATCAGTATAACAATAACTACTATTTTATTAGAGTCCTTGTATAGTGTAGGCACTTTACCTACAGTATTTTTAATTACAATCTTTAATGTGTGTATGCATTACCACTACCATATTATAAACGAAGAAACTGAGCCTTGGGACTTTAAACAACTTATCCAAAGTCAAGCAGCTGATGTGATGTAGAGAAAGTGGTTTAAGTCAGATCTTTCAAGCCTCCTGCTTTTACTAGTGTCATGGATAGAGAGGCAGAAGCCTGGCAGTCACTGTCATTTCCCAAAGCTCTGTCTGGAAATGTCAGTCCCCATTGAACATTTGAGCAACTAGAGATCTTCCTCATTTTTACTGCCTACATCACCATCCCCTATTTCAGGGCAAGAAATCTATTTCAAATGAAAAAAACTTCTATCTCATTTTTTCCTTGCTTAGTTGGTTCTATCTCATTAAAGTGTTGTTTCTCTAATAACATTTTAAATTCTAAAATGGTAAATAAGTCAGTGTTCTGAGTCTTGTGAAATCCACTTTCTACAATTTATTTTTCCTACCAAATAGTCTTTAGAGATGAAGAACCATGACATTGTACCAAGTTCATTGTTTAGAGGCAGACTTTCTCATGGGGCGTATTACCTGTGGCAACTCCTCCTTTACCTCGGTCACTCAACAGATAACTGATTATTGCAGTACCTAATATTTATCGAGCTCTCACTGTGACTTGTACTGTTCTAGGCACTTTACATGGATTAGCTTGTGAAAACTACCTTTTGAGAAGAATCTTATTAATCATGTATTACTGATATCAAAACCAAGCCACACTTTGTGGACTATTAGGCAATTCTGTAATGACCACTTAATGATCAATAAAGAGAATACTGAGGCCTAGAATTTTCTATGTAATTTGGACATGCTGTCCAATTCCACAGTTAAAGAAGCAGGTACTAGAGTTGGGCCAGCTGACTTTAAATCCTGATTCATCATTTACAAGCCATGTCATCCTCAGCATGTTACCAAATTCCTATTTTTCTCATTGCATAAACAGCTCACAAACATAGAATTTTTGCCCAAATGACATTTATTTCTTAGTTGCAGAATTGATCCAACTCTCTTCTTCACTCCTGTAATTTCTTTCTGTTAAGGATTTACTTCTCCAAGACTGATTCCCTGCAGGTCTACTTCTTGCAAAATTCTATGGAAGTCAGCTATATCTGATGTTGAAGGTAATCAATCCAGGTAAAAGGCAAAGGTGGCTGAGGCCACAGGACATGCCATGTTGGATAGCTGCAACCACAAGGCTTGGACCTCCCTGGTTGTGCCATGGAAGTGGCTGATGCCTCCACAGCCTTGATGAATGAAGTTCCAGACTGCAACTGGCCTGCCATATTGCATGGTCACCACCACAAGACTGGGTAGGTCCCAGCCTCTGTCCATCCCATGAATGTGGAGGTGAGAACAGGGCTGGAAAAGTGTGAACTTCTGAAAAGGAGCAGAGATCAAATACATATCCTTCAATCTCAGTTTCATCTGTTCATTTTATCCATTTTAACTTGCATAAATTTATTTTCCCTCTCTGAGTTCCCACTTGACAGAGTAATTGCAGCTTTCTAACTGTAGTGAACAACATGATCAGAGGACTTGGGGGACAGTGTAACAAAAGTTTCTAACCTGTCTCTAAGTTACATTTTAGCAATTATTCACTACAAAGCCAGCCTCAGTAATTTTGAGTTATGTTTCTTATCCCTACTTGGGTTCCATTTTGTTTTTGTTCTTTGGCATTATAACTTAACATTAATGCTTTAACAATGGGCATATCAGATTGGTTATATCTTCACTAAGCAGTTGAGAATAGGAAATTTTTGTCTAAATTTAAACTTGAATAAAAATGGCCAGAAAACTTACAACTACAAAGAAAATTACAAGGTTTCATTCTCTTTCACACATATGACATTTTGCATTGCTTTTTACAAAGTATTTGTGTATGTATATATATATTTGGGGCAACTACCAAAATTACTGGCTAAACATTAAGTTAAATGCTGATAGTTCTTTTCTCTGTGTTTAATGTTTGGTTTCGTGTAATTGTTTTACCTGCCCGTTAAAAGAAAAAGCCAAAAATGTTCATTTGCATTCAGATGTTGCTTGCTATTTTCTTTTCAGTTAAACATGAAAATTGTCATCATTGGCAAATTGACTATACAGCAATTAGATGGAAATCATCTCTTTTATACAATTTTTCTAAAGTATGAATATCTCTTCAATTTTCCAAATACATTTCCCTTTTTCTGTGTGTCAGGTTTTGTGTGATTTCTGTTTTTTTCATTTTTTTAATTGCTTTTTTTTTGTTTTCTTCCATTCTCCAACACTTGCATCAAGCTGTGCTTTAGAACTGGATTTAGGGGTTTTTTCATAAGGTATTTGTGGAACGTTAATGATGCTTTATAAAATACAGAAGAAAGATGTCTTAAGAGAATTGACTACATTTTAGATTAAAAAACATAGCAACAGAGACCAAAACCACTGTTTTAGTGGGAAAAATATTTCTTCTTTAGTGCTATTTGGAATATACTCATGATCATTTAGCTAAGGCTAAAAGTCTGTGACTGAGTATCCTCTATAACCTTTTAGACTTTCCTTCTCTAGCTCTAGCTTTTGTTTTGTTAGAGCCACAGATTTTGAATGTCTCCTAAGTCTGGTTCCTTAGCCCTCAGAAGTCTTCTATTTATATCTTCACTCTCATAGCTTTCTTCTCACCTCTATATATAGGTGATCTCTAGCCACGACCTACATTCCAGCTTTACTTGTCTAAAAGTTGCTAGGATATATTTTTATTGGACGTCTTGAACTAAAAAAGCCAAGGGCTTCCCTGGTGGCACAGTGGTAGAGAGTCCGCCTGTCAATGCAGGGGACACGGGTTCGTGCCCCGGTCCGGGAAGATTCCACATGCCGCGGAGCGGCTGGGCCCGTGAGCCATGGCCGCTGAGCCTGCGCGTCCGGAGCCTGTGCTCCGCAACGGGAGATGCCACAACAGTGAGAGGCCCGCGTACCGCAGGGAAAAAAAAAAAAAAAAAAAGCCAAAACTTGAGGCTTGGTGTTTTATTTTTGATGACTGCATTCATTGGTAAAGAATGAGATAAGTCTCTGATGCCTACACAAAACAATCAGTATTCCTGTTTCATCGACTCCTTTGCAGGAAGCCAGTTCACATGCACATTTTAAGCTGAATCACGTAAACTCACTTCTAAAGTAAATATAATACATATATCATTGTGCTCCTATGATTTTGTTTTTATCTTTTTTACCAGAGTTAAAATATATAACATAAAATTTACCACTGTAACCATTTTTAAGTGTACAGCACAGTAATAACTATAAGCACATTGTCTGCACCAGATTTCTATTAACTTTTTCATCTTGCAAAACTGAAACTCTATATCCACTGAACAACAACTCCTCTTTTCCACCCTCTCCCTAGCACCTGGCAACCACCATTCTACTTTGTGGTTCTGAGGGACTGAGTATTTTAGATGTCTCATGTAAGCAGAATCAAGGAGTATTTATTTTTTTGTGACTGGCTTATTTCACCTAGCATAAAGTCCTCAAGTTCCATCCGTGTTGTAGCATGTGACAGGATTCCCTCCCTCCTTTTTTAAAGGTGAAAACTATTCCATTGTATGTATACCCCACATTTTCTTTATTCATTCATCTGTTGATGAACATTTAGGTTGCTTCCACCTCTTGGCTATTTTATATATATATATAGTGCTACTATGAACACAGGTGTGCAAATATCCCTTTGTAATTCTGTTTTCAGTTCTTTTGAATGTATACCTATATGTGGGATACATTCCCACTTATATAAGTGGGTGGGATTGCTGGATCATATACTGTTTTCCATAGTAGCTACACCATTCAACATTGCCACCAGTGGTGCACAAGGGATCCAATTTCTCCACATCCTGGCCAACACTTGTTATTTTCTATTTTTTGATAGTGGACATCCTCATAGGTGTGAGGTGATAGCTCATTGTGTTTTTTTTTTAAATAAATTTATTATTTTATTCTTGGCTGCGTTGCGTCTGTTGCTGCACGCGGGCTTTCTCTAGTTGCGGCGAGCAGTGGCTTCTCTTGTTGCGGTGAGTGGTGGCTTCTCTTGTTGCGGAGCACGGGCTCTAGATGCACGGGCTTCAGTAGTTGTGGCTTGTGGGCTCTAGAGTGCAGGCTCAGTAGCTGTGGTGCACAGGCTTAGTTGCTCCACAGCATGTGGGATCTTCCCGGACCAGGGCTTGAACCCACGTCCCCTGCACTGGCAGGCGGATTCTTAACCACTGTGCCACCAGGGAAGTCCCAGCTCATTGTGGTTTTGACTGGCATTTCTTTTATAATTAGTGATGTTGAGCATCTCTTCACATGCTTGTTGGTCATTTGTGTATCTTCTTCGGATAATTTTTTGTTCAAGTCCTTTGTTCCTCTTTTAGTTGGATTACTTGTTTTTTTTGTTGTTGAGTTGTGGGAGTTCTTTAAATATTCTGGATTTAACCTCTTGTCAAATATATAGTTTGAAAATATTTTCTCCCATTCTATAGTTTGCAACTTAATTCTGTTGGTAGTTTCCTATGCTGTGGAGTTTTTAAGTTTGATATGGTCCCATTTGTCTATTTTTACTTTTGTTGCCTGTACTTCTGGTGTCATATACAAGAAATCATTGCCAAATCCAATGTAATAAACATTTCCCCCTATTTTCTTCTAGGAGTTCTATAGCTTGAATTAAAAATGATGGTCAAAAGG
This sequence comes from Grampus griseus, assembly GCF_964374135.1. Lineage (NCBI taxonomy): Eukaryota > Metazoa > Chordata > Mammalia > Artiodactyla > Delphinidae > Grampus > Grampus griseus. The sequence continues at coordinate 27,638,307 of NC_139004.1, read as the reverse complement.
AATAACTCAGAAAATTTTATATGTATATACATCCAAGCAGGTGGATGTCCAATTCAAAGTAATAAAATGGCCCTTAAACTGACCTTAAGTTCAGGATGAACTTTCTAGTTAAAAATATTCAATTCTCAAAATTGAATCTAGTAATCACTTTGAATTATTGGGAAGCTGATGCACTTCTTAAGAAGGTTCAAAACATTCTTGCTCATATTGCCCTTCCTTTTAATTCCTTCCCCTTGAGTTCATATTATTTTCCCCAACTAATTTAGCCTTTATCTGCATTACAACTCAGGAAGATCAAATGACTACTTGCAGAATCACGCCTTCATGTTGTGAAGTACACAAGATTTGATTTCTCCAGAGACTGCCACTTTCTGTTTTGAGTCATTTAAAAATTTTTTGCCTAATTCATTTAACCAGCTATGTGCCAGGAATGAGATAATCAAAGCATATATGAAACCTGCCTTCATGGACCAGGAGCATGGGAAGTGGGTAGGGAGAAAGATATTAAGTGAATAATTTCACAAATGTATAAATGAGAAATAAGATAAGAACTATGATTAAAAAAAAATAACGACATGGTAACAGATTAGGGAGTTCATCTAATCGGAGAAGTTAGACTTATTTAGAGAAAGGCTGTTTGATTTGAGATCTGAAGGATAAACTGGAATTGTCTAAACAAAGTGGCTGTAAGGAAGACATTGAGGCTAACGAAGACAGGCCATGTCTAAGTCTTGATGTGTGAGGAATCACAGACTACAGTGATTCCTGTACTTTCTATGGAGAATGGATTGTTGAGAGAGCATAAGTGGGAGAGGAGAGAGTGGTTAGCAGGCTAGTGCAGCAGCCCAGCAGAAGATGATACTAGCTTGGACCAGAATAGTGGAAGCTTTGGAGATAGGAAGCAGAAGACAGCATAGAAATAGTTAAGATAGAAAATCAGAAGTAATTAAAGAGAGATTTTTGTGAGGAGTGAAACAGTCCATTTCAAGGTTGATGCCTATGGTTCCACCTTGTTAACTAGATGTATTGTTCTCTCATTTGCTGGGAGAGGGTAACCCCGGGTAAGAAGCAGTTTTGGAGGAAAGATGATGAATTTACCTTCGGACTTGCTCAGCTTGAATTTCCTTCAGGACATCTCACCTGGATGTGGAGAGTAGGTGACTGGATATACGATCTGAACTCAGAAGAAAAATCCTGACTGACAATAAAGATCTGGGAGTCATAGATTACCCAAGGACCTTTGCGTGAGGAGTTAATAGAGAGGGCACTTAATTACTGAGTATGGGGTTTGGGAAAGGGCCTTCAGAAATCTAAGTATACAACACAGGTGAAAAAGAGCTTAGGGGCACTGAACTGATTCTCATGCTTTTTAATCCTGAGACTTTGGTTGTTGTTTTTCTTTTTTGTTGTTTTTAATTTTGTTGGCTGAAACAATGATAAATTCTCTTCTCTTGATGGTTTCAGCTTCCTTCTTTCCTTCAGAAGTCCAGTTCTTTCATGCTTTCTACATAGTAAGGTGGTTAGGTGGTCGCCTATGTTATTTCAGGGATTGCAAGAATGTCTCTGCTCATAAAGTTTACTGGTGAATGAAATATTAAGTCACTGGTTTGTCTTTTGGCTAAAGACTTTGTCATCTTCTGTTAACAAGAAAAACTCATTGGAGTTGTAACTTTTTAACCAGTAACCATTTAGTGACCTCTTAATTTGAACGAATCTGTAAGATCATTTCCTGAGAATGCATTATAATTGATAATTATTTTTTCTCTGATTTCATTTTTTTTAATTTCATTATTGAGGAGGAAAGATTAAACAAATTCAGCATGCAAGATGCACACTTATTAATCAATTTTCTTTGCTAATTTCTCCCTGGGTGTTTGCATTTTAATAGGGAATGAGAGTCTCTTTTAAAATCAAAAGAATAGAGGCTCTAGTGTGAACTATGCCTTGTGGTTATCTTTTTGGAGAGGTACAAGAATCTTCTTAGAATCAGTAAAATTTTATCAGCTGCCACTTAGCCCACTAATATTAAGAAAATTTCAATGAAAAACCAAAAGGTGGATTTTCTCTGGTGGAAATCTCCTGTACAGAATACTGGGTACAATCATTTACATTTTCCTCTCCTATCATCCCTAAATAAAACACTACAATGCAGTGTTTATTTTTCTAAAATTGTGCTCAACAGAGTTGTGGCAAAGATATTGTGTGGTTCAAGGACATATCATTAGTACAAACTTACAGCATAAGGCTTTCAGCCAAGGAAATTAAGATAATTTAAAAAAATAAAAACTACATTTCATTTGAGTGCTCAATTCCACTCTCTAGATCTCACCTTGATCCTCCTTCGGTCTCCTAACCTCACTTAAGGATTATTAAGACAACTGGTTATGCAACTGTCCTCCCTTCTTGAAATGCTTTCAGCAGCTTAAGTAAAATGCATCATGTTCCTTTTTAGGCTTTTCCATCTGTATGTAACCTCCCTGTGGTACTAACAGAGAAGAAATTCTGGGTCAGAGGGGAAAATTAAAAGAAGTGAACTTCCTTTCAGTGTTGTAGAATACATCAAGTCGCTGTCTATTATTCTGACCTTTTATGTCTTCATTTCAGGAATTTTGGCAGTAGTTAAGATTAATTCTTTTTGTCCAATGACACATTTAGTAAACACACATGGACAGTGGACTTTCTTTCACAGAGTGGATGTTAAAATTCCCCATAGCCTCTAGAAAAAAGCACATAAAGTTGTGGAGAGAGGCAAGTGCTCAAAATCATGTCCTGAAATTCATGTTAATGTAAATGGATGCATGGGAAACCAACATGAAAAGTGATATGGTTTACAAACATGATTACTTAGACACCTGAGTGTTACTTTTCCTTCATGTTTTGCATTTGCTTAATTGGATTTCTTATTTTCATAATAATATGTGTATTAGTTCCATTGGTACCACAGCTTTTGTTATAACATACAATTCTTTTGCAGGCGATGAAGTTGGTTCTTATTAATAAGTTGTCTTAGTCTGCTTGGGCTGCTATAACAAAATACCATAGACTGGGTGGCTTAAACAATAGATATTTATTGCTCACAGTTCTGGAGGCAGGGAAGTCCAAGATCAAGGTGCTGGCAGAGTCAGTTCTTGGTGAGAGCCCTCTTCCTGGCTGTAGACAGTCACCATCTTTGTGCACTCAGGTGATCTCTTTGCATAGATGTGGGGAGAGAGAGAGATCTGGAGTCTCTCCCCCTTCTGATAAGGAGACTAAGTCCATTATGGGGGCTCTTATGACCTCATCTAAACCTAATCACCTCCCAAAGAGGTGTCCAAATCCCATCACATTGGGGATTAGAGTTTCAAACGCGAATTTTTAGGAGGATACAAACACTCGGCCCATAACGTAAGGTTTATTGACTTTGGAGAGGAGACGGGAAGAGTAGAATGTAGTTCCAAAAGCTGGAGAGAGCAGGACAGGAAGCAATTTTGTAAGGGTTAGAAAAGGAGACTGTCGTTTCTGATGGATTTGTTCAAGTGGTTTCTCTTAAATAATACTCAGTTGCCATAACACAAACGGTAGGTCCATTAATTAAGGGATGTTGGAAATACGGTAAAACCAAGAGATGGGACCACAGGATTCTTGATTACGTGCTTTCAACTTGCTTTACACTTTACCTTCTTCTCCTGAATTTTTACATAATATTATGGTGTCTGTCTTAATTATCTTTTGCTGTCTAACAAACTACTCCCCAAAATAGTGGCTTAACAATAAACATTATCTCACTTTCGTGTGGGTCAGAAATCTTAAGGTTGGGTGGTTCTGGCCTGATGTTGCTCATACCATGGGGGTAAGATGTCAGTCAGGGCTGTAGTCATCTGAAGACTTGACTGAGGCTGGAAGATATGCTTTTAAGGTGGTTCCTTGGCTTATGGCTAGCAATTTGGTACTGGTTTTCAGCAGGAGGCCTCCATTCCTTGCCACATGGACTCTTTAACAGGGCTGTCTTGAGTGTTCTCATGACATGACACATGGCTTTCTCCAGAGAGATCAATTCAAGAGAGAGCAAAGGGAAGTTGTAATGTCTTTTATGACCTAGCTTTGAAAGTCACATTTCTTTATTTCTGCTAAATCCTACAGTTTCCTCATATCAGCTCTACGTGGAAAGGAATTATACACAGGCCTGAATTTTGGGGGGAAGAATCACTGAAGGGCCATCATGGAAGGTGGCTACTATAACATCTCTACAAAAATAATTTCTTGAAGTCCACAGCACACTCCTTAACAACCACTGCTTTTGGTCAATTCTGAAATGCTACCACTCTATTGAGAATGAAGAAGGACATACTAAGACATTTTTTTCTTTTTGGACCTTGTTACGTTCTGCTAAGAGCCAGGCTTTAGAATATAAAGGAGGTGAAACACACCTATTTTACCACCTTCTGGTTATTTCTTCCACTTCTGTCATTTTTCATATTTTGTTCGTATGCCCAAACTTTTCTTCTACTTTTGTGATTAACTAGAACTTCCCCCTTTTTCTCTAATATTTGTCCTAAAATTTATTATTTCTTACTTATTCTTCTTCTATTTAACACCTTTTCCTTATATTCCTTTGACATTAGCTGAGCTCATTCGGTCAAATTAAATTTATTTACAAAGTTATTAATTATATATGATTTGCCCTTCTAAGTATTTTTGTATGTTTAGGGAATGTTCACTCTCTTAAAGTACTGAATCTTGAGATGTGGAATGAGCATTACAGTCAATTAAGGACCCTTTAGATACTGTTAACCAAAATATGTGTAGTTTTGAAGACTTCTGTTTTGGAGTAGGATAGACTAGTTCACAGCATTTCAATACTTTTCTGAAATAGTAAATTTTAAAAAACCTATGAAGCCAAAATAAATTACAAACATCATCAGGAGTTGCAAAAGTAGGGAGAACTAGAAGTACTGAGATACCAAAGAGGGGAGACCTTTCATAACTCAACTCAGAATCTGTAGCTGCTTTTTCTCTGAAGGCATTTGCCAGTATTGGCTGTGGGCTAAAGACTGAGAGTCTGGGCTTGCGGGAGCAAAGGATCATTGCTGGGGAACAGAGAAAATGGAGGGCCCAGTGGCAGTCACATCAGGCTGAAGTGAAAAAACCCTGGGATTCAAGGAGGCTCAACACTTGGCTGGTTTCCTCTTATGGATACTTGCAGCATTCCCAAGCTGTATTTGGTGGGAGTGATATTCCCTTAAAATGAGAGGGGAAATTCCTGCAGTCTCAAGGTGCTTAACAGACAAAAACTTCCAGAAAATGAAAGGCAAGAATTGAATATTCTTAGAGGGAGTGATGATTGAGACTGATCAACTGTAACCATTATTTCCCCAGGGGCACATACCCATCTGGATGCAACTGAAAATTTCCTGAGTTTAGTGAAAAACATCAATCTATATCTATTAAACCACAAGCTGGAGAGTTTCTAAGAAAATCACACCTAGGCACATCATGATAAAAGTGCTAAAAACCAAAGACAGTGAGAAGGGGGAAAAACCACTCCACCTAAGTATTTGCCAAAAATCCTTAAATATAACCCAGTCATTTTACTTTAACTTCTCTTGTGGCATGCCCTCCCTAAGCCACTGGTACTATTCAGAGTCAACAATCCCTCCGAAATTTAAAGTGTCAGTGTGTGTGTGTGTGTCTTATTGTTAAAACATGAGAAGAATCATGCAACTAGGCTTAGCTGCACAAATGGAAGGTGAATGTGAGCACGAGAGGGGTGAATTAGGATGTATTAAGAGAAAAGCTAAGAATGGTAGGATCTGAGGAATGGAATTTTTTCACCATCCCCACAGTACAATTTTAGTCTACTCAACTGGAATATAAGTCCATAATTCTCAGCTTATTGTGAAAAAATTCACTTCTTTGAGAATCTTATGTAAATAACAGACAGAATAAAAATTTGGGGTACTTTTTGGAGAGAGAGTGAATGTCATCTTTGAAACTAGTAAGGGTCAAGAACTTCAAATAGTGAATCTTACTGAAAATTTTATAGACCTTGGGCCTTTTAAGGGGGTGCTATTAAAAATTGGATCCTATTCCATTCAAAGCTATTTTAAACATCAAGATAAGCCCACAGACAAGCATAGACTTGTCATTCTCAGCACTGATAAGACTGACATCCTCTCCACAGGGTACAGTTGATGTAAAGACTGCAAAAGTCCTATGGAAAATAATCTATGTTAAGTGAATTTGATCTCTAAAATTTGTACCCACTTAATAATAATGATGTTGGTATATACATGTGTAAGCCTATGAGGGTGAGAAAGACAACAATGTATAGATGTTGACTTTAAATTCATTTAATTTCTTTAAAGAAAATGTAAACAGTATGCAGACTTATTCGAGAGGTTGCCTGCATAATGATGAATCAAGATTTTACATTCTATTTTATGAATACCAATAACATAAATAGAGTTCATAAGAACAATGTTCATTTTGAAAGTTGCAGATTGTGATGCTTAGAATAAAAAGTGAGATAAAGAGTGAGTCTCTCTGTGTCCTTACTTTACCTCTGACTACATGGAGAATTCACTGTGTAAGGACTCTTGTCACCTCAAAGGCCAGGAAAGTTGCCATGACCTATTTTATTCTGCGTCTTGTCCAACAGCAGATGTATATTTTAGCAGTTGGAATCTGGATTATGCTAGTTCTAAGAGCCCAGGGAGAATCTTACTTTAAAATAATTCTGTAACAACTACTGGAAACTCAACTCCTTCCTAAGTATTTGCCTACATGTTTACAGATTTATGCAACAAAATTGGGAACTCCTTAACACCGATCCTTAAAGATGAATTTTGTATGAAAATTGAGTGCAAGTTTCAAAACTGGTTCCATTTTCTGGGTCCAAATAATTAGCCATGGACATCACCTGGACATAAGATCTCAAGTAAAAAAAATCTTACACATGGGGAGCAGTACCAACATGGAGTTAAGTGTATCTTTTCATACCCAGCTTCACTGGAAGTTCTAGCCTACTCTTCCCCAGTGCATATCAGATTTGGCTCTTGAACTCATAATTAATTATAAGAGCTAAAGCAGACAAAATATCCATCCAGGTGTTTTGAAGAAGGAGTTACGAGTAAGACAACTGTGCAGAAGATCAGATGTGTTCTTTATAGCTATAACCCAAGCAGAGATGATGAGAAAGCAAGTTAAGTAATTAATAGAGTATACACAGGTGTGTAGAGTATGTTAACTAGAAGCCAACAGTTAATGATGATAAAATTGAAAAACAGTCATAATAAATAAATAAAACCTAATCTTCGATTTAATCTGGTTTTCTTATAATTCTAGAATGTTACAGGCATATCTTTTCTTCCTCATTAGAAATTAATGGGGGTTCACACTATTTAAAGCAATGGTAGAGGGATATTTATTAAAAGAAAATATGTTTGTTGTATAAGAATAAGTGAAATCCAAAGAGCATTATGTAAGAGTGTATTAGTCTGCTCAGGCTCCCACAACAGAATACCACAGACTGGGGGGCTTAAACAACAGAAATTTATTTCCTCATAGCTCTGGAGGCTGGAAGTCCATGATCAAGGTGGCAGCAGCATTGGTTTCCAATGTAACCTTCCTGGCTTGCAGATGTTTCCTTCTTGCTGTGTTCATATGGCCTTTTCATTGTGCCCGTATGTTCCTTGTGTCTCTTCCTTTTCTTATAGGGACAATTCTATTAAATTAGGACCCCACCCTTATTTAACCTTAGTTACTTCTTTCAAGGTTCTATCTCCATATCAGTGACATTAGGGAATCAGGGCTCCAACGTGTGAATTTTGGGGGAGATTCATTCAGTCCATAACAAGTGGATATAAAGTATAATTCAAATAAAAATCTAAAAATTTAAACTATCTGAAAGAATATTATCCACTTGGAAGGGGGTTACTTACATCACTTATCTCTAGGTAGTAGAATAAAAGATGATATGATTTTTATAGTATTGTTATTATTGTAATCCCTCTGCTTTTCCCTCCTAATTTCTCTTCAGTAAGCATGTATTACTGGTATGACTTTAAAAGGCAATCTGTCTAATATAGTATAATGCACAGCATTTCACTTTTTATTAACTTAACGACATTTAAGAGATCAGTGTTGTAATATGGCAAACCTAAGATTAGATTTCCAGCAGTAAGGGTTGAGACCTCCTGTGAATTCTTTCCAACAAACTGTGAGGCCATCATACATTCTGTTATTGTAATAACATCTTTAAATGAAGACTGTTTGGGTAGAGAGACAGAGATCTCGTAGGCAGATGTACATTCAGAGACACCACTGGCTCTCTATCCCAGCAAATGCATTCTGGTTTCATGCTTCTATTGAAACCTTGTCCACTGGTAGCTCCAATATTTTGTGAAGAGAAACTCTTTTTTTTTCTTCTTCTTTGAAGAGGAAGGTCACGAATTAGGTGGAAAAGGGACAGGAAGCAGGGGCTAGGAGCTTAAAAACAGATGATGATACAAGAGTCACCTTTTTTATTATCTGTTGAGTTACACTGTATCAGCACAAGTCATTTTAGCTATCCACAGGCAGTGTTCAAGAATACACAAGCCGACAGAGAGAGAAGATGGCGGAAGAGTAAGACACGGAGATCACCTTCCTCACCACAGATATGTCAGAAATACACATACATGTGGAACTGCTCCTATAGAACACCTACTGAACGCTGGCAGAAGACCTCAGACCTCCCAAAAGGCAAGAAACTCCCCACGTACCTGGGTAGGGCAAAAGAAAAAAGAAAAAGCAGAAACAAAAGAATAGGGACAGGACCTGCACCAGTGGGAGGGAGCTGTGAAGGAGGAAAGGTTTCCACACACTAGGAAGCCCCTTCACGGGTAGAGACTGCGGGTGGTGGAGGGGGAAGCTTCGGAGCCGCGGAGGAGAGTGCAGCAACAGGGGTGCGGAGGGCAAAGCAGAGAGATTCCCGCACGGAGGATCAGTGCCGAATAGCACTCACCAGCCCTAGAGACTTGTCTGCTCACCCACCGGGGCGGGCGGAGGCTGTGATCTGAGGCTCGGGCTTCCGTCAGATGTCAGGGAGAGGACTGGGGTTGGCGGCGTGAACACAGCCTGAAGGGGGTTAGTACAACACGGCTAGCCGGGAGGGAGTCCGGGAAAAAGTCTGGACCTGCCGAAGAGGCAAGAGACTTTCTCTTCCCTCTTTGTTTCCTGGTGCGCGAGGAGAGGGGATTAAAAACGCTGCTTAAAGGAGCCCCAGGGATGGGCGTGAGCCGCGGCTATCAGCTCGGACCCCAGAGACGGCATGAGATGCTAAGCTGCGGCTGCCGCCACCAAGAAGCCTGTGTGTGAGCACAGGTCACTATCCACACCCCCCTTTCGGGGAGCCTGTGCAGCTCGCCATTGCCAGGGTCCAGTGATCCAGGGACAACTTCCCCGGGAGGACGCACGGCGCGGATCAGGCTGGTGCAACATCAGTCCAGCCTCTGCCACCGCAGGCTCGCCCCGCATCCGTACCCCTCCCTCCCCCCCGGCCTGAGTGAGCCAGAGCCCCCGAATCAGCTGCTCCTTTAACCCCGTCCTGTCTGGGCAAAGAACACACGCCCTCAGGCGACCTACACGCAGAGGTGGGGCCAAATCCAAAGCTGAACCCCTGGGAGCTGTGCAAACAAAGAAGAGAAAGGGAAATCTCTCCCAGCAGCCTCAGGAGCAGCGGATTAAAGCTCCACAATCAACTTGATGTACCCTGCATCTGAGGAATACATGAATAGACAACGAATCATCCCAAATTGAGGAGGTGGACATTGGGAGCAAGATATATTATTTTTTCCCCTTTTCCTCTTTTTGTGAGTGTGTATGTGTATGTTTCTGTGTGAGGTTTTGATATATAGCTTTGCTTTCACCATTTTCCTAGGATTCCGTCCGTCCATTCTTTTATTCTTTTTTCTTTTATTTTTTAAAGTTTTTTCATAATAATTTTTTATTTAAATAACTATTTTATTTTATCCTCTCTCTTTCTTTCTTTCTATTTTTTCTCCCTTTTATTCTGAGCTATGTGGATGAAAGGCTCTTGGTGCTCCAGCCAGGCGTCAGGGCTGTGCCTCTGAGGTGGAAGAGCCAACTTCAGGACACTGGTCCACAAGAGATCTCCCAGCTCCACATAATATCAAGCGGTGAAAATCTCCCAGAGATCTACATCTCAACACCAAGACCCAGCTCCACTCAATGACCAGCAAGCTACAGTGCTGGACACCCTATGCCAAACAGCTAGCAAGACAGGAACACAGACCCATCCATTAGCAGGGAGGCTGCCTAAAATCAAAATAAGGCCACAGACACCCCAAAACACCACCAGATGTGGACCTGCCCAACAGAAAGACAAGATCCAGGCTCATCCACCAGAAGACAGGCATTAGTCACCTCCACCAGGAAGCCTACACAACCCACTGAACCAACCTTAGCCACTGGGGACAGACACCAAAAACAACGGGAGTAATGAACCCGCAGCCTGCGAAAAGGAGACCCCAAACACAGTAAGTAAAGCAAAATGAGAAGACAGAAAATCACACAGCAGATGAAGGAGCAAAGTAAAAACCCACCAGACCTAACAAATGAAGAGGAAATAGGCAGTCTACCTGAAAAAGAATTCAGAATAATGATACTAAACATGATCCAAAATCTTGGAAATAGAATAAATGCAAAAAACGTTTAACAAGGACCCAGAAGAACTAAAGAGGAAACAAGCAATGATGAACAACACAATAAATGAAATGAAAAATACTCTAGAAGGAATCAATAGCAGAAAAACTGAGGCAGAAGAACAGATAAGTGACCTGGAAGATAAAATAGTGTAAATAACTACTGCAGAGCAGAAGAAAGAGAAAAGAATGAAAAGAATTGAGGACAGTCTCAGAGACCTATGGGACAACATTAAACACACCAACATTCAAATTATAGGGGTCCCAGAAGAAGAGAAAAAGAAAGGGACTGAGAAAATATTTGAAGAGATTATACTTGAAAACTTCCTTAATATGGGAAAGGAAATAGTTAATCAAGTCCAGGAAGCACAGACAGTCCCATACAGGATAAATCCAAGGAGGAACATGCCAAGACACATATTAATCAAACTATCAAAAATTAAATACAAAGAACACATATTAAAAGCAGCAAGGGAAAAACAACAAATAACACACAACGGAATCCCCATAAGGTTAACAGCTGATCTTTCAGCAGAAACTCTGCAAGCCAGAACGGAGTGGCAGGACATATTTAAAGTGATGAAGGAGAAAAACCTACAACCAAGATTACTCTACCCAGCAAGGATCTCATTCAGATTTGATGGAGAAATTAAAACCTTTAAAGACAGCAAAAGCTGAGAGTTCAGCAACACAAAGCCAGCTTTACAACAAATGCTAAAGGAACTTCTCTATGCAAGAAACACAAGAGAAGGAAAAGACCTACAATAACAAACCCAAGACAATTAAGAAAATGGGAATAGGAACATACATATCAATAATTACCTTAAATGTAAACGGATTAAATGCTCCCACCAAAAGACACAGACTGGCTGAATGGTTACAAAAACAAGACCCGTATATAAGCTGTCTAAAAGAGACCCACTTCAGACCTAGGGACACATACAGACTGAAAGTAAAGGGATGGAAAAAGATATTCCATGCAAATGGAAATCAAAAGAAAGCTGGAGTAGCTATTCTCATATCACACAAAATAGACTTTAAAATAAAGACTATTACAAGAGACAAAGAAGGACACTACATAATGATCAAGGGATCGGTCCAAGAAGAAGATATAACAATTGTAAATATTTATGTACCCAACATAGGACCACCTCAATACATAAGGCAAATACTAACAGACATAAAAGGAGAAATAGACAGTAACACAATAATAGTAGGGGACTTTAACACCCCACTTACACAAATGGACAGATCATCCAAAATGAAAATAAATAAGAAAACACAAGCTTTAAATGATACATTCAACTAGATGGACTTAATTGATAGTTATAGGACATTCCATCCAAAAACAAAAGAATAAACATTTTTCTCAAGTGCTCATGGAATATTCTCCAGAATAGATCATATCTTGGGTCACAAATCAAACCTTGGTAAATTTAAGAAAATTGAAATCGTATCAAGTATCTTTTCCGACCACAACGCTATAAGACTAGATATCAATTACAGGAAAAGATCTGTAAAAATTACAAACACATGGAGGCTAAACAATACACTACTTAATAATCAAGAGATCACTGAACAAATCAAAGAAGAAATCAAAAAATACCTTGAAACAAATAACAATGAAAACACGACGGCCCAAAACCTATGGGATGCAGCAAAAGCAGTTCTAAGAGGGTAGTTGACAGCAATACAATCCTACCTTACGAAACAGGAAACATCTCAAACAACCAAACCTTGCACCTAAAGCAATTAGAGAAAGAAGAACAAAAAACCCCAAAAGTTAACAGAAGGAAAGAAATCATAAAGATCAGATCAGAAATAAATGAAAAAGAAATGACGGAAATGATAGCAAAGATCAATAATACTAAAAGCTGGTTCTTTGAGAAGATAAACAAAATTGATTAACCATTAGCCAGACTCATCAAGAAAAAAAAGGGAGAAGACTCAAATCAACAGAATTAGAAATGAAAAAGGAGAAGTAACAAATAACACTGCAGAAATACAAAGGATCATGAGAGATTACTACAAGCAACTCTATGCCAATAAAATGGACAACCTGGAGGAAATGGACAAATTCTTAGAAATGCACAAAGAAGATATACAGACTGCCAACAAACACATGAAAGAATGCTCAACATCACTAATCATTAGAGAAATGCAAATCAAAGCTACAATGAGATATCATCTCACACCGGTCAGAATGGCCATCATCAAAAAATCAAAAAATCTAGAAATCTAGAAACAATAAATGCTGGAGAGGGTGTGGAGAAAAGGGAACACACTTGTACTGTAGGTGGGAATGTAAATTGATATAACCGCTATGGAGAACAGTATGGAGGTTCCTTAAAAAACTAAAAATAGAATTACCATACAACCCAGCAATCCCACTACTGGGCATATACCCTGAGAAAACCATAATTCAAAAAGAGTCAGGTACCAATATGTTCACTGCAGCTCTATTTACAATAGCCAGGACATGGAAGCAACCTAAGTGTTCATCAACAGTTGAATGGATAAAGAAGATGTGGCACATATACACAATGGAATATTACTCAGCCATAAAAAGAAACGAAATTGAGTTATTTGTAGTGAGGTGGATGGACGTAGAGATTGTCATGCAGAGTGAAGTAAGTCAGAAAGAGAAAAACAAATACCGTATGCTAACACATATATATGGAATCTAAAAAAAAAAAAAAAAGGTCATGAAGAACCTAGGGGTAAGATGGGAATAAAGACACAGACCTACTAGAGAATGGCCTTGAGGCTATGGGGAGGGGTAATGGTAAGCTGTGACAAAGTGAGAGAGTGGCGTGGACATATATACACTACCAAACGTAAAATATATAGCTAGTGGGAAGCAGCTGCATAGCACAGGGAGATCAGCTCGGTGGTTTGTGACCACCTAGAGGGGTGGCATAGGGAGGGTGGGGGGGAGGGAGACGCAAAAGGGAAGAGATATGGGAACATATGTATATGTATAACTGATTCACTTTGTTATAAAGCAGAAACTAACACACCATTGTAAAGCAATTATACTCCAATAAAGATGTTAAAAAAAAAAGAAAACACAAGCCTTCCGATACCATTTTGAACTGGAATATCAATGATAAAGAAGATGTGTTGAAATATGGCAGAGGTACACAACACTGCAGCATATGCATGGTACACTTTCAGAGTGGGTCTACTTTAGTGAAAGGTTTTGGAGAAATGTACTGTAAACCAAAGAAATCATGGCTCTGTTGTGACTTGGGACGGAAAATACATAAGAAGTTTTAAATAAAACTTGAAAGATAATTTGCTTCACAGGTAAATACTTTGACCTACACTACCAGATATCTAATAAATTATTATATTTCTTGTACAGTACTGTGGTGGAAATATCTGAGGACTCTTTTCATCTATTCCATGGGGGCAAAAATTCATTCCCGAGGGACAGAAAAGTCTTAGCTATTGCAATGGTTTGTGTCCCTCCAAAAAGCCCCAAATATATTAATAGATATACAATCTCTCTGTGTTATTAATTCATTGGGAGGAAATAGGAAAAAATATTTAAAACATCTCCTTGGCAGGGGACAATAAAAAAAGTTTTAGAATCACTGATCTATTCCGATCAGCCACTTGGCTTTATTTGACTAGTTGGCTTTAAATTTGTAAACTTTAAAGTCAGTAGATTTTGTCCTCTATCAATCCTACCTATAGTAGAAGCTACTACAGAGAGACCTGTAGGGTTGAATAAAATTTTTAAAAAGATTGATATTGTTAATGTAATTTGTTAGAGAGGAAAGGAAGTCACTGTACATGGATTGAACTAAAAATAAAAACAAAACAAAACTACAGACCATGGAGGTTTTGTTTTTATTGGTCATAAAGTGTCTTATGATTATGATTTCTTTACCTATTAAATTTCTTTAGTGATTAGATGTTAGAGAAAAAAATAAAAACTTTATGGGAAAATATTTTCTTATAACTGAGAAATAAGCAATGAAGTTAGCATAAATGTAGAAAGATGTGTATAATCATTGCCCAGTGAACAAAGGTATTAATTTTTAATCTTTAGAGGAATGAAAATGGTTGATAAATATACTTAATTGGGAAGTAATATCTAACCCATGGAATTGCTAAACCATTAAATGAAAACAAACTAGAAGAATGCTAGTATTGGTTCTGAAAGCATTTCACCTCTTAACTTACGCCCACTTTTTACCATAAATGTAGCAGATGATATTATTCTTTCTTTTTAGAAAAATATGCCATTTGAAGGACTTTTAAAGATTAATTGCTTAATTCTGTTGGTTTAACATGCACTAGGAGACTGCCATGACCATTTTGCATATTACAGTCTGATGAACCAAAGTGTTCTGACAACCCTTTACAGCTTAAGTCACAAGGCGTTTAGAAATAGGCTGCTTTCCAAATCTTACCTTGAGAAATGATTTCTCTTCTGAAGACATGGTTTATAAACTTGAAGTATCTTTCTTTCACTTATTGGTCACTATGCTTTGTCTGCGCCCCTCAATTTAATAGTGGGCAGCATGTAAGAAAACAGTGACTTTTATTCGGTCCTTGCCCCCAGGCTGACTTCTATGTCCAGCAGTGGGTTTTTATGGAAAGTACCAGAAAAAGGCTGAGGGCCCACAGTTTTAGTTATGCTCAGGCTACTGCTCTGCAGAAACTATTGACTCTACTGCTCATGAGGCTCAAAATTCACAGATGCTTAGTCAACTCAGATTATACGTTTCAGGCAGAGAATACCTCTCTTATTCAAACTGTATTCTCTTCCATCTCTGATAGTAGCCTGGCTGGCTTTACTCAGAGTTTTGTTTTCTCGTATAGTAGGCTGCTGATAACAGCTACAAGCAGCTCCATGCTAGTTCTTCCAACAAGCCTGAGTGATGTGTCTGTCACTGTAACCATAGCAGGCAATTGTACGACCAAATATTTTATCCCGGGATAATAAAGGTCACCAGATTTGTAGACTACAGTATAAGCATTCTTTCTGTCTGCTGTTTGACAAAGGGCATATATATTTTGCATATTAAATCATATTACACATTTGTGGTTGATTGGGAAATTATAGATTTTTGTTGCAAAACATAAGCAAATTTTAACAGTATATGTTAAAGAGACCTGAACTGACACTTGAACTTAGAAAAATGTTCGTGCTTCTAGATCATTCAAGACGTAAGACAACCTTTATCTGCTTTTTGCTGTGTAATAAATCTGATATTTGGGTGTTGGCAGGATGAAATTAATCTCTCCGGATCATAGTTTTGCTAATAAACTATACATGCCATGAGGAGAATTATTACATCTGCCTTCTTTAACAGTACAATTTCAGCACCCAGTGCAGTGCTAGGGACATAGTAGGGCTTCAATAAATATTTGTTCAGTTAAATTCAACAGAGTGATAACATGATTTCAAATATTATAAGAAAGATTATTAGAGATAATTTTATTGGTTAAATCAGCTTTACCAATTCAACACTAAGCCCTTTTTTAGTTGTATAGCATTGCATGAATTGTTATGCTTTGTGATTTTATTAAATTGGTAAGTTTTAGGTAATATCTTTAATTCCTCCTTTGTCCAGTTTTTGTAAAGTCTCTCTTGCAAATATCTTTTACATCCTCGTTCTGAAGCTGTAAGCACACCTAAGCTCTTTTTTTCCATGGAGTCAGTCACTTAGTTTTAATTTATATCAAATAGTACATAAAAATGGTATATTAAAAAAACAAAAATAAAATGATACAAAAGAGCTTATGATGAAAGGCAACTGTCTCTTGCTCCATCCCTCCCACTTCTGTTTTCAGTCCTTAGCAGCAACCTCTTTTAGCTGTTATTTTAGATCTTCTAGTAGTTACCTTCAAAGCAGGGGATTTCATGCAGAATTACTAAATATTTAAGAAACTATCTGTGGTAAAATATTCTCATTTTTTTCCCGTTTACTTTCTCAGCACTTAGAACAGTGCCTGGCACTTAGCTGGCCCTCAGTAAATACTTATTAAATATATCAAAAACTTATGACAAAGAAGATTATCAAAAGAAAAATGTGATATTTCTCCCTAAAGCAGCACCAATTCTTTTGAGACAGAAAATGTCTAGGAAGCCAGAGGACAAAGGAATACAAACTCCCATTGGTGATGTTATTGCTCACTCCTATCAGTCTCAGAACAATTTAATGGAATGTAATCCCTTCCCTTCCACAAATGTAATTATGTAATGGGAACCAAGGGTTTCCCATATTATTTTGTGAAATGCAGCCGAACACAAAGATAGTAGCTTGACAGTTAAGATAATCTAATGACTACATTGTTGAGCAGGTAGTAAACCTCTTCCCATCATTCTTAAAACTGTAAAAAAAAAAAAAAAAAGGAAAAAACACTCATCTGCCCTAACCTAGTGACATAAACTTTAAAAAAAAATCAAAAACAACCCAATTTTTCATTGTGATTAAATATGCTTATCTTTTGTGCTGGTTCCCTAGCCAACATTTTGAATCTATATTATGGTTCATAACTCTGAAACATGGCATCCCATGGAAAAAATCAGCTTTTCCTCTTTTTAACTTCTAAATGTGTCATCTTGCAGTTGTTCAGTTGTATCTGTTTACCTGCAAAGTCTAGTCATTAAGTCTATTTTTTTTTTAAATTTATTTATTTTTTGCAGTATGCAGGCCTCTCACTGTTGTGGCCTCTCCCGTTGCGGAGCACAGGCTCCGGATGCGCAGGCTCAGCGGCCATGGCTCATGGGCCCAGCCGCTCCGCAGCATGTGGGATCTTCCCGAACCGGGGCACGAACCCGTGTCCCCTGCATCGGCAGGCGGACTCTCAACCACTGCGCCACCAGGGAAGCCCAATTCTATTTTTTAAAAGAGACAATTTAGAGGCAAAATCATGTCCACATACATATATTTATATGGACTTGAGGTAGATAAAACATTTTTTTACAGGTTTCTTCTCCTTGAGCTGGAATTTTGTTAATCCTCAAATATCTCTTCCTGTGTGAACTGATCCCTCCAAAAAGAGGCATTCCGTTTTTCCTCTAGCTCCCATACTGATGACTACACTCTTCTAGCATCGCTAGTTCTACTTTGTCTTGTAATTCATTTTGCTTTTTGCACCCTACCATCACTTGGATTTTCATTAAAATTTAGCATTTAATAAGATTAGCTATTCCAAATTTTGTGCTAGATGCAGAGATGTATTCAGAACATACAGAAGTTTGATATATATTTGAGTAAATAAGCTAATAAGCTGAATGGAAATGTCACTTAGAAGAAAACCTCTCAAGCAAAGAGCAGAAGTATCTCAGAAAATGAGACCAATATCCTTTACCTCGTTGGTTTGTAGAACCACATTTGCAATCCTATCCTGCTATGTATAGAATACTTGTGACTCGTTTGTATTCTGTGTTTGGAAACCCACTATCATGTACTGCCTCCACCTGAGTGCTGACAGGGTTTGACACTCTAGCAGAGACTGGAGCTGGGTTTCTGTCCTGGTTGTATGTATCATAGGAAACATCATCTTCTGCTTTGCTAGGCAGGCCCTGCATTTGAAAGAATCCCTACCAAGATGAATGGATAAAGAAGATGTGGCACATATATACAATGGAATATTATTCAGCCATAAAAAGAAACGAAATTGAGTTATTGGTAGTGAGGTGGATGGACCTAGAGTCTGTCATACAGAGTGAAAGAAGTCAGAAAGAGAAAAACAAATACCGCATGCTAACACATATATATGGAATCTAAAAAAAGAAAAAAAAATGGTTCTGAAGAACCTAGGGGCAGGACAGGAATAAAGACGCAGCATAGAGAATGGACTTGAAGACATAGGGAGGGGGAAAGGTAAGCTGGGATGACGTGAGAGAGTGGCATGGACGTATATACACTACCAAATGTAAAACAGATTGCTAGTGGGAAGCAGCCTCATAGCACAGGGAGATCAGCTTGGTACTTTGTGACCACCTAGAGGGGTGGGATAAGGACAGTGGGAGGGATACGCCAAGAGGGAGGGGATATGGGGATATATGTATATGTATAGCTGTTTCACTTTATTATAAAGCAGAAACTAACACACCATTGTAAAGCAATTATACTCCAATAAAAAACTAAAATTAAAAAAAAAATGAATCCCTACCAATGGCTCATGCTGATAACGCCACAGCAGAAAAATATATTTGTCTATTGGAATAAGTTGCTACTTTAAACAAGTCACAAATATTTCTCTGATTTTGTAGAATTTGGTGGCCACACTCAACTGTGTAGATAAGCTGTTGCGTGAAGAAGGTAAGGTAAGCTCACAAAGAAGCAATGTAGAATAGAATAAGAACAAATTCAATATTATAGATACCCCAGGAAACCTGAGGGAACAGAAGCATGACGTTTAGGAAATGTGCATTGTGGTCCTTTTTTCTCACCAACAAACTTTGTGACTTCGAAAAATTCACCTAACCAGCTGGACCTCAGAGTCATCACTTATAAAATAAGAGAGGAACAGGGTATTCACCAAGTAACCTGTAGATATCTGTGAAGCCATAATTGTTTAAAGGCAGAGTTTATACAATTCTTTGACACTGGAAGCCAGCAACCTTTACTCTAGTATCCAGGAGAAGATTGGAGCCAGAGAGAATTAGTACTGAAGCAGCTAATAATAATGTTGATTGAAAATTATAGTCTCTCAGTTATAGAGAAAGAAGGCTGATTTGTACTGAAGTAACTTTGGAGACGTGGCAGATTGGTCTTGATTAGGGCCTTCTCTGCTAGTTTCCTTGTGAACTTCCATGCACTGGGTGGTTATGGGTCTTCTCCATTCACACCGCCAAGGCTGTTAGTCCTCAAGTCAGCATTTCCTGCCTCTGAGAGAAATGGAGGAGCCACAGAATGGATCCTTCACACTAGAGTCCCTACAGGGAGCTGACCCCTGTTTCGCAATTGATCTACGCCTGAGTTTGGTTTAGATGGTTCAATTGTCCAAACTTATTTACTTGGAATCTAGGCAGGGGAAGCATAAACTGTCCAGGTCAAAACAGACTGTCTCACTCAGACCTGCTTTTCTCATTTATTCTTCTCCCTAGAACCTCATGGCATTGGGTGTTGGCAGGGGGTGGGGGGGGAGGTGGATTGTCAAGAAAGCCTAAATGGCCCACTGTTAATGGGATTTAATTTTAGTTTGCTTTTCTTGAGAGAATTCACTCCCCAGTGTGAAGGTAGCAAATCCTCTGGAATGAAACTATAGTAATTTAAACAATAGCAACACAAATATTATATGATCACAGCAGCGTGAAAGATGCAATTTTGGAAATAGGGAATTAAAACTAGAATGCTCCACTAAGGACACGGAATCAATGGCCAACACAACTGTAGTCCCTAGTTGCCAAATAGCCCCAATTTCCTGGTTCTGGCAACAGAGTCCTGTCAAAATTCTCAGTGGCTAAACATCACCTTGGATCATTACAAAGGGGGAGCAAGTAGAAGCAATGAAAAATTCCACTCTGCCAGGTGAATCAGTTCGTGCAAGGAAGCCGTGATCCCTCTTTACCTTCCAAATATCATTTGGAGATTGTTTCAAGTCCTAAAACCTGAAGCCATTTAACTTCAACATAGTTGGGCCAGAGTTGTTGGCATATGCCTAGAAATTAACATGAAATTTCTATTTAGTATAAGGAAAAATATCTCTCTGATTTGGTTGAATCTCAAAAGTTAATGGTTTTATTTTTCAGTTCATTTATTTCCAACTTTCATATTACATCCAAACATGTGAAGGCTTAGGATGTGGAAAAGCAGAAAACCTTATGGAAAAAAAGCATATTTTAGTAAACATATTTAGTAAATCCTGTCTAGTTATACCACCTAAAATGGAATTTAAAGTCACCATGTAATTATAAGTGGAGTCCAAGTCAGAGCAGGAATGAGAAATGCTGGCAAAGAGATGCTCCTCTTAGGCAAATTCTCCAGGAGGTTCTAAAAGAAGCACAGCTTCAGTTGTTGGAGCACTTAGAAAAGCAATACAGTAGGTCTTCTCCTTCATCCATGGGGGATCTGTTCCAAGGCCCCCAGTGGATGTTTGAAACAGCAGATGTACCAAACTCTATACATGCTATGTTTTTTTTACTATACATACGTACCCATGATAAAGTTTATGAATTAGACATAATAAGACATTAACAATAATAAAATAAAACAATTATAACAATATACTGTAATAAAAGTTATGTAAATGTTATCTCTTTCTCTCCCAAGATATCTTATTGTACTCACACATCTTCTAGTGATGATGTGAGATGATAAAATGCCTATGTGATGAGATGAAGTGAGGTGAATGACGTATGCATTGTGACATAGCGTTAGGCTACTACTGACCTTCTATACAGCAGAAGGAGGATCGTCTGCTTTGGGTGATCCTGGATCATCAAGCCATGACAAAGTGGATGGCTGGATGTCAGGAGAAGATGATGCTGATAGTTGGGGAGCAGGATGGCATGAGATTTTGTCACACTACTTGGAATGGCACACAATTTAAAACTTATGAACTGTTTATTTCTGGAATTTTCCATTTATTATTTTCAGACCATGGTTGACCATGGGTCACTGAAACTTCAGAAAGTCAAACTGCAGATAAGGTGGGGGACTACTATATTCTTTTGTGAGTTACTGTGGTTTCCACTCATGCCTTCCATGCTATGCTTTCAAAGGAAGGAACATCCAGCCCAGACTGATAAACCATGAGCTAGAAGAAATGGTATCAGAAACCCAAAAAGCAGCTCAGTGTCAGAGGAAATGACAATTCAAACAAGCCACTTACTGATTGTAAGATATCTACAACAAAGAAAATGTGTTTGTGACATCCCATAAAAACACCAGCTAATTTAATATTACTGTCAAGCTTAAAAATATATAGTTGAGGAAGTGTTAACATAAACCCCCCAAAAGAAAAGTAAGCAACAGGAGGATGTTTTAAATACACTAATGTGCTCTGTTTCTTTTTAGCTTTCAGGGGAATTATTGGGAAGTTACTATTACTAAGAAATGAATTATTAGTCTTGTTTGGGTTCCAAATTTTGGACTGAAAAACTTTGACCTCCTCTTAACATTGTTAGAGGAAATTCTCTGTGGCTACCATTCTATGAATAGGTATAACACAGAAGTGGGATGCTTGTACCAAGTGAGGGTTAAAGGTATTGATTAAACATAGAATTGTATCTGGCTGAGGGCAGGGATGCTTTAACAGTGAAGGTGATCTTCACACCTGCACTCAAATCTGAGGTCTCACTAAAATGATCATTGAATCACCATTTTATTGTTGAGGAAACAAAGCATGAAAGCATGGGGAGGTGAAGTTGTTCACTCAAGAACACTTTACTGTTAATCTGTGATTGAGCCATGATTAGAATCCAAAGTTCTTGACTCCTACTCCAGTCCTATTTACATGACACGATCATATCTCACCTAATTCATTTCACTTAAACATAAGTTCACTGAGGTTGTTCCAGATACTGTGGACACAGCTCTACTTTGAGAAAGACAAAGTCCCTATCCTCAGGAGGGCATCAAAAGTGGAAAGAATATGGGCTTTGAATTACATGTATTTAAGTTTAAATTCCACCTCTGAGACTCACTATGAGACCTTGGACTAGTGACTCAACTTTTTGGTACCTTAGTTTTCTTGACTTGTCTTTACAAATGAGGATGTTGATATGTCTCAGAGTTGTTTTAAGGATCATAAATAACACATGTTAGAAACATTCCGCAAGTGTCTGGCACACAGTAGCTCTTCAGTAAATGTCCTCTCATATTATTAACAGAGAATATAACAAGTAATAAGGTTACTATAAGGCCAAGAATGAGATGAGTGTCATAGGGAGAGCGCACACTGAGAGCTATCAGCATTTAACATACAAAAAATATATACACTGTGCAAAACACTACTGGATGCAGCTTCCTCTTTTAGAATCAAAGACAGCAAATTACTGAAAGAAATCTTGTTTCTAATGCCACTAGCTTTATATCATTTCCTACCACCACCTCCGGACTTGGGCTATATTGCCTGTCACTATCTCAAATTCTATCTCTTATATTATTTCCTATTTATGAGTTACACATAACAGATTTTCAATGTCATTTTCTTGAGCTCCATGGAAACGGCCTTAGTAACATTATAAGGATTTACTGGAACAAGAAAAACACTAATAATATCACTTGATACAATCTTCTTTTCATTCCCTATATACACCTGTCTTCAATATTATGTAGAAGTAGTTGCTACTATTATATAGTAGAGAAGTATCTGTGATATTAATATGTTCCTTGAATACCAATTTCTTTCTAAGAGCAAGCCAAATGTATATGGATACATTCCTCTCATGCTTTTATAAGTTTTTTATTTTCTTAAAACAGCTGTTGTTGCCTCATGAAAGACTTACAGGATACATTTATTTTTTAGTGTATTTCTCCACTAATAATGTTCTTTTTTGCCTTGGTGCTCATTACTAACAGTATTTGCATAAATATACATTTCTAACATTTCTCTCTGAATCATATTCCCCACACAGAGTTATAATCTTACATTTGTGGAATCATTAGATGCTGTGAAATCTATCAAAAATTTAAGTCACTAATACCAAGATTTCTTAGCAGTAGATAAACTTAAAACTACAGATTTATGTGCATAAAAAACACTTAAAATCACAGTTAAATCAGCAGGGCTCTCTTTGTCTCCTTTCTGACCTTTCTGTTAAGCTTTCTGCCTCTCTTGATACCACACCCACGTGTTAGTATCCACTAATTTTTCAGCTGAATCCTAGGGGTATAAATTGCTCCACAGTCTAATCCAACTTAAATTCAGGTCCCTTTGCAGGGGTAGTTCTGAGGTCTATCTTAGTTCTGACCTTAGGAGGGATCTTCTTAGTTGTCTCTTTCCCCGGTTCTCTCTCGTCAACAAGGTGACTGACTTACGGCTTAGCCTGTTCCTTTCATAGTGCTATCAGAATCCTCTTAATTGCTCATCACTAAAATATTTGTTATATTCAAGAATGATTTTAGATTTGAACTTCCTACACTCTGTTTCAAACTGAGTTTGGGGGAACTTTAGAGATCTCTGTTCTTATGGGCTACTTCTTCAGTAGAAAAAAAATCTCTGAGCCACTTTTCCAGAGCTGGAGGCAAGAGTAACACCCCTTTATATGAGCAGGGCACTGAGGGGTGGCAGTAGCCTCTGGCCTTCTTGGATTGACTGTCCTGGCATGGAGTCTGTGCCTTGGATGAGCTGGGTTAATGGCTATTCGGGCCCCAGTATTCCTGTCTTACTGTGTCTGGGAAAGAGCTTCTACCCCATGAATGGGGGCTGGATGGAGAAAAGGACCACCTAATCCCCTGGCTGTAATCACCAGGGATTTAGCCTCTGCAATGCAAGTTGGGGCTGGAGAGGATGAGAAATTCTGGTGGCCTGTTCCTATCAGTGAGACGTCATACCCCTTGACGAGAATATGAGGGGAAGGAACGGCCCGTTTTCTTGGCCAGATACATCGGGAGTGGAGCTTCCATCCTGCTGAGCTGGAGAGGGTGAAAGAGGGAGCAAGGCACGTTTCAGGTGTTACAGCCTCTGTTCTTACTGAGACTAAGTAGGTATTTTCTTGAATCGAAATTTCCTCATATCCTGTATGCTGCTAGGAAAATTTCCAGAGACTTTAAATGATTATTATTTTTGCTGTTTTTAAAATAATTCTCACTGGTTGTAGTTTTTTTTTTTTTACTGGAAAACATGTCTGTAGAGCCCCCCAGGCTGCCATTCTAAAAGTTAACAGTTTGCTTTTATAAATATATATTTTTAAAATTTTAGGGCTCTCTGACTTAACATATCTCTAAAAGATCTTGTTAAAGGCAGAGTTATTAGATCCCTTCTGATTAATTTTGGAGTCAGTAGCACACACATGAGATTCTTCCCCTTAATTTATATGAACCTAGAAATTCCAATTTATGCTAAAGTCAGTTTGAAATGAGCTTACTAACTCAGGCAAATGAGTCATAACCAAACCAATAAGGTATAGAATGGACTTGATATGAGTCATGTGTCCATTACTGTAGTCATAGCAATAGGTGCACTATAGGAAGGAGATGGAAGAGGTATTACGGAGATATAAATGCTAGTTCTTTTTTAAATATTTATTTATTTAGGCTGTGCTGGATCTTAGTTGTGGCACTTGGGATCTTCGTTGCCCTGTGCGGGATCTTTAGTTATGGCATGTGAACTCTTAGTTTCAGCATGCATGTGGGATCCAGCTCCCTCATCAGGGATTGAACCCAGGCCCCCTGCATTAGTGGTGTGGAGTCTTAGCCACCGGGTCACCAGGGAAGTCCCTAACTGATAGTTCTTTACTTACTTTAAAGACATCTCATTACCTTCTAGATTTTTTTTTAGCACTTTCTGACTTTCTGGAACTACAATATGCACTGGGTTCCCTTTGTGGATTCACTGCCCGAGCCCTAGGATCAGTCATTTCTCTAAGAAGCCCTAGTTCCCTTTACTGAAGAATGGTATTAGAAGCCATGATCTCAGTGCTAGGTGTAAACTACTGCACTCATTGTTTATGAGCTCTTTCAACTGGAAGAGCAATTTTTCCTTTTAAAAATTATTTTCTGCCTTATACAGCACAGTAATATATACCAGGAACTTAAGTGCATATTACCTCCTGATATAGAGACACACTGTACCATTAAAATCATCCTCAAAATGGAATTTTACTTGTATATCTATTTTGTTCTCTCTTATCAACTATGAGAAATTTGTCCACAAAATCAGTGCTGTTTTGGATAAATTAGCTATTTTTCTCCCCAGACCTATCTAAGAAGCCAAAGGTAGGGGGATACCCTTGTTTCAATATCCTTTTTTAAAAAAATTTAATTAATTTATTTTTGGCTGTGCTGGGTCTTCATTGCTGCACGCCGGCTTTCTCTAGTTGCAGTGAGTGGGGGTTACTCTTCGTTGCGGTGTGCAGGTTTCTCATTGCGTGTCTTCTCTTGTTGCACAGCACGGGCTCTAGGCGCACAGGCTTCAGTAGTTGTGGCACACGGCCTCAGTAGCTGTGGCTCATGGGCTCAGTAGTTGTGGCTCCCTGGCTCTAGAACGCAGGCTCAGTAGCTGTGGCTCACAGGCTCTGCGGCATGTGGGATCTCCCAGACCAGGGCTCGAAACCGTGTCCCCTGCATTGGCAGGCAGATTCTTAACCACTGTGCCACAAGGGAAGCCCCCAATATCCTTTTTAAGAACACATCTCCCAGTATTTTCTTTTCTTCAAATAATGAATGGCTAACTACCATGCTAAATATTTCTCTTTATCATGGAATCTTCGTAAAAGCAGCACAGCTATGAATGGACTCACTCTTCAAGACAACAGTAATAACAGAAAAACAAATCTCTCCCAAAAAGAGTTACCTGGCAAACAGTATCATGACAGAAGGAAGAGTCCCTGGATCTGGAGAGAATAACAACTGGGGTCTGGAAATAACAACTATTTTCATTCTTGTTTAGGAATAAACCATAATAGCAAATAAAGGAACCTCTGCAGTGACTGGAAGTGCATTTTTCCAATGATAACATCAGAGCTGGGAGACGTGAGTAGCAAAATTTGGAGGGGAGAAAAGATAGGAGTGGCTGAGATAAACTGCTGCTCTATATGGCAACAGTGCTAAAGAAGTCACTACATGTATTAGAATATCAGTTGGATAATACGCTAAGGGAAATGAAAGAAAAACCCCAATAACAGAATGCCTTAAATTTATGCCTGTATTATGTTCCTTTCTGTTTGCCTAAAAATTATTTTCATTTCTTCATTTTGGGGATAAAAAATTAAGTTACACAGATGTTCACAATTTTAAGGTAAGAAAACCCAAAGATAGATAGATTAATATCTCTTCCCAAATTACAATCAAAGATAATTTAGCTTTCCAAGTGTCTGCTTATGGACTATCCATGTAAATCACTGTAAATCAGGGTAGTTTTCCCACCATAAAAATGTACCTTCAGGACACATCTTCAACTGAATTTAAGCAGAAGAGTACTTAAAAAAAAACAACTCAGGAGTTGCTTGATGAAATAAATGTCCATTTTTGGTTTTTTAAATTCCAGTTGAAAGGTTTACTAATGTAGATGACACCTTATCAGTCATGATGCCCTCCTTTCAGTTTCCAATTGGTTGGGCTTCAATGAGTGCCTCTAAAGTGAAATCAGTGGTTTCATGAGAGTCATTAATATTTACATTTAATGACTTCTCTTTAAATATCAAATTGAATTTTTCCAAATGACTTTCAACTAGAAGCTCAATGACACTGCTTGTAAAATTCCAGGGCCTTTGGGAAGACAATTCGTTTCTAAACCAACAAAATGCAGCAACTCTGAGTTGTATCTGAGGTGTCCAATGACCTTGTACCCTCCACTTATTCAAAGTGGATAAGGCTGGGAACTGAGAGAAATAATCCTTAAAATCATTTTAGAGTATATGGTTTATCTTTAAAGTTAGTATTGCAATGACTTTCCTGCCTTTTATACTGATAAGCATTGGAATGTGCATTAGACAATGCTTCAGCCTAGAAGAGGACCAATGAGAACTGATTCAAG